>NC_037684.1:62812293-63112293 GCF_003255815.1 Theropithecus gelada
CCTCCCCTCTTCCTCCTCTTCCTCTTCCCCTCCCCCCTCCCTTCCTCTTCCTTGTTCTCCTCTTCCTTCTCCCCTCCTCTTCCTCTTCCTCCTCCTCCCCCTTCCTCTTCCTCTTTGTACTCCTCCTTGCCCCTCTTCTTCCTCTTCCTCTTCCTCCTCTCCTCTTCCTCCTCCTCTTTCTCCCCCTCCTCCTCCTCCCCTCCTCTTCCACCTCCTCCCCTCCTGTTCCTCTTCCTCCTCCTCCTTTTCCTTCTCCCTGCTGGTGGCTGTGGCTTATCTAGCGTGTGCTTTTTTTTTTTTTTTTTAACTTTTCTTTGAGATGGAGTCCCACTTTGTCACCCAGGCTGAAGTGCAGGGGCACAATCGTGGCTCACTACAACCTCCGCCTCTGGGGTTCAAGCGATTCTCCTGCCCCAGCCTCTCGGGTGGCTGGGAATACATGCCCAGCTAATATTTGTATTTTTAGTAGAGACAGGGTTTCACCATGTTGAGGCAGGTTGGTCTTGAACTCCTGACCTCAAGTGATCTGCCCACCTCAAGGAACACCTGGCCCAGGGCGGAAAACCGCTTAAAGGCGTTCTTAAGCCACAAACAACAGCATGAGCAATCTGTACCTTAAGGACATGCTGCTGCTGCAGATAACTAGCCCAACCCATCCCTTTATTTTGGCCCATCCCTTTGTTTCCTGTAAGGAATACCTCTAGGTAATCTATAATCTATAATCTATAGAAACAATGCTTATCTCTGGCTTGCTGTCAGTAAATAAGTGTGTAAATCTCTGTTTGAGGCTCTCAGCTCTGAAGGCTGTGAGACCCCTGATTTCCCACTCCACACTCTATATTTCTGTGTATGTGCCTTTAATTCCTCTAGCACTGCTGGGTTAGGGTCTCCCCAACCGAGCTGCCCTTGGCATGTATGTGTCCGCTGTGTTTTCAAAACATGTCTGGAGACATCCGCAGAATCTGTTGAATTGGACTTCGTCAGATTATTTATTTATTTATTTATTTAATTTTTAATTTTTAATTTGAGACAGAGTCTTGCTCTGTCACCCAGAGAAAGTCACCATCTTTTTTTTTTTTTTTTTTTGAGATGGAGTCTTGCACTGTCACCCAGGCTGGAGTACAGTGGCCCTATCTCAGCTCACTGCAACCTCCACCTCTCAGGTTCAAGCAATTCTCCTGCCTCAGCCTCCCAAATAGCTGAGATTACAGGCGCCTGCCACCACACCCAGCTAATTTTTGTATTTTTAGTAGAAACGGGGTTTCACCGTGTTGTCCAGGCTGGTCTCGAACTCCTGACCTCAAGTGATCCACCCACCTCAGCCTCCCAAAGTGCTGGGATTGCAGGGGTGAGCCACCGCGTCCGGCCCAGATTTTTATATGAGATGCTGAAACAAGTTGAGGCCCAAGCCTAGATTGCGTTTTCTCAGTTGCTGTGTAGCTTTCTTTTGCCTTATTGAATGGGGTGGGCTGGTAGATGGGATTTTGGAGAGGGATCTAGAGAGGCTGAGGGGTGGTAGGGTAGAGGCAAGGAGAGATCTACCAGCTGCTATAAGGAGAGGAATGATGGAGAAAGAGCTTAATCAGGCTGCCCAATAGGTTCTGCTGTGGACCCCTCCTATCTGCCCCCAAAAATGTCAGCAACCATTTATCTCGCTCATGAAGCTTTTGCAGTTGGATCTGCGTTTTGCGCTTGTTTGCTGTCAAGACTTGAGATTGGCCCCAAGCAAGCCCAGTTGTCTTCAAGTTACACTTAGACCAAATTAAAATTAGAAACTGGGTGAAAATCTAAACCTCTCTGCAGGATGGGCTCTTTGTGTCTGCATTCCTGCGAATTCCCATCAGCGCCAGGGGCCCAGGAACAAGCAAATCCAGAGGCGCTGACCTCAGCCGTGCCCCTCCCCTGCCCCAGCCTCACACACAATATTGTTTGTTTCTGACAGATTCCAAAACTCAGAAAATCAAATACAGTGGTAGATGATAAGGCAGACAGATCAAGGGGGGAAAGCTGCCCGATTACTAACACAACAGTGTTGGACAAGGGCAGAAAATCACAATTGGATCACGTAAAACAATGATATAATAGATGGTGGCTGGGCACTGTGGCTCACGCCCATAATCCCAGAACTTTGGGAGGTGGAGGCGGGTGGATCACGAGGTCAGGAGTTTGAGACCAGCCTGGCCAACATGGTGAAACCCCATCTCTACTAAAAATACAAAAATTATCTGGGCATGGTGGCGGACACCTGTAATCCCAGCTACTTGGGAGGCTGAGGCAGGAGAATCGCTTGAACCTGGGAGGCGGAGGTTGCAGTGAGCCGAGATCACAGCACTGCACTCCAGCCTGGGTGACAGAGCAAGACTCTGTCTCAAAAAACAAAAACAAAACAACAACAAAAAAGGGTCCTTCTGTCCTTCCCTCCTTCTCCCCGATTCCGGACTTTGTGAAAACCTTCAGACCTCTGCTGGCTTAAAGCTTGTAGGGGAGAAACCCCTTCACTTATTAGGCCATTCCAGTTCTTTAACTCTACCAGCTGGGAAGCTCTTCCTGCTGGCTCTATTTCTCTCCTGCTGTACAGCAGCATGCTAAGAAAAATACCAACCAGAAGAATAACAGGAATATCTATTTGCTGAGTGACTATTATGTGCCTGGAAGTGTTTTAAGTGCTTTTCATGTGTTTCCTCTTTGAATCCTTATAGCAACATTAGGAGCGGGGGTTTCTTAGAACCATTCCCATTTTACAGATAAGGAAACAGGCTTAGGGAGGCCTCACAGCTAATAAGTATTTAGGTCACACAGCTAATAAATGGTACAGCAGGTATTCAAACCCAGTCCCTCTAATGTCCACACTCCTGCCTTAGCCACGAGAGAAGAAGACGACAGGAAAAAATAAGACAAAAACCAGACACAGAAAACCAAGAGGCTGAGGCTCTGCCACTAAGAGCTGGTGCAACCTCAGGCAATTCACCAAAGCAAGCCCCTCCTTGTCTATACGGCGAACCTGCTAGACTCACCGGTCTCCCAGAGCCTTTGCGGCTTGGCTACGATCCTATGGTTTTCCTACTCCCTGTACGAGGTGCCCTGGCAAGTAGAGGAGGCAAGGGAGGAGCTGAGTTGGCAGGATTCTTCAGGGCCCAGAGGCAGCTGCCTTGGCCTGGGCAGGGCCTCCTGAGGCTATCAATGCTTCCCTCCTCTGTGGCTGCCAACTTAGTATCCCGGGCAGATCTCTCAGGGCTGCGGGGGCTATCTATTCATATTGCAATTTGAATGCTTCTGGTCAGAATGACTAAAAGGCTGAATTTTACAAGGGTTTTGAAACTGAATTGACTCCACTTATTAAAGATATACTAGATTACACGCTGAGTGAAAGGACACTCTGGGGACTCCAGGCATCGCAGCCTTTCATGAAGATGGAAACCTCCCTTTCTGGGCTGCTCCTGGTAAACCACAGTGGGAGACGTTGCACCAAGCAGGTGCCGATTAAATTACCGGCTGAAGGACACAGTCCATCAAGGAAACGTCTTGGCCCAGAAGGGCCGCTGGTGAATGAAGAGGCAGTTCCAGAAATCCACTCTGGTTGTTTTATGTAAATCGATTTCTAAAGGCAGGAAGGCAAAGGCGGAAAGGAAAGTATTCCTGGGAAGCCCTGACCTTCAGTCATGCAAGAGAGGGAGAGAGGTGTAAGGGGTAGAGAAAGTGATGGACCGGGAGGGGCACACAACTGCTCTCTGTTTTCAGGTTCAGAGCACCTGGGGAGGGAGTCTCAAATGGGTGGGGGCTTCCTTTGCGCAGACGAGGACGCAGAATAGCTGGAAGGATTTCCTGGACTTGGAACCTGGCACGGGGGAAGGCCCTCCCGAACCTGCTCACGGGATCCAACCCCAGCACCTCACTGTACTGACGGGGAAGCTCAGTGCTGGGTAATGGGGGTGGGGAGGTCAAAAACCGGGCATTTGGTGGTACAACTGGGACTGAAAGAGGGTTCAGGCTCTTAACGCAAGGCTCCCTCCTCCCACCCTCCCATGGAGAGGTAGGCAGCTGTCCCTGGCTTGTGTCGGTAAGTCTTTTCTCTCTCTCTCTCTGTCCCCCTGAGAATCATTCCCTTCCAGCCATCACTGTCAAGAGAAGGAACAGCATGTAGCGGGTACACAGACCGCAGTTGCTTGCAGATGTCATAGAAGGTCTGGGCAATGTGTATACAACACCGGTTGCTTCCCTTTGTAAGTAACAGACACAGACTCAGTCTCTCCGAAGCAGAAAGGGACTTTATTGGCAGGCTATCAGGGTCTCAGAGAATCAGAGGAGCCTGCAGGGATAGGCTAGAAAAGCAGATGGGGCCGGGTGCGGTGGCTCAGGCCTATAATCCCAGAACTTTGTGAGCCCGAGGTGAGTGGATCACTTAAGGTCAGGAGTTCGAGACCAGCCTGGCCAACACGGTGAAACCCCATCTTTACAAAACAAAAAAACCAAAGATTAGCTGCGTGTGGTGGTGCATGCCTATAGCCCCAGCTACCCGGGAGGCTGAGGCCAGAGAATCGCTTGAACCTGGGCGGCAGAGGTTGCAGTGGGCAGAGATCACGCCACTGTACTCCAGCCTGGACAACAGAGCAAGACTCTGTCTCAAAAACAACAACAACAAAAAAGAAAAGCAGATGGGAACTGAGGCTGCTGGAGAAGGCCAAGAATTTTCTAGAAAGCACAGCAGTCACCTTTTAGCAGAAGGACTTTAGTCTGATGGCCATTCTCTTCACTGTAGACCCTAAATGAATGGGTTCTAAAGAAACATCAGTTTTGAATCATTCATTCCAACCAAGCATGATTAGGCAAACCTGGGACATGCACGCCCCAGCTTCCAGGTGTGGGAGACAAGGATTGGAGGGTCCTGTCTTGGGAGGCAGGGCTCTGTATCCACATAACCATATTCCAAGGGCATGAAGAGTGTAATAGACTTCTGAGGGTTGGACAATTCTCGTGAGGGATTGCATCATGAATTCCAAATGACTTCAACAGTAGGGGCTGTGTCATCACGCCTACCCAGGAATTCCCCCAGAACTCACCCCGAGACCCCGGCCAAAGTTAAGGGTTCCAGAAACTTCCAGAAGGGTGCAGCTGCCTTTATGTAGGGGTGTGTGAGTGAGGGACTTTTTGGCCAGCTGTGATGAGCACTCCTCCCGGCATGAGGATGTGAGAACATTCTCTGCAGGGAACTGCACAGAAGGGGTTGGGGGGGGTCTCCCATATCGATCCCTCCCCCCCTCCCGGGGAGGAAGAGGCTGCTGGTCCTCCCGTAGTGCTTTTTTGTTGGGGCTGCCGCAGGCTGTGTGCTTTTCAATGTTTCAACATTGCAGTATTTCATACTCGGGAAGTAAGAACAGCCATGATTTTCAGAGTTCTATTTCTTGACATTCTATTTCAAGCCGTAGAAAGTAATACTTAACAAAAGCCTTCTGAGCCTAAGATGCAGTGAGGCTCCACTTGGGGAAGTGGATTTCTGCTCCCCTCCGCACACACTGGGGAAGAGTTATTGGACATTCCTGGGGTGGGGGGATGACGTTTTCTGTTTTGGTTCGTTTGGGGTTTTTTTCATGCATCAAAAGGGAACACAGGCTAAAAAAGCAAGAGGAAACAGTGATGCAGCCGAATGAGCACCAGACTGGGAATCAGAGGACCTTAGGTCTAATCCCAGTTTTGCTCCTGATTTCCTGTGAGACCTGTTTCCACTTTGGGTTTTTGCTCTCATTCACAGAAAAAGGGGTAGTAAATCCTTCTCTGCCTGCCTCCGAGATTGGAAAGTGCATTGTGACGAGGACACTGCTATCTACGTGAACTGTTTCAGATAGTTGTTTTTGTTTTTTGTTTTTTGTTTTTTTTTGAGATGGAGTCTCGCTCTGTTGCCCCAGCTGCAGTACAATGGTGCGATCTCGGCTCACTGCCACCTCCGCCTCCCGGGTTCAAGTCGTTCTCCTACCTCAGCCTCCTGAGTAGCTGGGACTACAGGCTTTTGCCACCATGCCAGGCTAATTTTTGTATTTTCGGTAGAGACGGGGTTTCACCATGTTGGCCAGGCTGGTCTCGAGCTCCCGACCTCAGGTGATCCACCCGCCTCGGGCTCCCGAAGTGCTGGGATTACAGGCATGAGCCACTGCGCCCGGCCCCTGTGTGTGTGTCTTTATTGAGGAAAGGGTCCACAGCATTGTCCAGGTTTTTAAAGGGGTCCTGACCCTTTAAAATAGCAAGAACTCCAGTTTTAGTCAATTCCTTTGTTCGGATGGGAAACAGGCCCCCTAAGTCAGTGTGAGGAGCCTGGGGCTTGTTCATGCCTAAAGCTGTGAACAATTATCTGAGTTAATTAAAAGCTTTGGCAGCCAAGCCAGCAGCTCCCCCCACTCATGCCCAGGCGGCCTCTGTCACACACGCTGCAGGTCACAAGTGATGCATGCCAGCCCGAGGCCCCAGCCCGGAATGGGGAGTCCACTACTTGCTCCTCCAGAGGTTAGACCACGATCAACATGGACAGAAAGAGCCCAGGCCCCCAGGCCCTGCCTGGATTGTCCTCACAAAGACCCGGCCGCCCGATCGGCCCCGCATCTGTTTCAAATCCCATGCCTGGGATTTCTTTTTGACATTAAAGTAAATGTTGGCCAGAGAGCCACCTACAAGGGTGACGAAGGCTGCCGGCTTCTCATTGGAGGCCCGGGAGGAGATTCTGTAGGTCTTTGAGAACTGCCAAGACGCCTTCATCACACTGAGCAGATATAAAATCCATTACCAAGAGCTAATAAAGGTGGGGAGGCCGGCAGAGGACGTGCCCGGCTTGCTGGGAGGGCACACACTCAGGCCAAGAACAGCAGGCTCTCGGGCACAGCCGCTCACCCTCCGGTATTTGCCCCTCCTGCACGCACCTCTCTCGGAGTCCCATTGTTCTTGATTCAATCGTTTGGGCACCAGTGCTGCTTCTCTTTGACTATAAAAGCCTATGCCTGCAGACCTCTCTGCACATTTATTGTGCGGCTGGAATTTATGACGGATTGGATTTCAGAGGAGGGATTGATTAAATACAGATGGAGCACTTGGCAAGGGCCTGGGGCTCCCGGTAGACTCCCCCATTTAGAAACAGAATAAAGATTAGAAAGCGTGAGCAAGGGCAATCCGAGGTAAGTCTTGCTTTCAAAGGGAGGGAGGGAGGACAGGATGGGGGACATTGTCTATTCCTACTCAAGAGCATCTCCTTGAAGCTGAACAAAATTCTTTGCCTGGTGGAGTAACGAGCTGTTGAGGCCACTCCTCACTGCCTCCAATGCATTCGGCCTCCTCAGGTACAGGGTGCTCTCCTGCTCACCTGTGTAGGGCTGAGATGGCTGTGTGGACCTATCAGCTCTGGTAAATCCCACCGGCACCTCTGCTGTCTCATCACACTGTGTTCACACGTATGTCCTCCACTTTCAAGACTTCATGCTTTGAAAGAGCATCAACTATCTTTCAAGGCCTAATTCAAATGTCACCTCCTCCATGAAGACCATCAAAACCACAATCCTCACTCAGTTACAGTGACTCGCCCCTTTCAATGTACAACCACAGTACGCTAGCTTCCCTCTCCTCCCGCTTTGTTTTTATTCTGCTTTGAAAAGGTCTGTGTCTAAACTCTCTTTGCATTTCTTTTCTTTCTCTTTTTTTGTTTTTTTGAGACAGAGTCTCACTCTGTCACCCAGGCTGGAGTGCAGTGACACGATCTCAACTCACTGCAACCTTCACCTCCCAGATTCAAGTGATTTTCCTGCCTCAGCCTCCTGAGTAGCTGGGACTACAGGTGTGTACCACCATGCCAAGCTAATTTTTGTATTTTTAGTAGAGACGGGGTTTCACCATGTTGGCCAGGCTGGTCTCAAACTCCTGACCTCAAGTAATCCGTCCGCCTCGGTCTCCCAAAGTGCTAGGATGACAGGCCACCGCGCCCGGCCTCTCTGCATTTCTGTAGTGTGTAGTTTACCTTAAATGAATGGTAATGCAAATTGAAAACTGTCTATGACCAGGCACGTTGCTTTTTATATGTGCAGTGGCAGTTTGTGCCTGTCCAGCGTCAACTCCCTCCGCTTCACGTACAGGGTACCCATCTTCCTCGGGGGAGCTGCCTGCCCCATGTTCACTAGCTAAAATGATGCTGATCCATCCCCTTTTCCGGGGGTGGACATATGACTCCCATGTGACCAATCAGAACACAGGGATTCGTTGGGAAATGGGCTTGTTACTCAAGTTGGGCCAATCAGAGGCAGAGACCAGTAACCCAGGGGCATTGGCTGGCCCTCTTGGGGATCACGGGTTCTTCTTTTCTACTGTGATTGCTAAATAGAAAGAACATCAGGCTGAGGCTGCTGGGCCCATTTTGCCACCACATGGGGAGAGGTTGCCTGAGAATTCTGCCTTTGGGAGGCAGGGGAGGAAACCAGACAGGAGCACTGGGGATGCTGGTTTTGCGGAGGCTGGCCTGGGTGCAGCAGGAAGTCATCTGGGGAACAGCACTGCATGGGCACAGCCGGCCCAGAGACAGCCCAGGCTAGGGCTGGTACTGGCACATCCAATTCACAGTCACCTGGGCCAGGTGGGCAAGGCCACAAGTGAGACCACAGCACAGCATGCAGCCGCTAGTTGACTTGTGCCTTCAGAGCAGAGCCCCAGCTCCTGGCAGGAGACTCTGAGACGGGAGGGCCTGGCCAGCAGCAGGCTGGATGCCAGGGCCCAGGGAGCAGCACTGCAGTATGCTGGGAAGAATATAAAATCTGTAACGAGACCCGGTGACAACCACTTTCCAGAAGGGAAAATCTGCACTTTGCTTGGTTTCCGTTTCATCTGTAAAATGGGATGATACTCTGTATCTCAATACTAGTGTGAGATTCAGATGAGGTGACGTAAATAAAGCACCTAGGACATAGCACCCAAGCAGTGGGGTGATCGCTACTCTGTGGGCAGGGTTTCTAGCCCCGGCAGGAGTGTAGGGGCTCAGGAAAGCAGACCCTGATGGAGTGGCTGGAAACTGAGCCTACAGCTCAGTTCTGACCTGGTCACTGTGCTGGGCTGTGTTAGAAAGTGAAGCAAGGGTGTGGTAGACGCCTGTAATCCCTGATACACAGGAGGCTGAGGCCGGAGAATCGCTTGAATCCGGGAGGCAGAGGTTGCAGTAAGCTGAGATCACACCACTGCACTCCAGCCTGGGGGACAGAGCGAGACTCCATCTCAAAAAAAAAAAAAGAAAGTGAGGACAGATATGTCAGTCCTCTTTATATGCCCAGAACCAAGTACCGTCGTGCCTGGCGAAGAGCGGGACCGCAGAAAATATTTGCTGATTTTTTAAAAATTGGAGACTGCCCTTATGTTTGACATCTGCTAAGATTTCCTAGGCCATCTAAGAATCATCCACTTGGCAGAAAGATCAAACTATGTGGCAGAATGGAAAGGCTACTAGACTTGAAGTCAAAGGATCCAGGTTGAGTTCTGGCCCTGTCCCCCTGTCTGCGTGACACGGAGCAAGCCCCTTAATTTCTACAAACCTCAGTTTCTTCATCTGTAAAATGGGGCTAATACTTCAACTACCCCATAAGGACGTGGTCCAGTTTAGAAAGTTCTGGTGGCACCGGAAGCCCAAGAGCAAGGGCGTCCATCTGAGGCAGCCCAGGCAGACCACCTGGAGGGGGAAGCCAGGCGTGTGTGTGACTCAGGGCAGCCAAAGGCCAGGCCAGGAAAAGTGTTGCCTAGTGTCCGGTGTGACAGGCGAGACGAGGAGAGGCACAGGATTGTGAGCAGGAGAGAGAGCGCAATGGGTGGAAGAAGGCCAGGGACACGCTTCAGAACCAAGCCTGTGCGAACAAGCTGAAAGGGTCCCTCTTAGGAGGTTCTCAGTGGGGAGTCTAATAGGTAACATTTATTGAGCACTTACTGTCTGCCCAGCGCGATTCTAAGCGGTTTCATGGGTATTTCCCTTAATCCTCACCAAAACCTTGGGTGGGTGCTATTTTTTCATCCCCATGTCACCTATTAGGAAACCAAGGCACGAAAATCACACAGGAGTTTAACTTATGGCTCCAGTTCTTAATGAGCCGAATTACTGTTGGTATACAAAACAGGAGTGGTTACAGTGACGTAAGGAAAGAATATACGTAAACGCATTTTATAAATTCTAAAGTGCCAGCTAATAGGTGAGCTGTTGTTCAAAGCATTCGGGGAACTTCTCTTGACCTTTAGTAAGTCTCCGGAAGCAGTGCGTTGGCTAATTATGGTTAAGAAAAGCCACATCTCTTACTGAGCCTGGCCCTGGAGAGGCCACTCTCCCCCCAGAGGTCTTTAGGGGCATATAGGATGGTGGCTGCACAAGTTTGGTGGCCAGTTTGATCTCCGTGGCTCCCTGGACTCCCTGCTTCCCATGTGCACTGGAGAAACGAGTGTCAAATTCAGCTCAGGCTTAGGGAACTCTGGGGCTGTGGGGCAGATGGCAGAGCCCACATGTCTGGGATCTGAATGCTCCTGCCCCTCGTGATCACAGCATTTCAGAGCTGAAAGTCTCCCTAGAATTCTCCCCAGTCCACAAGAGTTGCCAGGCATGGATAGAGCTCTCTTGGAGCGCTGGGGGCCTCCCTGTGGCAGGTGGCAGGAATGTGCTGTGGGCTTCCGGGACACAGGCCCAGTGACCTGCAGGGCTCCGCAACCCAGGAGTGAGAGGCCTCAGGCTGACCTGGCCAAGACCCACAGTGAAGACAGAGGAACGATGTGTGGGTGGGAGATTCTGGGGGAGCCAAGCAGAGCAGAAGGGAAATGCGTGACTAAATTCAGGGAGGGAGGCAGAGAGGAAGGGTGGGGATGGAGGAGGCCACAGAGCAATACAAGATGAGAGATCCCAAGTGGGGAGGCTAAAAGGGGACAGGGTGGAGGGCTGCAGTGAAAGCAAAGGGCCAGCAGTGACCAGAAGGGGTTTTAGAGATGAGGACATGGAGGTGGACGGGGTCTCACCTGAGATAGTGTAAAGATGCTCCAGAAATGACTGGGTAAGACCTTTGAAGGTTCTCCAGAAAGGATTTTCAGGTGTTGGAATGAGTGGAGGGAGGGATAAAACTATGAGGCCCAGAGTGTCATGGGGAATAAATGACAACACCAGGGAGAGAGAGGACAGCGTATGCGAGTGGCTTGGACTCCCCAAGGGGAGTAGCCAGCCGTGACGAGGTTGGGGGCTGGGAGGCAGCCTCGGTGGTGGGAATGGATGGACCTAACTCCAGGCCACAGGCAGAAGTCCAGTTGGATGGATGGAAAGCGAGCCAGGGAAAATAGTAAAAGACTGGAGGTCTGGTTTAAGGAAAGGATTTCCAGGTATATGAGGACAAGAACAGCTAAGGGGACTCCAGGGATAGCAGCAGATAAAGGATAAGAGGGTCATCTGGGAAGGCAGGTGCAGGCTTGGGGAGAAGACTGGGGAGGGCGGAGCAAGGCCCTGGGCAGGCTGGCAAGAGGGGAACCCAGTACTGGAGCTGAACTGGGAGGGGAGCCCTGACTCTGGAAGCCAGCTGTGCACTCCAGGTCGGGGAAGGACCCTACTGGGTCTGTTAGGCGCCTGAGTTCACTTGGGCCTGACAACCAGCCTAGGGTCCCTATCTGGGGTTTCCTGGGGTCCCTACTGAGGACTGATAGGAAGTACACAGGATGTCAGGCGGAAGCCCCTCCAATCCAGGCCCACGTTATTGGGCTCAGTCAACATGCCAGTGTGGAAACAGACCTGAGATCTCGGCTCCCGAACGAACGGACTGAGTGGGGCAAGGCCACTGCCCTTCTGCGGCTCTCCAAGAGCCCAGAGAACCGGGAGCCCTTTCACAGGCCGGCCCCTTCCAGAGGGCACTTCTGTGGTGATAACAAGCCCATGATGATGCGGACACCCCTGATTTACAGGCTCTGCAGGGAATTCTCACTACTCTCTCACGTTGCCAAAATAAAGAGAGCTCCTCTCACAAACACAGAAGCGTGATGGAAACCTACACAGCCACAGAGAGTGCCGGGGACTTTCTGACTTGGACCCTTCCCCTTGCTGTTGGCCCTGGGGCTTCCTCAGGCCCTTCCTCCTGTCTTTCAGACCCACTAGCCACAGTACAGTTCATGCCTCCACCTCCCCCACTCCCCCAACACACACACACACTCAGACCATCTTCAGGAAAGCAGGAACCGTGAGCCCAGGGAAGAAGTGGAGAGAGGAAAGCCCTTTTCTCACCATCTCTCCTCCAAACCCCAGCACCAGCGGGCAGAGGGAGAAGGGATCACAGTGCTGAAATAGTAACAGAACATGAGAGGAAAGGGGCTCCCATGCACATCCTTCTGTCTTCTTCTCTAGTCCCTGGGCCGCCCCAGCCTAGTCCCCAGGAGCACTCTGGCCAAGGCTCACTCAAGGTCAGGAGCAGCCTGAGGTTGAGGCCCATCCCCTGCTCTAGGAGGAGGAAGCAAGTTCTTGCCATCTGAGCTGGAATTGCAATGGCAGCAGTACCTCTAAGTTGGAATTATAGTTCTCAATGGCATTCTATCTCAGGATCACAAAAGGACAACATAAATTTCTGTGACAGACTATATGTGACTATATGTGACAGACCCCCCTGTATAAAATCAATCAGTCTGCCCTTCACCTTTCACTAATTCATAAGAATTTACTGAGCACCAACTACAAGCTAGGCAGGGTCCCTGCCCTCAAGGAGCTAAACGGTCTAGAGGTAAGCACAGAAACAGACAGAAATCTCGTGTGGCCAAGCTGCGGCGGTGGAGTGCTCGGAGTGCATTTTCATGTCTCTGTACATTGGGGATGGCCTATGCCACACAAAAACACTGAACTCGTGTGTTTCTGCTTCTGAAAATGGTACACGAATAGTTCGGGAGAAAGCTGAAGGGAATTACAGAATGATGTACGGTCAGCCCTTGTTCATGAAGAACAAAAATTCTAGATGTCTGGGCTGGCTCCACGGCGATAAATGGGAACTTTTATATTCTAAGGATTTAGCTTCCATTTTCAAATAAAAATGTTTATTTCCTGCAGTATATTTTTGTGTCTTTGGAGAATGCTCTGGCTGCGGATGTTTGCGATGGGCTAGGGATATAAAGTCGACACCTGGACACTGGGGCTGGTTGAAGCCCCACCCATGAGTCAGAGAAGGGCAGATCCGCCTGGTGGGAGGAGCAGGAGAGAGAGTGGGAAGATCATGAAACAAGGCAAAGCCTGGGCTCGGTCTTTCAGGACATGGGCAGCAGCAGGAAGTGTGAGGAAAGGGACTGCTCCAAAGGACTGTGTCCAGCACACGTTGAGTGGGGATAGGGAAAGGCAGGAAGATAAGGAAAGGTGCTCAGGTGAACTCAAAGTTTGGTCAAATTATCTCCTCCTGTGCCTCGCTTTATTCATCTACATGATGGGAACAATGATGCTGTCCACCTCACAGAGATGAGGTGAGGATGAAGTAAGTTACTACATGGCGGGCCTGGAGAGCAATGCTCTAGCAGGTGCCCAATAAATGTTAGCTTTTATTGTCATTTGTTTTTTTTTCTCGGTGGGAAGGGGTGGCAAATAATCCACTATACTCATATCACATATAAAAGTATTCTCAATGGTTTCTGTAAATCACATTTCACTTTGCCTGTGGGAAAAAAGGGAGATGTAAATTATTTCAAATAGACAGGCACATACTTTAAAATATTGGGTTTATTTTTAAAAATCAGCACAGTACAAACTGCCACACAAATTACTTTATACTAGCAATGACAGGTGCTCCTATTAATTCAAGTGTACACATTTAACTCCCCAGTTGAAAGACCTTGTAATTTACCTTGAAGCTCTTTACATTCTGAAGTTATATAAAATTAAGCAGGAAAACATTAACATTAAATGAAAATCAATTTTGCACAAATAAGTGTGATCAAGCAGCTTAAATCACCTGAAATTCTCGTACTTCAGAGAAAAATCCCAGATGACAGCACTGGACGGGTTATAAAGAGTTCCCTTATTCCCTGGGGGCGTCTCGGGCATTCTTTCTGCACGTTTCCTTCACTGAGCCTCAGGCTAGGAACTGAGAGGAAGTCTTCCCAGGCAGTGGCCTGATTCTTATGCACATTCTGTTTCTTTTTCTGAATGCAGAGTGTCTGAAAACACAGGCTTTTCTCTTGGAAAACATGATCTGTAAGATGTTGGAGGACCAGGTCATGACGGTTCTTAAGTTTCTTCCTCTCTCTGGGGAGACGCAGGGGTCTCCGCGCCACCCGTCTGGGGAGACGCAGGGGTCTCCGCGCCACCCGTCTGTTCTCTACTCCCACTCAGAGTTCCTTTGTGGTATGAAATAGAGACACTTCTGACCTCATCGGAGACACGGCGAGCTCTGTACCTTCAGCCAGGCACAGAGACGGCCTGGGCCTCTCCTGATTCCTCAAACTTCCTCTGAATCCAGAGAAAGTTTTTTGTACCAGATTGTGTCAAACACAGCAATAAAATATGCTGAGGAACTAAAAATGTGAAAATCACCTAGGAATGGAACATTGAAGAAATGCGTGTTTATTATTGTGCACTGACAACCGGGGGTGGGGGGCTCCTGTTTGTAATAAGCTGCAGCAGAGCAGAGGTTTGGCAGCATAGCCAAACTGTGCTCTCCCTGAGTCTGTAGCCTAGTAGGGCCAGAGGTCCTGACAGGAAATCGCCAAAGATGCAAAACAGGGGCCCGGCGATGGGACCAGCTAGTAGCTGCACTTGTGTTGGCATCAATGCCACCAAGGGTTCAAAAGCCACCTGAATCCGAGTGTGAAATATACGTATCGATTATCTTTCAAAACATTTTCATCACCAAACTGAGCCAGAGGAATGAACATCATATTTCAATAGGAAAAGTACACATTCTGAAAATATTGCCATCATCAAGTCGTGTTTCCTGGGCACCGGTAAGTATAATACATTGCATCATACATTTCTAGAACCATTGCCATAACAAAAGAAAATGCAAAGTGAGGATGACCTCCCTGGCACTGCCTTCCTTTCCGTGGGCAGCACCTTCTGGGCCTGGATGCACAGCTGAGGATGAAAATTTCCTGTGGGCCAAAACAAAGGGTAGTGCCATCCCTTCTCCAGTGTGAGACAAAGGGCCTCGCCTCGGAGAGCCTTTATGTAGCAGCCTCTAAGAATTCTGAGGTGAACACAGCTTCTGCATAATCTTCACACATATCCTGAAGTTCAGCAGCCACGGCACCCAGAGCTTCATCTACCAGCTCTTCTGAAAAGCTGGAAGACAAACAACACAACCAAAGGTATGCACAAGGCCAGGCGCAGTGGCTCACGCCTGTTATCCCAGCACTTTGGGAGGCCAAGGCGGGTGGATCACCTGAGGTCAGGAGTTTGAGACCAGCCTGGCCAACATGGTGAAACCCTGTCTCTACTAAAAATACATACAATTAGCCAGGCGTGGTGGTGTGCACACCTGTAAACCCAGTTACTCAGGAGGCTGAGGCAGAAGAATCACTTGAACCTGGCAAGTGGAGGTTACAGTGAGCAGAGATCACGCCACTGCACTCCAGCCTGGACAACAGAGCAAGATTCCGTCTCAAAATATATAAAATAAAATAAAATACAGTAAAGGTATATACAGCCATGGATGGGAGTCATTCTTTTACTCAGCTGTGGAAATTAACAAGTCAATTCTGAAATCTAAATGGAAATTCAGAAGGCCAAGAACAGCCAAGATTTTTTTTTTTTTGAGACGGAGTCTCGCTCTGTCGCCCAGGCTGGAATGCAGTGGCGCGATGTCGGCTCACTGTGACCTCCGCCTCCCAGGTTCACGCCATTCTCCTGCCTCAGCCTCCCAGGTAGCTGGGACTACAGGCGCCCGCCACCACGCCCAGCTAATTTTTTGTATTTTTTTAGTAGAGACGGGGTTTCACCATGTTAGCCAGGATGGTCTCGATCTCCTGACCTCGTGATCTGCCCACCTCAGCCTCCCAAAGTGCTGGGATTACAGGCGTGAGCCACCGTGCCCGGCCAAGATACTTTTGAAGAAGAAAAACAAGGTAAGAGGCCCTGCTCTCCTAGACAGAAGGATGCGATGGTGCTTAGATCCCAAAATCCTGCTAGAGGGATGGGCCTAAAACATACACAGGATGGACTTCATCCTCAATGTGTTTGAAACCAGAGGTGACCAGAAACGAACCAGCTGCAACCTAGCCCCACCTCTAACAGCTGCCTGACTGGCCGACGGAGGAAAGGGGTGTGCCTTCTTGTAGGAGACAGGGCAGGACACTAGGGGACTCTGCACGGGTGCTCCTCTGTACACACACACACACACACACCCCCCTTTATTTTCTGAACGGTGCAGGCTTCGTATCTCCCAAGTAGCCCTACAAACAAGGACACTCTCTTAAATAACTATGGTACAATTATACCAATTATAAAATTAACATTGATACGAAACTATTATCTATTCTACAGGCCTATCTATCTACAGGCCTTATTCAAATTTTGCCAACCATTCAAATAATGTCCTTCGAAAGAAAATTTTTTCTAGTCCAAGATTCCAGTCCGGGATTCCATGTCGCATTTTGTTGTCATAGCTCTTCAGTCTACGGTAATCTGAAATAGTTCTTCAGTCTTTCTTTGCCTCTCATGACCTTAACATTTTTTAAAGAGTAAAGGCCTTTTTTTGGGGGAGGGGTGGGGGCGGGGAGAATGTCCCTCAATTTGGGTTTTTTCCTTAAGATCAGATTCAGGCCATACGTTTTTGAAAGGGATGCCCCGGAAGGACAGTGTGTCCTTTGAGTGCACCATGGTATCTATTTGATATCCATTAATGATGACAGTGAATTTTGCATTACTGAGTTATGGTGATGTCTGCCAGGTTTCTCCCTTGTAAAGTTACTGTTTTTCCCTTTGTAATTAATGGTATAGTGGAGGGAGATACTTTGAGACTACATAAACTCCTGTTTCTCATTAAACTCGCCTAAATCAATTACTACAGGGTTGCTAAACACGGATTTTCTACTTCCATCATTCCTTCTCCATTTAATAGCTGGCATTCTACTGTAGTGAAAGCTTTCCCTTCTCCTTTACTTATGTATTCATTCCTATCAGGTTGGCCTTAGAGTTTGGTCTTATTTTATTGTATAGTTTGTAATCCATTACTATTATTACTTATTTTGATGCTTGAAAATGTCCTGGATTTGGCCACTAGGCGCTCTTGTGAACTCCTGTGAACTCTTGACATGTCCCCATCCTTTGAGCACTTCCTTTCTAGCACAGTATGTCTGAGGCTTATCTTACATTTTTCCAGCCCCAGTCTTGTAATCAGCCATTCTTCCAAGAAGCCCGGGTACCTCTTCATGGAGAATGGTATTTAGAAACCAAGATGTGGGTACCAGGTGTGCTCATTGCTACTGGCACCTCTGCTTCTGGGCCTTCTCAGCAGACAAACTAAGAAACATCCTGTATCTATTTCTACATCTATAAAAAACCATATATTCATCCCAACCTTCCCCTAGAAACCTTGCTCCCATTATTCACAATGTACTTACTTATTGGACCAATCCTAAAATATAAAGTAGTTTTAGAACTGTTAACCCATGCCACTGTGTAAAAGAAACCTACAAACTAGAATCCAGTTATGTGTTTATAGTTCTTTTTGTCTTTAGCCAGAGGTATAGAGTCAATATACTGTGTTCAAAAGTTATTTAGGCTTCACTCCATTAGTGTGATTATATTATTTATTTGAAATACAGTTAGGTTCATGTTTCTGTTTGTATTCGACTTAAGGCCCCCTTCCCATCCCTGTTGATTAAAGGGGATGTATAAGAAACATTAACACAGTTTCAAAAGTCAGAGTTACACAAAAATGGTAAATGCAGATAAGTTTCACTCCCCATCTCCTATCCCTTCTACCCCATTCCCACCCAGTTGTTTTTGTTTTTTTTTTTTGCTAATCCAACAATCCTTTGTCTTTTAATTGGCATGTAAGGTCCTTTTGCCTTTAATGTTATTCTGATATATTTGAATTTATGCTTCTAAAATAATAGGTATTTTCTACATTTGGCTCTTTGTTCTCTCTTCTTTCTTGGTTTCCTTTAGATTTTGTCATTTTTAAACTACATTTGTTCTTCTCTACTGACTTGGACATTACACACACTTTTATGATTCTTTAAGTGGCCACCCTGGATTACAAGTATCTATGACTTGACGTCTAACATTAATTGACATTCTTACCCTTTTTCCCATACAATGCAAGAACCTCAGAATATGAAATTTATCCCCTTCCTTACATTCTTACATGCTATTGTTACTGTATATTTTAAATGTGTGAGTACACATACACACGCATCCATAAAACATCAGTATTGTTTCATACAGCCATATTCACTTTAACCCACCTATTTACCTATTTTTAAAATTCATGCCTTCCTATATTTCTGATCTTCCATCTGTGACTGTTTTCTTTCTGCCCCCAAAATACTCTTAATATTTCCTACAGTGAAGGTCTACTGGTAATTCAGCTTTGTTAGGAAACTCTTTTCTCACCTTGCCTCTTGATGTATCTTTCACTGGGCTTAGAACTCCAGACTGGTGGTTCTTTTCATTTGGAATTTTAAAAGATATGCCAGGTCTTCCAGTTTCCACTGTTTTTGCTTATCTTGATTTTTCTTCCTCCAGCTGATTTTAAGATTTTCTCTGTCTGAGATCTTTCAGTAATTATTATGTATGGATTTCTTTTTATTCTTCTTGTTTGGGGTTTTTGGAGCTTCTTAAATCTATGACTTGATGTCTTTTGCTACTCTGGGGAAGTGACGGCCATTATCTCTTGGGATGTTGTTTCTGACTCATTTTCTCTCTCTCCTGTCCTGAGATTCCAACAACATGTTAGACCTTCTTACCTCCTCTATGTCCCTTTCCCTCTCTTCTTCACTTTTCATCTTCTTTTGTGTGTCTCCGGGAATCACTCTGGATATTTTCTTCTGTCCTATGCTCCAAGTCTCTAATTTTTTCTTCTGTTGTGTCTAATTTGCTATTGAGCCCAACCAATGAATTCCTCATTTCAGAAACTTTATCTTTCATTCTAGAATGTCCATTTGGATTTTGTTTAGTTCCCAGTTCTATGCTGAAGTTCTAATTTGTGTCTTTTATTTCTGTGAATGCACTAGGCACAGTTATTTTAATGTCTGTGAATGCACTAGGCACAGTTATTTTAATGTCTGTGTCTGATAGCTCTAATATTTGTATCTGCTGTAGGTCTGTTCTTGTTATTGTCTTGTCTTTCTGTTGCCTGGTTATTTTTCACTATATACGCGTATTTGACAATCATAGAAATAACTTGATTCCTAAGATGATGTTATTTTCCTCCAGAGAAAATTCATGTTTTCTAATGTGTGGTACCTGTGGGGCAGTAACAATCTAGAATCACCTCAATCCCGTCTGAGATAATTTGGAGCTGAGTGGAGTCCCTGAGAAGGCCTATTTATATCCAGGTCACCTGTACTTCCAGAGTGCAATCTTTTGGGGGCCCAATTAAAAGTGAGGAAAGTTCACTAGGACAATTCCCCCACTTTGGCAACCCGTGAATTCCAACCTCTGTCCTCTGATTCCAGCCTCTGTCCTCTGTTCTGAAAAGGCTGTCAGAAGTGCTGCTCATCTCCCTCCAAACTGGCTATCCAGTGCTCAACAAAGGGCTAACCTCCCCAGGGCTCTGTCTTCTCCAGGACCCTGGCCCAGTTATTCTTCATTACCTAGTTAACTTCTTGATGCCTTCAAGAATATAGGTTTTATTTTTAATACAGCTTTTCTATTAAAAGTTATCCTCAGTGGGAGAGGTGGTCCAGATTACCAAGTGCGTCATCACTAGGAGCAGAAGTGATTACCTCGTTTTTATATTTGCTTCACTTTCTATATTCCTATCACTAATTTATACCTAAACTGCGAGAGAAATACAAGGGTACTTCCACTACATTCCAACACATTAGGTAAAGTATCTGTTTTTCTTCTTCCTTTTTTAATCTTCCCCGTTCTGCTTTTCCCCTTGTGGAACCATCCCTGCTGGAGTATTCTGTCCCACTACTCTAATCTGGATTAGTTCTTTCCTATGCTCACTGAAAAATCTTATCCGGGAAAGGCTTTTGCCATTCTTCTGGAAGTTCCACTGTAAAGTCTAAGTTTACTAAAACCCAAGTCTTCCTCTTTCTTAATGTACATCTTGCACTGGTAATTTAGATCTTCCAGTAGCATGGGAACTAAATTTTTAAACACTTTGCCCACCTGAAAATGTGTTTTTGGTTTTTTTAGAGATGTGGTCTCCCTCTGTCACTCAGGCTGGAGTGCAGTGGTGCCATCTTAGCTCACTGCAGCCTTGACCTCCTGGGCTCAAGCAATCCTCCCACCTCAGCCTCCTGAGTAACTGGGACTACAGGCATGTAGCATCATGCTCAGCTAATTTTTTATTTTTTGTAGAGATGAAGTTTCACTATGTTGCTTGGGCTGGTATCAAACTCCTGGGCTCAAGCAATCCTCCCGCCTAGCCTCTCAAAGTTCTGGGATTAGATGTGAGCCACCATACCCAGCCCTAAAAATGTTTCTGTTCTATCTGCCCTTATCTTTAATTGATAATTTATCTGAGCACATAATTCTAAGTTAAATTTTGGAAGTAGGCTCTAATATCTTCTAGCTTCTGGTGTTGCTACTAAAAACAATATGCCATTCTCATTTCTGATTATTTGAATGTGTACAGTTTTTACCCTCTGGAATCTTTTGCCATCTTTCTTTTCCTTATATTGAGATGCTCAAATTTCCTTTTCATAATGATGTGCCATGGTGTGTTCTGTTCTGTTGTATTCATTTATTCCTTCACTCACTCACAAGAGGACAACTGATGAACACTTTCAATCTAAAGACAGCCTTCTGGGAAATTTTCTTATAGCATTTCTGTGATAATTTCCCATTGCTCCTTTTTCCCTTTTCTCACATTCTGGAACTCCAGTGATTTAGATGTTGAATCTCCTAGAACAGGCTTCTAATTTTAAAAATATTTCTTCTCTACTACCTAGTTTCTTGTCTTTTTATTCTACCACTTGAAACATTTGAGTTTTTTCTTTGGATCCTTCTAGTGAGTTTACTTGAGCCATCATGTTTTTAATTTCTAAGAACTTTCTTTTCATTCCCTGAAAGTTCCTTTTTTATAGTATCCTGTTCTTGTTTCATGATATAACAGTTTCACTTAGCTCTCTGAGAATATTAATTCTAGCCTGTTTTTAATGTTTTATTCTTCTCACTGTATTGTCTGCTTTGCTTCCTCAGAGTGCTTATCTGTTATAATAGCCTACGTATCTTTTATCAAATGTCTGGTCATCTCAGCTGTCTGCTCATTTTCAAGAACAAGAATGTCAAGCAAGCGTCCTATTTCCTGGCTCACCTGTTGATACAGTTTGTATAATTTGTTCCCGCTCAAATCTTATGATGAACTGTAATCCCCAGTGCTGGAGGTGGGGCAAGGTGGGAAGTGTCTGGATCATGGGAGAAGATCCCTCATGGTTTGGTGCTGTCTTCATGATAGTGGGTTCTCATGAGACCTGGTCATTTAAAAGTGTATGGCATTCTCCCCCACCCCTTGCTTGCTCCTTCTTTTGCTATGTGATGTGCCTGTTCCCCACTTCGTCTTCTGCCATGACTGTACGTTTCCTGAGGTGTCCCGAGAAGCCAATCATATGCCAACACCATGCTTCCTGTAAAGCCTGCAGAACTGTGAGCTAATGAAACCTCTTTTCATTATAAATTACCCAGTCTCAGGTATTTACAGCAATGCAAGAATGGCCCAATACACCTTCATACATGCATTCACAAGCATCTGATGCTTCTAATTCCTGAGTCTCAACCAATGTTCTTTACAGAAAAACTTGGTTCTTGCCTTCCTCCTCATTAGGCACTTAGCTTTCTCTAGCCTGCTAAGTCAGTCACCATTTGTCTAACTACTTTATGGCTTCCAAATTCTTATTGGTATTTCTTGTTTGCTGTCATTGATGGTTTCATGTCTTTTATTCATTCTTGTAATGACATATAGTGGGATAGAGATATAGGAAGTAAAGAGAAATACATACATTCATTTGTCCTTTTCAACCAGAATTCACTTGATTGTTTTTCAAGCCAGGAATTCTTAAGAATTTGCTTTTAATAAAAGCACTGTCACCTTAAGCCTTTCTTTCCACATCACTCTTTTATTTGCATTCAGTTTATATCACCTGCTCATGCTAATCGCTGGAAGTGCTTTTCTTCAGGTATAATGAGGAATAAAGACATTAAAAGAAAGGAAAAAACTCAACTTTCTCCTTACCCAAGAGGCTTTAGATGAAGTCAACTGTCTTTGGATGCTTTTTAAAGATTTGATCAACATAACTCTCATCTTTGGAATATTCAAACCATAAACTAAAAAAGAAGAGATAGAGGCTCATGCCTGTAATCCCAGCACTTTGAGAGGCTGAGGTGGGTGGATCACCTGAGGTCAGGAGTTCGAGACCAGCATGGGCAACATGGTGAAACCTTGTCTTTACTAAAAACACAAAAATTAGCCAGATGTGGTAGCCAGCACCTGTAATCCTAGCTACTCGGGAGGCTGAGGCAGGAGAATTGCTTGAACCCAGAAGGTGGAGGTTGCAGTGAGCCAAGATTGTACCACTGCACTCCAGCCTGGGTGATAGAGTGAGACTCCATCTAAAATAAAATAAAATAAAATAAAATAATAAAAAAAGAAGAGATAAAAACCAAACAGAGCTAGACTGTTCACATGCACTGTCACTTGGGGTCAAAGAACAGCAGAGGAAAATACTGTAAAAATCCAGGCATATTTTAATAGCTCTGTCCTCTACATTTTAACCTGTTATTCCTTACAGGCTGAGAGATTTTCCCTACATTTACCTAACAACTGTGAACAAAATGTATCATTTGATCAGGTGGTAAGAACACACCAGGAACAGTCTATCTTCCTCGGCTTGCTTTTGCATTTCCCAATATCCCGGTTAGCCTAAGCAAGTCGGACAGGTTACAAGAAAATGAGTACATATGCTACAGGAGCATGTGTTAACAAAAGGAAGCAAGTCGAGTTTACTTCTTCTCTTCTCCCAGATAATCCTTAAGAATACATGTGAAGACAAATGTGTGTCTCTACCAGAACAAAGCATCTTATATACTTTGAAGGGTACTATGATATATACCAAAGAGAAGTCTCAGGACTTCAGGGTCAACCTGAGGGCTTAAACACAAGTGATTATCCCTGATCCCACCCAAAATCCCACTTAAATACAAGACAATAGATACACAGATACATACATCTACCAAAAGAGACACAAGTGGACGTGAAATGTCCAAGACTTTCAGAAGATAAAAGCACGCAGAAGAATCATAACTGATTTGGCAGCACAGAGGGAGCTGAAACCTAAGAGTCTGTAAGCGGGGGGGGGGGGGGGAGGGATGCCAGGCAAAAACAAGCCGGTTTGCCCTATAAAATATCATGAAGGCTCAGGAAGTGAGAGTGCTGAGAATCATGAAGGCAGAGTGCAGTATGGGGTAGAAAATGAGGAGACTGGCTGAAAATTTGCAGAACAAGCAGTTGGACTGACACACTCCACCCCTATTCTGGCAGCTAAGTGACAATCCCTTCTCCACCTCCACAAAAGAAGGAAGGTACATTCTTTGGAAAAAATAAACCAGTAATTTTAAATTCAGCCAAGTCATCAATCAAGTACAAAGGCAGACACTTTCACACTTGTAAGTTTCAAGAAATTTCCTCCAATACACAAAGCAGGATATGCTCCATCAAAATAAGAGAGTAAACCAAGAAAGCAGAAGACAAGGGCATCAGAAAACAGGGCATCTATTACAGGGAGATGTAACCGAACATGAGGGGTGATGAGGAAGGGAAGCCCCAGGATGAAAGCCATCCAGTAGATCTGGAGAGCAGCCGCCCGGACTCGGGTAGGAGGAAAAGGGGTCTCAGGAGAAAAAGTAAGGGTGGGGCCGAGTCACAGAGATTAACTGATACTTTTGATCCAGACAAAAATTATATTATTGAGAGGTTGGCTACTGTGTAGGTAGAGTTAACAAACATATAAAATAACTAGCAAATAAAAAGAAATGTAATCATAGTATACTACTATTCTACTATATGAATGTAATCATAGTATACTACTTAGCTCAGTGATGAAAAATATCTTGCATGTTTGTAACAAGGTGATAACTTGTGAAGAATTTAAATGTGGGCCCTATTTAAAAAGAATAGATTTACACATATCTTTTAATTAAGTATTTGTACATAAAAAAAGGGCTACCCATTCTTCAAAATTTAGTAGCTACAGGATCTTGTTTTGTGACTCCACAAAACTACGTTACCCACATAATGAAAGAAGGAGAAGGGTTAAAGAAAATATTGCAAAATCAGAGGCCTGCTACTGATAAAAGCAAATTTGTCCCCACCAAGAAGATTCCACAGTCATGGCTGTTTCCTGCCCAGGAATATTTTGTGTTCTCTGATGGGACAACATTAGTATTAACAGCAACAGGAAATCAGCTCTGACTCCTGAGTATTGTACTTCTATTGCTGGGGGCTGAATGTCCGTGTTTCCTCCACATTCGTATGTTGAAGCCCTAACCCCCAATGTGGTAGTATCTGTGGTGGGGCCTTTGGGAGATAATTAGGTTTAGATGAGGTCATGAGGGTGGAGGTCCCTCAATGGGATCAGTGCCCTTCTGAGAAGAAGAGACCAGAGTTCCCTTTCTCTGTCACGTGAGGACACGGCAAGAAGACGGCCATCTACAAGCCAGGAAGAGGACCCTCAACAGACACTCGATCTGCCAGCACCTTGATTTTAGACACCCTAGCCTCCAGGACTGTGAGAAATACGTTCTTGTTTAAGTCACGCAGTCGATGGTATTCTGTGATGACAGCCCGGGCTGACTGGGACCCTCTGCCTAGGAAAAGGAAGCTGCAGAGCACCCCTGTGGGTGGCACCACCCATGCTGTTTTACGGTTCCCTGTGTCTGAAAATAGAAAGCCTGTCTCCCAGCCCAAGAACAACCACTGCAACTCCAGGGCCCCAAAGCATGGAATAAGACCTTGGCTAATCCTTTCTCCAGCCTTTTCTAAGTCAACAATTTCGCACTTGGTTCCTAAACAGAAGACCGTAACATTTCACTGACCTCTCAGCTATCAGCCACGGGTTGAAGGAGCCTACAGCCTCATGAGATACGATCCGAAGGTACTGCTCAAAACGACTGCAGTAGTCGCCGATGCTGTGCCGCATACCAGGTGGGACAAAGAGGGGAGCTCGGCCTTCTTTCTGTTGAGAATCTTCTGCAAGGGAGAGAAGGGGGGCCTCTCTTTTCTCTGATCCCTCCTCTGTTCCCACACTTTCATCCAGGGAACTGAGAACAAATAAAAGTGATGAAAGCATTCAAGATCATCTGTAAGCAAGGCTAAACTGTTAATTTACCCTCATGGTTTGATAGCCAAAGGCTCATCTTGATTTCTCTTTCTCACAATGAACAACACTCAACATCCTAACACCATATATTGCTCCCCCTTTGCAATGAACCAACCCTCAACACAGTGGGAATACCCGTCCCTTTGACAACAGCATTCTTAAAGCAAATCGTGCAGTGAATATCGCTACAACCTACATGTACTGATGTGATGCTTTCCACATTAAAAAACAGCTAAATGTTACTGAACATGGAAAGGCTCCTCAAGATGCAACACATTCAATGCCCATCTTGTAAACATGCTATTTACTCAGCCACCCTGGACTTTGGCAAGATCTTGCTCAAAGGAAGAATTTCTCTCTGTCTTATGGGAACTGCAGGAATTCAAAATCTAGTAACATCAAAGGTGACCAACCAGAATGAAATTAAAAGTGTCTCTGCCACTTACTTGCCATTACAGGGCCTTTCTAACATGATGTTCACGGCTGGATCCTTGCGCTCCACTGTCTTCGTGATTCTGATTAGATGAGGAGACGGGGGCTTTTCACTTACTGCTGAGATTTTTTGGTCTAGAAAAGGAGGGTCATAAAATCACTGCATATAAAGAACAGCTGGTGTCCACTTTAGAGCCGTCCTAGTGGCCAAGAACCTGAGAGCAAGTTACATGGACATCTCTTAGGCACGATGGGGTTGGCTAGCAGGGCCATGGGAAAACGCCCATTTTAAATGCAGAGGTGAATTTCTATGTTACAAAGAAACCAATGCGGAATCAGTGTTAAGAAATAATGAACTTGCTCTGAGGAAGGTTTCTTAAGGAGGTCTATGAAAAGCCCCAGGCCACATGGCTTCCATTAGGACCCAGCCACCCACTACTCAAGGCGTCTTAAGCAATTGGGTTTTTTAACCTTTAAATGCTTTGATTACTGAAGAAGAAAAAAAAAAACCACTCACACCTGAACACTTAATTAGTGGATTTAATTTGTCTCTGGGCAATGCTGAAAAAATCTGCATGATGATAGTCAAAACATTAATTTATTAACTCTAACTTGCAGGCTTGACAGCTCTTCTGAGTTTCAGATTATTTATAATTTTAAACGTATTTCAAGTGTAGGAAGAAAATTTGTCCTTCTCTGAAGTAGGGAGCATCTATATGTCAAGCGACTTGGGTCACATTTACATGCCTATGATTTCTTGCTGTCAGACAGAAGTATGACATAAGTCAGCTTTTGTAAAACTATTACTGAGAGTGCGATCCAATTTTCAATTGTTCTCAGAGGGGATAAGAGACATAGATACTGCAAAACGCAAAGATCACTTTAAATTGGGTTTTGTGATGAAGTTAAACAAACAGAACAACCAGAAACGAGACTTACAACAATTCCATGATTCCAGAATGTGTCCAAAACCTCATTTCAGTTCTTAGTGTCCTAGAGAGCTCCTTTTAAATGCATACCTAGACTCTGGGCAGAGTCACAGATAGTGACTAATAATTTAAATCATCCTTGAAAACAGAGAACACTAAGTTCTCTGTAAGACTGTCTTCTACATGATGCAACCTAACTTTGTGGCCAGTGGCCAAACCATCAGGGAAACGAATTGCCCTCCAACACTTTCCTTTCCTCTGCTTCCACACAAAAAGACGCTAAAATGCCCAGGGCTGACTCAACAATGATGAAAAGGACCCTTGCCGGGCCAGTCCCGTTCTAGGCACGGTGAGGAACACACAATGACAACCTCTCTGCTTTCAAAGAATCTGTGGCTCAGTTGAGAGAGAACAGACACCTTCACAAATACCTTGAATACATAGTAGGGCATGCCAGAAAGTGCTATGGGCGTTCACGGGCCAGGAAGGGAGCTAAGTTCCAGTGCAGAGATGCCAGGGAAAGCACAGGCCGAGCAGGATCACTGAGCCTGGCCTTGAAGAATGGCTTGACTATTATATGAGGATGAAAATGGAGGCTGGAGGAGGATTGAGGGGAAGAGAGAACAACAGGAGTAAAGCACAGAGCACTTGAAAATAGAGAGCACACAAAAGGCAACACATTTGTTTAGATGGCTCATCTTTTGGTCAGAATTTGAGAGGGAGAGTACTTTTTCTAACACAATACCTCAAAGTCCTATTTTACATGATGACATGTGACACAGGCTGCTGTGGTAAACCTTCCATCCCCCATTTCCTTTTGTCTTCATGAGGGAGTACTCAGGGCGCTTACATTCCTTAGAGGTAATGTTTAACCGCACTTTACTCTCCTCTTCTTGAGTAAGGCAGTAACTGATAAGCACAAGTCAAACAGAATTTGAGTAACATTTCCCAGCCAAAGTGGTGACAGTAACCTAGCCATTGCAGCCCAAATACAAATGTATACATTTTGAAAAGTGGAGGAGAAAAGCAAAAGTCTTTTCAGTAAATGGAACTAGAACACATGGACATCCATTAGGAAAAACCAAAATGAACCCCAACCTCTACCTCAAATCATAGGCAAACTTTTATGCAAGATCAATCATAGACCTACACATAAAACTAAAACCATAAAGCCTCTAGAAGAAAACAAGAGACTCTGTTCTCTACTTAGGAGTAGATAAAGGTTTCTTAGGTCATAGAAAGCAAAAATCACTCAAGAAAGAATTGATAAGTTAGACTTCATCAAAATTAAAAATGTCTGTTCATAATGAAACATTTTGGAAATAAGCAGCTGAGCCCATTTTTTTTCCATGGGAAAAAAATTGTTTTGTAAAACCACTATCTAAGTAGACTGGTGGCTGCCAGGGTGGGAGAAAGAAGAACAGGGAGTGATGAAAATGTTCTAGAATTAGTTGCACAACTATGCAAATATACTAAAAATGAAAGAATTGTACAGTTTAAAAAGGTGAGATTTAAGTATGTAAATTATCTCCTTAAAATTATTTTAGAGAAACAACAAAACAAACAAAAACATGTATCTGGAAAAGAACTTGTACCCAGAATACATAAAGAAGTTCTATGACTCAAAAAGACAAGCAACCCCAAAAAAAAACTGACAAAAGATTCTGGACGCTTCACAAGGGAAGATATACAAATGCCTAATAATCACCTGAAAAGGGGCCAGGTGAGAGGGCTCACGCCTGTAATCCCAGCACTTTGAGAGGCTGGGCACGGTGGCTTACCACTTGGAATCCCAGCACTTTGGGAGGCCGAGGTAGGTGGGTCACCTGAAGGCAACATGGCAAAACCCTGTCTCTACTGACGACAAAAAAATTAGCTGGGCGTGGTGGCACACACCTGTAGTCCCAGCTACTTGGGAGGCTGATGCAACAAGAATCGCTTGAACTCAGGAGGTGGAGGTTGTGGTGAGCCGAGATTGTACCACTGCACTCCAGCCTGGGGAACAGAGTGAAACTGTGTCTCAAAAAAAAAAAAAAAAATCACTTGAAAAGGTTCTAAATATCATTATTCACCTTCACCAGGATGGTTACCACGAAAAAGACTGATGACACCAAATGTTGGCAAGGATGTGGGAAACTGGAACAAGGCTGCTTTGGTAAAGATTTGTCAATTTTTTATAAAGTTAAACACAAACTAATTTTATGATCTGGCAAGTTTGTTATTAGGTATTTATCCAAGAGAAAAACTTAAGATATACACACAAATTATACACATGGATACATTCATAGCAGATTTATTCCTAATAGCCCAAAATTTAGGAGCTGAAAGAAACAAGGAATAGATCCTTCCCTGGAGGCTCCAGAATGAACTTGCCAACACCCTCATTTCAATGCCCCCAGAACTATAGGAGAATCAATTTGTGCTTTAAGCCACCAAATATGTAGCTTAAACTTGTTACAAACTTAAATTTGTTAATAACAGCAACAGGAAATAAACAACACAGATTTAATATATTTATGACATAAATATATTTATAAAACACTATGGTGACTGAAAGAAGTCTAGGCAAAAGGGTACACGTCGAATGACTGCATTTATATGAAACTCTAGACAATCAAAGCTAACTCAGAAAGCACAGTGGTTGCCTACGTGGCAGGGCATGAGGGAACTTTCTGAGGTGATATGTTCCGTATCTTGATAGGGGTTTGCATAACAGATATGTTATCCAGTTGTCAAAAACCACCAAATAGCACAGTTAGGATCTGTGCATTTTATCATCTGTAAATTTTATCTTGAAAAAAGAGCCATAAGTAAATATTAAACTCTAGTTGATAATAAGCACACTTTAGGGGTAAAGTGTGCTACTATCTGCAACTTTGAAATGCAAAGATAAGATGAACTGATGGATGGATAGAGGGATAAACAGATATGTGACAAAGCAAAGAGAGTGAAATGCTAATTGTAGAATCTAGAAGGTGAGTATATGAGTGTTTACTTTACAAGTTTTTCAATTTTCTGTATGTTTGAAATTTTTCAGAATAAAATGTTAGGGGAAACATGGGGGAAACACTCACCATTGTTTTCTTCCTGCATCCAGAGACGAGGATCAGCATAAGTGATTTTATTATATCTTTGACGAACGGACTCCTGGTATTTCTTTAAAAAAAAGAAAAAAGTTTAATTTATGAGAAAAAATGAGTTTCATTACAAACCAGAACTGGTAAAGATGTAAAAGTTCAGCAGAAACAACTGATACGGACGTATTGCCAGACATGGGCATCTGTCAGGCTAGGAAGTAATTAGCTCATGAGACAAAGTCTAAAATAAAATGAAGCGATTAGCATAAAGGCAGTCTAGCCAGCACTGGCCACTAGAAGCTGCTGCTTCTAGTGTTCTGTAAGTGCCCTGTCCAATACAGTAGCCACTAACTACTGACTCCTTACAGTGTGTTTAATTTTCATTAATTTGCACTTTAATAAGTGCCTGTGGCTAGTGGCTACTGTTTTGAGCACCCCAGGCCTAGACAACTATTGCCAAGGGGAGATTTCAAGACTGGGGTAAACTGCATTCTTGAAACTTTCAAATCCCCCCAAGAAAAATTGTTTTTCCTCTAATGTTTCTATTTAGCAGCAAAGCAGAAATTAGATTTAATCATGGTGCAATGAAAAAGAAAATGCTGAATTGAGAGTCAGGAGACCTGGATTCTCGTTCTGGCTCTGCCAGGATTTTTTTGTGACCTTGGCCATGTCACTTACTTCCTTATTGTACCTCATTTTCCTGCACTGAATAATCCAGGGGTTAGAGTGGGTGAAGCAGTATCACAGAAACTGAAGAAGATAAAATTATCTGTGATCTGACAGGATCACACTACAGCTGGGAAGAGGAGGCAACTGAAGAGTACGTACAAGCTGACAGATGCAAAAGTCTATGATTCCATTTGTGGGCCCGGGCCCTGGTCTCAGAGTTTCTGGAATGACACATCAGTGGTATCAGGGGGATAATAACAATGGTCGCTTACTGGATTGCATGGCAAGCAGTGTGCTGAATCCTCTATGCCTCTTTTTATCCTTAAAACTCCCTACTTATCAGAGGGGTTGACATACCAAGGCCATACAGTTAGTTGGCAATAGAGCAGGGATTTAAAACCGGGACTGTGTGACTCTGACAGATGAAGCTGCAGAGGCATGAGGAGAAACTGCACTCGGCAGAAGCCAATCCCTAGCGGCGGACCAGACCCGGGGCCCCAGACCTTACTTCCATCTCTTCCATTCTGCGCATCATGATCTCTAGATCTGGGCTATCCTTGCTGTCCTCAACGGTGGCTAAGGTTTCAGACCCCAAGATCTTAGCATGAGTCACAGCCCAGAGCTCATGGGCAGAATCTTCCAAAAAATCATCAAGCCGACGAATGTTGTTGGATTCAAAATCAACAGCGGCAACCTACAAGATGGGGTGGGGTGGGGTGGGGAGGAGAGGCGTGGGGTGGATTAGGGGTGGGAAGGCAATATAATGCAAACAGAAAAACATGAAAATTATTGTTAATCGTAATAAACCAACAGCACACAGATCCAAATGGCAGAGTTTCTACGGTAAAACAAGATTCTCCTAAGTCAGTAAGTATCAAAAGCAATAACATCAGAACGATTTTTATCACAGTCATTTAAATGATAGCATTAACCAAGTAATACCACGATTGTTCATGTAAATTATCATTATCATCTGTTTTTCCAGTTGGTAGAACAAATATCTTCTTTTTGCTACATTCAGGAGAATGTCCAATATTTTACACATCACACATTCCAGAGGATGTAACGATTTTCTTTTGGTGCAGTGCTTCTGTGAAAACGTCTGTTCATATGACATCACAAAGTTCAGGATTCTTTGTCTTTGAAACTCCGTACCTATCGTCTGGGAGAGCTATGCCAGCCTTTCTTGACCTGCTATGTTGTACATTCAAAAAGCACTTTCCAGTTTCCAAAGCAATTTTACATGCTCTGTATTTCTCTTGATTTGAATACATGTTTATAATCTGCCCTGAAAGAGGCTTTTGTAAAGAATGTTTGCTGGGGGAATTAATTATATCAGGCAATGGGATGAAATATTTCTAGAATTAAATTCTGGTTCTGCCCACTCATAAGCCTGCAACTTTGGGCAAGTTTACTCGACCTCTCCGGGCCTCAATCCTCTCATGTATAATATGGAAATAATCTTGTATTTCAGAGCTGTAGGGATTTCATAAGAGCTTGCATGTTGAGACACTTAGCATAGTGCTGGGCATGAAATAAGACACTCAATGAATGGTTACAGCTACAGTAATTTAAGAAACCTTTAATGATTCACAGAAGAAAATGTTAATGGCCAATAAAGATATGAAAAAATGTCCAACCTTCATCAAAGTTAAAGAAATAAAAATCAAACTCAATAACCAATATAATAAAATTACAAAAAAATCAAAGACAACCGATAATGCTTGCATGTGTATCTTTTCCATCTATAAAGAATGGACCACCAAAAATACTATGTCCCATCAAAAAAGATAAGGAAGGTCTCAATGCAATGATACAAAAAGAGCACAAAAATATATTATAAATAAAGAAGCAGAATACAGAACAGCAATCGGCACCTGCTTGTGGGGAGGTGTAACTTTTCATATACTTCTTCTGAATTATTTAAAATTTTGGCCATATGCATGTATAACTTTTAATTCTAACATAACTCATACATTTTGGAAAAATATATATTTCATGTGCAAGTTTAGTTAATGACAATAGTAGCAGCAATAGACAGATATGTTACAATGGTACCTTTACAAGAGCTTTTTCCGGATATGAGAGAAAATCTTGCCTATAAGTAAATCTACAGAGAGTTGTATTTTACTTGCAAATGTCTCCTCCATTTTAAAGATGAGAACACAGAGAATTTGTGTTCAAGGTCTCCCAGCTCTTTTGTAAGTTAACATAGTAAAAACAGTTTTCTCCTTCACCATGCCAACTTTGATGAGTTTGTTTGCTTTTGTTTGTTTTCATTCAATTTGTAAACACTGACTCTTGATGGTGCTGCCTGGAATACTCTGCAGTGAAGCTGCTATTTAACAGCCCAGCATTCTAAATACTAGAGAGTTACTTTTCTGTTTCAATAAATTGTGTTAAACATCATGTAATGCCTACAAAATAATTCTAATATACAAGGCTGATCTCTCCTAGTATACTCGAACATGTCTATTTCACTGCCAGCATTCATAATCACTTCATTTTCCTTTCATATTAAAGTGCAGTATGGAGTGGCCTCTCTGGGTTAAATGTTAGCCTCACTATTCCTCTAGAAAAAAAATATATATCATTTAGTGGCCAAGCTGCATAAAACACCAAGCCATAACACAGTTGAATTTGTAATGGCCAAATGTTGACTTTTAGCTTTCAGTCTTAGAAGCCTCACCTCACATCAGATTATGTCATAAAACCTTGGAACGATAAAGTCATAATCACAGAGATTATGAAAATATGTTACAGCTGAAATATTGCTTAATAATCAGAATAGGGACACATTCTTGAAATCTACCTTCTTCCTGTCCCTAAGGTCACTGGGCCAATGGAGCTTCATTCCAATTTCCTTCTGCTCTGAAACCTAAGAAGGAAGTTGGAATGAAGCTTCCTTTCCTTGCTCTGGGCAATTAAAGCAATAAATATCTTTCTAAACTCCACAAAGATTAAATGGATGTAACCTGCACCTTCTGCTCTGCAGCTCTAAGTCTAGGCAAGGCAGAAACATTTCTACAAATATTAAAAACAGGTCCTCCAGAGGAAGAGTACAGAGTGGACAACAAGAAAATGTGTTTTTATTTTTCTCAAATGTTTTCATTTTTTTCCTGGGCCACCTTTTTCTCTCTACTAGGCCAGATACTGGTCACATATTAGGCACTCAAAACATGCTTGCCTAACAATAAATATTAGGCCCCAAGTATAAAGAAAATTAGGACAGTAATGAGTGAAACTAGGCTGAACGAAAGGAAATGAGGGCAGCCATTCTTCTGCCGCAGGCCATCAACATTCAGGGCCACACAGGGCACCGACACTCTGTGATCCAGAGGGACAGAGCCACTAACACAAACCTGTGGCTCTAAGATTTCTGTGCCCTGTTTGCAAGGCTGACCTTAGTCTAAATACTAAAAATACACTGGAAGAATTAACATGCCAAATGTGAAAAATAATATTCATACTTCTCGAGCAGGATAATCGAGTGTTTGCAAAGTAATCTGTATTTCATTTCCATTACAACTAAAGACATTATCAAGCAATAATACCAGAATGCCAGCACCACACAACGCATACCTCCTGTGCAGGCTGGGCTGTCGCTGTGTTTACTGACGAGCCATCCTTCAAATGAGTATGTGCTTCTGTAGCAGAATTGACTCTCTATTAAAACAGACAAATACATTCATGGAGTATAAAAACTTACAGCTCCTATTAGTACAAATGAATTCTATTACCAGAATAACTTGTGTGGAACGATTCATCAGCTTTAGCTACATTAGACTTTTTGCAGCAATTCCAAGCACTTTGTCTTCATGGAAACAAATGCCACATGTTGATCTTGGCTTTCCAGCCTTTTCCTTCCCTCAACTCTGTAAACACTGTCAGAATAGCTGCATGCTTTATGCAAGTCATTCAACTTCCCTGTTCCACAGCTTCCTCAATGATCAAATGAGGAAGTTGAACTACTTGATTTCTTTTTTTTTTTTTTCAGCTAGTCTACAGCTCAAGACTACTTGATTTCTAAGAGTCTTCCTAGTTCTATGCTACTGAGATTTCCATGGACTCTAATACAAACTCAACATTTCTCTAAGAATAGAGAAGTTCAGTGGCCTGTTTAGGGATCCCGAATGTCATTCATCCCATTTAAATTTACAATATTCTTCTGTGGCCTCATCTAGTCATACACACAAGTTTGTTTCTATTTACAGGGTGGATCTACAGGGTCTGGCTATAGAATTGAGCTTACTGCTTATGGGAGGATGGCACAACCTCTTGGTGATACCATCTATAATTTCATCCTCAAGAAAGTACTGGATTGTGCACAGAAGCTGTCCTAACATCTCTCTCCTTTGGAAAAATAGAGCCCATCACTCCAAACCACTGAGGTGAAAAAACACAGTATTCGAGTGAAAGCTGCTATTGGAACACTGACTTCACCAACAGATCTATTTCATTCGGAACAGGGATTACAATCCCAACTTGTTTCCCAAACTAAAATCTCAACTTTCTCAAAAGGAGGACTTTCCCCCTGTCCCTTTATCTCTATCCCTTCTCCACAATGGAGGGCACATCAGTAGCGTGTGGTGGTCTAGGGGTATCTTCCAGCTGCCACAGAGACACTTAGCCCTATAAAGGATCAATGAAACCTCTGTAGCAACTCATTTTAAATCTAGAACTTCCAAAAAGCAAGCAAATGAAATGAACTAGATTACCTGGGCCTTGATCAAGAGAGGCTTCAAACGATCCAGAACTGCCTCCTCTACCTTGTCTGCTAACTGGGTGGCAGAAACACTATTTAGAAATAAAATTGAAAATTAAAATCAAAGGCAATAAAATATCCTATTTTGCATATTTATTTACCACTCCAGGTGAAGGGAGATAAAATGACCATGAGCTTCTCTAACCCTTCATGGCCACACCAATCTCCTGGGGATCTTGTGAAAATGCAGATTCCAATTCAGTTGGTCTGAGTAAGGCCTGAGAGTCTGCATTTCCAACAAGCTCCTAGGTGATACGACAGTGCTGGTCCTAGGACTTACTTTATGCACAAAGATTTAGGTAACATCTGAAGTGTGTTAGGCACTCAGTACACTTTAAAAAAATAATGGTTGCCATTAACAGCTAAAGAGGATAGTAAACTGAACAAGAGAAACTAATTTTGTTCCCTCTCCAAATTCCACTAAAACAACCACAGAGTTAGCTTTACACCCACAAGGATAAGGAAGAAAAAAATGGTGCTGGAAAACAAAGGACAAAAGCGATAACTAACTTAGCTGAACTGAGGAAGCTGACTTCTCCCATCCAAGTACTAACCAGGCCCGACCCTGTTTAGCTTCCGAGATCAGACGAGACCGGGTGCAGTCAGGGTGATATGGCCATAGACAGGAAGTTGACTTCTAAGGCCAGTAGTGGGAAAAACCAGAACCCACACAATTTGTGCTGCTGACTTAACCAGGCACACGACTGGTAGTACCAGGTACATCTAGGCCTGGGCTAAGTTGGGAGGGGGTGGTTTAAAAACTGACGAGAAGAGCCAAATGACGTTTGAGAAATTAGACTCCTAGATCCCTTTCCCTACTTCACACACTATACAGCCGCCTCTTTCCAACTCTAGGAGAAGTCTGATGGCTCATTCTCTGTGTGAAGGTCTCTTGACTAGGGGCACCCAATCACAGTTGAGGCTGTAGGTACCATACCGAAAAGAGGCGGGGGTCACGTATACAGGCTGAATGCTGTGTTATTAGGCTCACAGCCCCCTTCCCCAGCTCGGCTCCTAGGATAGCAACATCCTGATTCTTACTCTCTGGGCCAAAGATCAGAAAACTTCTCCAGGCAGTCTGACCCAGGCCAAAGGAAAGACCTGAAGACGAACCTAAGTGTCCTTAACAAATAGTCCAGGTGTTACTTTCATCAGACAGTGCTGGAATAGCCAGATATCCATTAAAGAAAATGAATTTTGATCAGTATTTCATCTCATAAACAAAAATTAATTCTAAATGAATCATAGAAATAAGAATAAATGGTAAAACTATAAAGCACTTAAAGGAAAATATAAGAGAAAATCCTTGAGACCCTAACATAGGCAATGGTTTCTTAGCTAGTTCACCAAGAATGACTAACCAGAAAAGAAAAATTGATAAACTGGTCTTAATCAGAATTTAACACTTTTAGTCATCAAAAGACACCATTACGAAGATCTGTGGGTGGGCCATAGTATTGCGAGAAAATATCTGCTGCACACATATCTGGCAAGGGGCTCATATCCAGAAAATACAAAGAACTCAAATCAACACTTAAAAAAAACTCTAATGGGCAAAAGACTTGAACCGACACTTCACACTAAGCGCTAGAAAAGGTGCCCAACATCATTCGTCAAGGAAACACAAATTAAAATCACAAGGAGATCCCATCACATTCTTACCAGAATCACTAAAAGACTGACAAGCTCAATTGTTAGCAAGGATGTGAAACCAGTAGAAACGAATTCGCATGCACTGCTGATGGGAGTAAAAAATGCTACTACTCTGGAAAATGTATATGGCTCGTTTAATAAAATTAAACAACTGCCTATCCTATTACCCAGAAATTATACTCCTAGGCATTTACCCAAGAGAAATGAAAGCATATATCTGCAAAAAGCCTTGTGCAGGAATGTCTGTACCAGCTTGATTCATACTAACTATAAATGGGAAAGCCCAAATGTCAATTCACAAGAGAATGAACAAACAGAATGTGGTGTATTCCCACAATGGAATACTACTCTGCACTAATATGGATGAACTATGCTGATGCACATACAACGTGGATGAATTGCAAACATTTTCTTGAGCAAAAGAAGCCAGACACAATGGGGTAGATCTTGATAATTCTACTCATATAAAGTCTGAACAGGCAAAGCTACTTACAGTAAAAGAAATCAAAGTAGCTGCCTCTGTGAGGGATGGGGGTGTGGAGTAGAGAACGACCAAGAAGGACATGTGGGAACTTTCTAGGTTGAAGTACAAATTATCTATCTTGATTAGTGTTTTGGTTACCCAGGGACATACATTTGTCAAAATTCATTGAACTGTACCTTTAAGTTCTTTGCATTTTACTATATGTAAATTATACCACAATAGAAACAATTATTTAAAAAACCAAAATACAAATGGCAACCCACATACTCTGTTTTTGATCAGTAATCACTCCCCCTACATTTAAACATGAGAAGATAGCCAAGATTACTAGGTATCTGAGGAGGGAAAGAAAAAGATTATGTAGGTCAAAAGGCAGGGGAAACGTGTAAATATATTCAGAAAGAGAACAGCACTGTATCCATAGAGAAGGATATGAGACTACTGAGTAAGAGATATTTGGAGAATATAACAGAGCTCTCAACATTTTTTAAATTTTAAAATTTAAACACTGTGGCAGAAATCACAAGCTCAATAGGTTAAACGTTAAAGTTGGAGGAAATCTCCTACTGAGGGAGGGTAGGGGTGGAGGTAGAACAGGAGAAAGAGAGAAAGAAAACAGGAAGAAACAGATAAGAAAATCAGAGGACCAAACAAGGAAGTCCAATATCAAAGAACAGGAGTTTCAGAAAGAATAGAGAAAACAGAGACAAGAAAAAAAAAAAAAGTACAAAATAAAGCACGAAAACTTCTCAGAATTAAAGGAAATAAACTGCCAGACTGAAAGGTCTACTGATGAATGAAAACACACCCATAATAAGTCCTATCATTATGAATTTGAGCTACCCAGGGGAGAAAGCAGAGTCTGTGAGTCTCCAGAGAAGGATCAAAAGCAATTCTGATTTCTCATTGGAAATAAGACAATGAGCAGAAATGCTCAGATTTTTGCTTCTGAAGAGATTGAAAAAATGTACTTTCCCCTCTTCTTCCTGTTAATTACAACTAAGAATCCTGGACATTAAATATACGCAAACCTAAGAGGACTTGGAGAGAAGTAGAGAAGGCACATCACCTCGGGACACTGGGACCAAAAGAATGACAGAGCAGTGAGTTCTCTGGGATTTCTCTTTGCCTCATATATCCCAGAGTAGGTACCGGAGAAGCCGGCAACCCAAACACCAATAGGCACAGACAAAAAAGAAGTCTCCAATGCAAATAAAGTCTGCTCTCTCTATCAAAAGAACCAAGAAAGGGGCAGTCTAGAAAGATGGAAAACTTAGAAAATAACTGCTCGACTGCAGCCAAACACTGCAGAAAAACCCACGGCCACATGCCAGCAAAGACTGAGTGGAGAGCAAACAAGTACATGAAAAGATGTTCAGAGGTCACTATACACCCATCAGAATGCCTACAGGAAAGCAGAATGACACACCAAGTGTGGGCAGAAATGCGGAACAACTGGATCCCTCCAACACTGCTGGTGGGAACAGACAGAGCCGCTCTGGAAAACAGGACGGCAGTTTGGAAGAAAACAAAACAAAACACCACTAGCACACAACCCAGCAATTGCCCTCTGGGCATTTATCCAGGAAAAAAGGAAAACTTACGTTCACACAAATATGTGTACGCTACTGTTTATAGAAACTGTATGCGTAATAGCCCCACACTGGAAAGAACTCAGGTGTTCTTTTTTTTTTTGAGACAGGGTCTTGCTCTGTTGCCCAGGCTGGAGTGCAGCAGCATGACCGTGACTCACTGCAGCCTCGACTTCCCAGGATCAAGTGATTCTCCCACTTCAGCCTCCCAAATAGCTGGGACCACAGGCTCAGATGTTCTTGAAGAGGTACATGGTTAAACTACGGTTTGTTTGTATCCACACCATGAATACTACTCAGCAACAAAAGGGATGAACCACTGATACATGTGATGAGCTCCATGAATTCCCAAAGAATGATGTAAAGAAAAGAAGTCCCCGAAAGTTACCTACTACATAATTCCACTTATAATAACACTCTTGAAATAACAAAATTATAGACAGGGAGAGCAGATGAGTGGTTGCCAGGAGATATTTAGCCAAGCAGTGAATGGGGGTAGGAGAGAAGTGGGTGTGGCAACATGAGGGCTCCTGGGGGTGGGAAGGTTCTGTATCTGGACTACACCAATGTTAATATCCCGGTTGTAGTACTGAGATGTATTTTCCCAAGAGGCTACCATTTGGGGAAACTGGGTCTTCGTGTGACTCTATGATTACCTCACAGTAAGAAGTTTAATTTAAAACTTCCAATAAAAATAATCTTCTATACCCAGTAAGGCTACCAGCAAATATGAGAGTAGTAAGGTTTATCAGCAAACAAAGACATATTCAGACCTAAAAGGTCTGAAAGGATTTATTCCCATTATCCTTTCTCAAGAAGCTAAATTAAGCAGAGTGTGGTGCCCTATGCCTAATCCCAGCACTCTGGGAGGCCAAGGCAGGAGGGTCACTTGAGCCCGGGAGTTCAAGACCAGCCTGGGCAACATAGTGAGACCTTGTCTCTAATTAAAAAAAAACAAAAAAGAAGCAGTTACAATAGCACGTGCTCCATCAAAACAAGCAAGTAAATTGAAGAAGATTACAACACAATATGGGAAATGGGAGGTCTAAGCCTAGATTCCTGGCTTGTCTTGCCCTTTTGCTGATGAAGTTTCTGCTACTCCCTGCAGACCTGCTGTCTGCTAAGGATACTCATCCCATCCCCACAGTAGCTGACCAGAACGAGCCGAGAAGCCGTGTGTTACAGCGCAGCCCCTCTCCTGACAAGGCTTCCTCCCGAAGTCCAATGGACCTGGCTCACCGACAGGCCCCCCAGATGGAGGACGCCCTGTGTGTGCAGGACTCACTCCTGACGCTGCTCAGTGACCTCCTGAGTGGGGCACCTACAAATACGCATGAAAGCACAAATCAGATTAAGATCCAGACTCTGTTCAACCTGTCTTCCCCTAGGAGTCTTCATCTGATACTACCAGCAACACTGCCCCTTTGCATGTTCAGTTAGATTTGTGCCTGTTTCTCAGTTTTTAAAATTAAACAAGATATTGTTAGGGATACACACATAGATGACAGATTTATGAAGACGACTAATGAAAAAATCAACACAAGAATCAGGACAGTGGCTGCCTCTGGGGGGAAAGGGGATACAACTGAGGAGGGATATGCTGGAAACTTCTGTAGCAGTGGCAATGGTTGATTTCTTGGCTTACGATGGTGGTGCGTGGATGTTCATTCTGTAATATTTTGGATTGCATATGTGCATTTAGTATGTTCTTCTATGTGTGTGATATGTTTAATTTTTGAAGTAAAAACACACAGAGGAATAAACGGGACACAGAGGATGAAGCTTTTGCTATATGGCCCAAACGACAAGTGCGTAAGAGTCACAGAGAATCAAATTTCAGCACAGCCTAAGGTCACACCTTCTTAGCGATAAATGACCATGAAATGGATTCCCTCAGACAGTAGTGACTATCCCATCACAGAGGGTGTGTGTAAATACACTGGACAGTTCCTCAGTGGAGATAGTAGAGAGGAGCCAAAAGCATCAGCTCCGGGGAAAAGATCCTTCAAATCCCAAGATTCTGGGATTGTATGACTTGAAATCTTTACTACAGACAAAAAGTCTTGGCCTTCTAACGATATACCCACAGCCCTTCTAACCTGAGACTGAACACTACATCATGAATGGTGACAGAATGCACACAGGTTTCACAGAGTATTCTGTTAATGTGACCATAGGGTGAACTATCAGAGTGGGAAAAATGAGGCAATTGCAGCAGCAGCTGGACTAAGTCTTTTAACAAGCTTCTTTACTCCGATAGTGCCCACAGTTTTGAAAACACTTATGGAGTGAACAGAAAAAGGGAACCGCATTTGAAAACCATAGCCTGCATTCAAGCTAACACGTGAAACTAAAGTAGCTATATGTTGACTCACATGAGCAGAATATGTACGTGCATCATACTAATCTTCTGCCCTTGGAAGGGCTGACATCTGGCTAGAGAAAAGTACCTTTGAGGGCAGTCCAAACAAATACACATAAGACTCTGATCTTTCAGACAGAACTTCTCCACAATTACATATTTTTTTTTCAGTTCTCTTCCAAACTCCACACAAAACAGACATTTCCTAGCAAAAAATATGGTATAATATACAGGTAGACAAACAAGTATTCATTCATTCATGTAATGAAGTTAAGCCTTAACAGTCCAGGTTGGTTGCTAGATCTAGATCAATTAGAACAGGCAAACATCCACTATTCTTCCTAAGAAGGAAACACATACCTCAATTTTTGGAGTCTATCCATTTCTTCGGCTTTGAGCTCATTCAGTTCCTTTGTTCTTCTAGAAGTTTCAGCATCAAGCCAGTCAAGCCTAGAGAACAGTATCAAGAGTCACCCCAACTCACCTCAAGGCAGAGTAAGGACTCCCCTGAGCTCCAGTCTTGGCTCCCCACTTGGCTTCTTAAGTGACTTCACAGTCTTTTAAGGAGGCAGAAAGCCAATACACATAAGGAGTGTAGCTAGGCCTAAATAATCTCTATTTATCATAATGTATAGAGATGTAGAACAGGCCTGCTTACCTTTTCCTGCCCCAGGAGCAAATATTTACCTCTGTTTTTGCATGTTGTCAATTTCCTTGGCTTTTAATTCTTCTAGTTCCTTCAATCTTTTGGAAGTTTCAGCATCAAGCCAAGCGAGCCTAGCAGACAGTCAAGAGTCAAACCAATTCTGCCTCGACACTGCAGGGTGCCATCATCACAGAAAGAGACCAGAAGTCAGGATCCCCGCAGAGCACCAATCCTGGCTCTATTAAGGTACTCAGTAGGTAACATAACCTCTCTGTACCCCTAAAGCTCTCTAGAATGTGTTCCATGTCAAAAGACACTGATGCACAATGCAATGAGAACCTGTCTCAAAGGTTCTCAAGAAAACTAGCTATCACTTGTACTTAGGGTTTCTTATTAGACTCAAACAAAACCCTTGCTATACCTTCAAGTTTAGACAAACAGTGAGCCCCCAGGAGCCATACAGGCATAGTGAAGTCAAATAAAAACAAAAAGGAAAAGTTAACTGTGAACAACTCTGTTGTATGTAAAAGTATTTGATTCCTTTGGTTTTGGATATATGAATATTGTCAAATTATTTAATGGACTGCTTTCATTTTTACTTTCCCATAATTGTAAGAACAATTTCAGCCAAATGAATACAGAGAAACCTGTTTTCACTGCTCTCTTCCTATGGAATGTTCTCATCTCATTTCCCATATTGAAATCCTGCCTGTTCTTCTGGTCCTAGTTTAATTTCCATCTGCATCCATGAAGCCTAGACCTCTGCAGCAAGAAGTAACGCTCTCCCCTTTCTAAACTCTCTCAGTTCCTAGGTTACATACCATGTTCTATCTTAAATTATAGTTAACTACATAACTTCTCTATTGACTATAAATAAGCAAGGGCTGGGATTATGGCCTTTTTGCCCTTTTTAAAGTCTCCATAGAGCTCATAACAGTGTCATATACAAAACTAGCAACTGATATATAATTGACACATATATAATTTATGAATGAATAAGAAAAAATAGAAGAGCTCACTATAAGCTACATAGTTTGACTGAAAACTTTAATAAACTACATTTTATGTATTTATTCTATTTTTTAAAAATAATCTACATTTTAAATAACCAACTTTAAACATAGGAAAGAGAAGAAAGGGATCACTTCCATGTCTATGTAAAAGGAGCTCTTTAATTCTCAAAGATCTGAAAAACACCAGCACAAACCTGGCTGCTTCGTGCTCAACAGCACCTGTCAGGTGATTTTCCTCTTGAGGACCTTCTGGCTGGAGAGGCTCTTTGGTGGCATCTCTGGGGCTAGATTTCACCTTTAGCCATGCGGCACTGAAAAAAATAGAAAAGCATACCTTTGTCATCATTCGCTCTGTATCCAATGACTCATCCAAGTAGGTGCCAGCTCAGAGACGACAACAGCATTAAATTAATGGTGATCTGTAGCACGGGGCCCTACGGTAGAAGCTGAATGTGAAGAAAAGTAAGATCCTCCTGCACTCAGGTGCAGTGTCAAAAGGGAGAAATTCTTCTTTGCTTCAAAGAAGCCATCACCATTTTAAATGAGAAACAGTGATCAATTACAGAATATTGGGTGTCAACAAAACTCTGTTACAATATATAAATTTGGATCACTAATTACATTTCATATTATAAGGCAACTCTGTATCTTTATAAGGCCCAACAGCACTGTGAGCCTGGAAGCCTCACCCACCCTGCTCTACCCACCACACATGCACTCTAAAAGACAGTCCACTGTACATTTGGTTTGTAATACAAACTTCAGCCATTGAGCTTACCAACTGAATGTACATCTCCATATTAATACTTGTATACAAAAATACAGAAAACAGAATAGAGTAATAAAAACAAAAAAAGCACATTATGAAATCAGAAGACCTGATTTTAGGTCTGGCTGTTACATGAATAAGACATTAAATTATCTTAACATTGTTTCCTTAACTTGAAAATGAGAGTGGATGGATGAGCACAGCCATTCCTTCACATTCACCTGGAATCTTAGGGGGCTTCTCTTCCACCGGGCTGCTCACCCTGACTTCTGATGGCTCCAAAGACAGAACCCTGCAATCACCCATCTTCTCCCTTGTTCTCCCCGACATCACTGCTTTTTACTTCTTCCTTTCTTCCGTCCCACCTCCTGGTCCTTTCCATTGTGTTTTCAAGAACTACTGTCTCACGGTAAACAAGCTCCCCTTTATCTTCAACCGATTCCCCCAAAGATTATTTCCACCTAACTGGACCCTGCTCCTCTCCTCTCTAACCCTGTGGAATGGCAGCTTCTCATTCTAATGTGCTCTGAATGGGGATGACAAGACAGTAACGTCAACATTACCCTAATTGCTCCCTGCAGCTAAGACAGTGTTGGTGAGATCTATATGGCTTTATAGTTCATAATTATCTTGACTTAGGAGTTAGAATTATTTTAATATATTTATTTACTCAGCAAAGATATACTGAATGCCTACTATGTACCTAGCACTGGACATTCAAATATAAAAAAGACACAGTCCCTGGCCTCAAGTTACTAGAATCTACTGGCAGAAGAGACAAGTGAAGGGAAGCCCACCATCTTCCATACAATCACACATGTCCCGGTGTTGGGGTGGCCCATGGAAGGGTGTTCCAACCACAGTCAGGCAGAAGAAGGAACTAACAAGCTTCCGGACAAAGACTTCTCATGTATGACTCACCCAAAAAAGCATTTCTGTTTAATGGAAAAAATTAAGGCTATTACTTCATTTGCTCCTTATAAGCTATAGGTTGCCTTTGATATGTGGAGGAAAAAGAGAATCACATACACAAATGGTCCCTTGAGTTTTCACATACCATTTAGGAGACGCTGGTGGGGACGTGGGATTTGGGGGTATCCATGGTGCCTTGCGGTCTTTCACAGGCTGCCGGTTAATTTTTAATCTGGATGAAACTGTTGTCTGCTGCACTCTGCTTTTACTGTGAAGTTGGCTTTGTCTACTTCTTTCGGCTTTGCGGAGTCCCTGTGAAAGATAAGTAAGAATTATAAAGCCAAACAAGTATCAAAGAAACTATGGTTTCAACCTCTGACTCACTGAAGCTCCAAGTTCTCCATGTTATTCATGTATCGATTCAGAAAAACCTGAGTAGAAAGCACTGTGGCAGAAATTTGGGGGAGGGTGTAAATTTCATTGAAACAACCATGGTAGGGGGCGGGGTGGAGGGTGTGGAATTGAAATCCCTGGCTCTGCCTGACACCTTTAAACATATAAACAATATATAAAATACATTTTTATGTATTTACAATTAGTTTCCTAAACAAAAAAAAATTCGTATCATATTGTTAAATTATTTTTCTTTTTTCTTTTCTTTTTTTGTTTTTAAGAGACAGGGTCTCGCTCTGATGCCCCGGCTGGAGTGCAGAGGTATGATCATAGCTCACTGCAGCCTCAAACTCCTGGGCTCAAGTGATTTTCCTGCCTTAGCCTCCTAAGTAGCTGGGATCACAGGTGTGAGATACCATGTGAAATAACAGGTTTGGCTAATTTTTTATTTTTTGTAGAGCCAGGGTCTCACTGTGTTGCCCAGGCTGGTCTAGAATTCCTGGGCTCAAGTAATGTGTAAAACATTCTTCGTTAAAATACTTAACCTCTCTGGGCCTTAGGTCTAAATAGAATGAATACAGCTACTTAAAAAATGTTATAGAGAAGGAGGCTCTGTCTCTGGAGAAGAGCACCCATTTGAATTCTTACAAGTTCAACCTTGACATCTCGATGATTCATCGCCACCCCCTGCCATAGAAGTTTGGGAATAAACAGACTTGATCCTAATCCATTATCTGTCAATATCTTGTGGTAAGTGCTAACTCTCCTTTTCTGGAGGCCACCTGAAAATAAACAGATTTGCTACAGAAGCCTTTGGGCAAAGCCACCAAATGTCACTAATACAATAAGGGTATTCAACCAGGAGGTGGTCTTTTGGCCAGTTTTCCACTGATAGGGCCATAAGTAAGTTTTAAACAGAAGTTTAAAATATAAAGTAGTTTTAAACCAAGTTGTATCCTGCTGGCTCCCAAAGCCATATTAGAAAGCATTCACCCTAGGATGCCCTTTTAATATGCAGTAATTATTCTTGATCGATATTTATCTTCAGTAGGAACTAATTTTTTTTTTTTTTTTCTTTAACACAGGGTCTTACTCTGCTGCCCAGGCTGGAGTACAGTGGCTCGATCATAGCTCACTGCAGCTTCAAACTCCTGGGATCAAGTGATCTTCCTGCCTCAGGCTCCCAAATAGCTGGGACTACAGGCATGAGTTACCACACCTGGCTAATTTTGTTTTCAGTAGAGATGGGGTCTCACTATGTTGCCCAGGCTAGTCTTAAACTCCTGGCCTCAAGCAATCCTCTCGCTTCCCAAAGTACTGGGATTATAGGCCTGAGCCACCACACCTGGCAGGAACCAAATCTTAATCCCCTCAAATCTCACACTTCCAAACCAGAAGTGGAAAAAAACTGAATTTTAAAATCTCCTGCCCAATTAGGATATTGGTATCATATTAGTTAGGATCTTACCAAAGCAGGAATAGAAAGAATTCTCTATTCTAGTAACAATATTAAAAATTGTTATGTTTTTGTAAAATATATGAACGACTTAAATAGCCAGACTCAAGGACTGTTAGCATCCAACTGCCTGAGAACTGGCTCCACCGCATACCAGTTTCTGTGGCCTTGACAACGTCAGATTAATATGAATGGGCCAAAAGAAAGGAACGATTTCATACTTGCTGCCGTGCTGGCGCCAGTGTATCTTTCTTCCTAAATGGCACATTCTCAGTCACAGGCTGCTTCTTCACTGCTTTTGTTTTTGCCACGGCTAACACCTCGTCTTTGAAGCTTGCACTTTGGTCTAGAATAAATGGTCCTTCTTCCGGAAGGACATCCGCATCTAATACATCAAGCTCACTCTGCAACCTCTGGGTCTCCGGAAGCTCAGCAGCAGGCTGGTACTTATCTACATGGAGATTTTTGAAGAACGAACTGAGGAAAATGCTATTCAAATCAAATCTCTGAGAATGATTAGCTATACACAGATAGGCTCCAAATATCTATCCTAGCCTTGCTGAGAAGCAGACGTTTTGTTGTCAACACTGTTCTTCCTCCTATGAATATTACGGCGGGTTTATAAGCAGAAACCTAGGTATCACGGTTGACTGCCTGAATCTTCGCTCTCATCTTTACTCATTTACCTGGTCCCTTTGATCCTAATTCTAAAATAGCTCTTACATTTATCTCTGCCCTTCCTTCCCTTTTGCTATTACCCAAGGTCAGGTTTGCAGTATCTTGTGACTAGAATAACAGTGTCTCCTAACTGATCTCTTGTTTATCTTCACACTGTCTTCTGGCTACCAAAATTGTTCTTCTCAAATGTAATATTTAAAAGTCACTTCTAGCCAGGTACGGTGGCTCACGCCTGTAATCTCAACACTTTGGAAGGCCGAGGTGGGTGGATCACCTGAGGTCAGGGGTTCGAGACCAGCCTGGTCAACATGGTGAAACCCCATCTCTACTAAAACTACAAAAATTAGCCGGGCGTGGTGGCAGCCACCTGTAATCCCAGGTACTCGGGAGGCTGACGCAAGATAATCATTTGAACCTGGGAGGTGGAGGTTGCAGTGAGCCAAGAAGGCGCCACTGCACTCCAGCCTGGGGGACAAGAGCGAGGCTTCATCTCAAAAATAATAAATAAATAAATAAATAAATGTCACTTCTATACTCAAAACCTTCCATGGGTCCTAATTTGATAGAGAATAAAGTCTGAACTCCATATAAGACATTTAACCTGCAATGGGAAAGGAAATAAAGCTATCTTTATTTGAAAATGAGACAATACAGAAAATCAAAGAGATTGTACAGAAAGACTATTACAGCTGAGAAGAGGGGTCAGCAAGGTTTCTGGATATAAGAAGATGAAAACAGAAAATCAGTATTATCTCCATATATCAAAATAACTAATAGAAAATATAAGAGAAAAAAATCTCATTAACATGACAACAAAAACTGTAAGGCATGTTGGAAGAAATCTAATGACAGAGGTATAAGGCTTTTACAGAAAAATTTAAAAGGTAAAGGACATGAAAGACAATCTAAATAAATTGTTTTCATGAATGAATAGACCATAACGATGTCAGTTCTCCCCCTAAATAATCCATAATTTCAAACGTATATTCAATTAAAGCCCTAACAGATTTTTTTTCAAGGATCTAAATAAGTTGATCCAAAATTCATACAGAGTAAAATCCCAATAGCCCAAATAACTTTGAAGAACAACCAGCGAAGTGGGGAGTTGGTGGAGGCAGCAGTCTTACTTGACCAAAGATAAAGTCTTAGTGAGAAAACATTAAAGGCAGTGTGGGAGTGATACAAACACAGGCAGAAATCAATGAGACTTCATGGATGTGACAAAGGCAGCATGATAACTCAGTGAGTATGAACTACACTGTTCAAAAAACAGTGCTAAGACCACTAGCATCCATAGAGAAAAAAATAAAACAGAATCCTTGCCTCGCATTGGACACTTAAAGTCTAAATGGAATGAAGACCTAAATGTGGAAAGAAAACTTTAAAACTTTAATTAGAAAATACACGAGACAGTCAGTATGACACCAGGGCAGAAGTGACTTTCTTAAGCTCAAATGTAATACTGACATACTTGAACTTAATTGAACCAAACTACAACTTCCATTTGACAAAAAGACATCCTTAAAGTCAACAGACAAGCCAAAGTCTGGAAGTAGATCTCTGTATAATTAACATAGGACCAATATCCAGACTATATAAAGAACTTCTACAAACCTGTAAGACAAATAAACAATCCAACAGAGAAACAGACAAAGGATAGAAACTGGCAATTTAGACAGAAAATCTGAATTGTCAATAAAAATAGGAAAAGATGATTGACTTCACTAGAATCAAAAATATTCAAACAATGAGGTATTTTAAATCCATAAAAAGATGTGGAAAAACAAGTACTCTCACAGACTACTAGCATGGCAGTAAATTCCCCAACTACTTTGGAAAGCAACTTGATTGCTATAGTAAAGTTGAAGATTCCTGTACACTGCAACCCAGCAATCTCACTCCTAGGTATATACTCAGCCTAAAGGAACTCTAACATGTGGACAGAGGAAGCCAGGAACACAGATATTCACTTCACTTCATCATTGTTTATAAAAGCAAAATACTGGGAACAACCAAAATATCCATCAATAAGAGCTGAGAAATAAACTATGGTATATTCATTTAAGGGAAACCTATACAGCAGTAAAATTAATAAATTAGAATTCGTGTGTCAATGTATCAATATGAAAAAACCTTACAAACATAAGTGGAGGGGGTAAGCAAACTGCAAAATGATGCATACGGTAAGATATTTACATAAAACAATACTATATATGACAGATATATAAGCAGTACAAATGTAAAAACAGAATGGGTCTATAATATAATAACAATAGTAACTTCTAATAAGGGAGAAAGAGAATGGAATGAGGAGAAAAATACAAAAGGGGCCTCAACTGTACTGTCATCCGGTTTCACTTTCCTCAATTTCAGTTACCCCTCATCAGCCCTGGGTCCAAAAATATTCAACGGGAAATTCCAGAAATAAACAATTCATACGTTTTATTTTTATTTTTTTATTTTTATTTTTTTTTTGAGACGGAGTCTTGCTCTCTTGTCCAGGCTGGAGTGCAGTGGCACGATCTCGGCTCACTGCAATCTCTGCCTCCTAGGTTCAAGCAATTCTCCTGTCTCAGCCTCCCGAGTAGCTTAGATTACAGAGTGCATCATCACGTCCAGCTAATTTTTATATTTTTAGTACAGATAGGTCTAAAAATATAAGACCTGTCTTATATTTTTATAAGACCAGCCAGGCTGGTCTCAAACTCCTGACTTCAAGTGATCCACCAGCCTCAGCCTCCCACAGTGCTGGGATTACAGGTGTGTGCCACCACGCCTAATTTTTGTATTTTTAGTAGAAATGGGGTTTCACCATACTAGTCAGGCTGGTCTCGAACTCCTGACCTCAGGTGATCCCACCTCAGCCTCCCAAAACACAGGGATTACAGGCGTGAGCCACTGCGCCCCGCCCATAAGTTTTAAACTGTGTATCCATGCTGTAGACGCTCCCTGCCTGTTAGTCACCTAGCAGCTGTCTTGGCGATCAGAACGACTGTCTCGTATTGCAGTGCTTGTGTTCCAGTAACCCTTACTTGCCTTCACAATGGCCTCAAAGAGCAACTACAGCGATGCTGGCAATTCAGATGTGCTGAAGAAGCTGGAAAACGTCCCCTTTCAGTGAAAAGGTAAAGTTCTTCACTTAATAAGGAAAGAGAAAAAAAATCATATGCTGCTATTACTGAATCTAGTAAGAATGAATCTTCTTTTTGTGAAATTGTGAAGAAGGAAAAAGAAATTCAAAGCTAGTTTTGTTGTCACACCTCAAACTGACAAGTTATGGCCATAGTGAGTGATACTTAGGATGGAAAAATAATTAAATTAGTGGCTGGAAGACATGAACAGAAATGTGTTCCAAATGACAGCAAATGAGTTAGGTGCTATCCTCAGTTTTGGGTATCCCACTTTGGGGTAAGTTTTGAAACGTATCCCCTTGGATAAGAAGGGACTACAGGTTGAGCATCCCAAATCCCAAAAATCCAAAATCCAAAATGCTCCAAAAGTGGAACCTTTTTGAGCACCAACATAATGCTCTAGGGAAATGTTCACTGGAGCCTTTTGCATTTCAGATTTTCGGGTTCGGGATGTTCCATCGGTAGGTAGAAAGTAAATATTCCAAAATCCAGAAAATGTTTAAATCCAAAGCACTTCTGGTTCCAAGTATTTTGGATAAGGAATGCTCAACCTGTGCTGTATTTTATTTCTAAGAAACAAAATTCTGAAGTAATTAAAGCAAAAATGTTAAAATTTATTAAATTTAGGTAGTAGATATATAATATTATTCTTTTTATTCCTTTCTGTATATTTTAAATATTTCACAACAAAGGAAAACTACATTCGGACTACTTTAACAGTCAGTCAAGGGTCAGATTTCCTGTCACTACATCCTTTAATTAGGTACTTTAATTAGGTACTTATCAAAGCTACAGAAGTTACACGGGGCCGGGCGCAGTGACTCACGCCTGTAATCCCAGCACTTTGGGAGACCGAGGCGGGCAGATCACGAGATCAGGAGTTCAAAACCAGCCTGGTCAATATGGTGAAACTCCATCTCTACTAAAAATACAAAAAAAATTAGCTGGGTGTGGTGGTGTGCACCTGTAGTACCAGCTACTCCCAGCCTGGGTGACAGAGCGAGAGTCCATCTCAAAAAAAAAAAAAAAAAAAAAAAAAGTAACATAGCAAGAAAATATAAATCANCTTTCCTCAATTTCAGTTACCCCTCATCAGCCCTGGGTCCAAAAATATTCAACGGGAAATTCCAGAAATAAACAATTCATACGTTTTATTTTTATTTTTTTTTTTGAGACGGAGTCTTGCTCTCTTGTCCAGGCTGGAGTGCAGTGGCACGATCTCGGCTCACTGCAATCTCCGCCTCCTAGGTTCAAGCAATTCTCCTGTCTCAGCCTCCCGAGTAGCTTAGATTACAGAGTGCATCATCACGTCCAGCTAATTTTTATATTCTTAGTACAGACAGGTCTAAAAATATAAGACCTGTCTTATATTTTTATAAGACCAGCCAGGCTGGTCTCAAACTCCTGACTTCAAGTGATCCACCAGCCTCAGCCTCCCACAGTGCTGGGATTACAGGTGTGTGCCACCACGCCTAATTTTTGTATTTTTAGTAGAAATGGGGTTTCACCATACTAGTCAGGCTGGTCTCGAACTCCTGACCTCAGGTGATCCACCCACCTCAGCCTCCCAAAACACAGGGATTACAGGCGTGAGCCACCGCGCCCCGCCCATAAGTTTTAAACTGTGTATCCATGCTGTAGACGCTCCCTGCCTGTTAGTCACCTAGCAGCTGTCTTGGCGATCAGAACGACTGTCTCGTATTGCAGTGCTTGTGTTCCAGTAACCCTTACTTGCCTTCACAATGGCCTCAAAGAGCAACTACAGCGATGCTGGCAATTCAGATGTGCTGAAGAAGCTGGAAAACGTCCCCTTTCAGTGAAAAGGTAAAGTTCTTCACTTAATAAGGAAAGAGAAAAAAAATCATATGCTGCTATTACTGAATCTAGTAAGAATGAATCTTCTTTTTGTGAAATTGTGAAGAAGGAAAAAGAAATTCAAAGCTAGTTTTGTTGTCACACCTCAAACTGACAAGTTATGGCCATAGTGAGTGATACTTAGGATGGAAAAATAATTAAATTAGTGGCTGGAAGACATGAACAGAAATGTGTTCCAAATGACAGCAAATGAGTTAGGTGCTATCCTCAGTTTTGGGTATCCCACTTTGGGGTAAGTTTTGAAACGTATCCCCTTGGATAAGAAGGGACTACAGGTTGAGCATCCCAAATCCCAAAAATCCAAAATCCAAAATGCTCCAAAAGTGGAACCTTTTTGAGCACCAACATAATGCTCTAGGGAAATGTTCACTGGAGCCTTTTGCATTTCAGATTTTCGGGTTCGGGATGTTCCATCGGTAGGTAGAAAGTAAATATTCCAAAATCCAGAAAATGTTTAAATCCAAAGCACTTCTGGTTCCAAGTATTTTGGATAAGGAATGCTCAACCTGTGCTGTATTTTATTTCTAAGAAACAAAATTCTGAAGTAATTAAAGCAAAAATGTTAAAATTTATTAAATTTAGGTAGTAGATATATAATATTATTCTTTTTATTCCTTTCTGTATATTTTAAATATTTCACAACAAAGGAAAACTACATTCGGACTACTTTAACAGTCAGTCAAGGGTCAGATTTCCTGTCACTACATCCTTTAATTAGGTACTTTAATTAGGTACTTATCAAAGCTACAGAAGTTACACGGGGCCGGGCGCAGTGACTCACGCCTGTAATCCCAGCACTTTGGGAGACCGAGGCGGGCAGATCACGAGATCAGGAGTTCAAAACCAGCCTGGTCAATATGGTGAAACTCCATCTCTACTAAAAATACAAAAAAAAATTAGCTGGGCGTGGTGGTGTGCACCTGTAGTACCAGCTACTCCCAGCCGGGGGAAAAGAGCGAGACTCCATCTAAAAAAAAAAAAAAAAAAAAAAAAAAAAGAAGTTACATAGCAAGGAAATATAAATCAGAAGAAAAGAATGGTAAAACTAAATCCTTGGAGGCAGGTGGATCATGAGGTCACGAGATCGAGACCATCCTGACTAACCCAGTGAAACCTCATCTCTACTAAAAATACAAAAACTTAGCCGGGCATGGTGGCAGGCACCTGTAGTCCCAGCTACTCAGGAGGCCGAGACAGGAGAATGGCGTGAACCCGGGAGGTGGAGCTTGCAGTGAGCTGAGATCGCACCAATGCACTCCAGCCTAGGCAACAGAGCAAGACTCTGTCTCAACAGAAAAAAAAAAAATCCAAAATCCTTGGTCTGTAATTTATTTAACTCCCAAGCTTACATACATCAAAGCAACCTGACTGTAGGTCCTGATACCTTTCCAGTAATGATTTGCATAAATCAGCATGTAAACACAGCATAAGTTTTAGGAGTGAGTTTGAGGACACTGCTGGTAGTGGGAAGGGAGCCACCATCCTCATCGCTGACAAGTTACACTAATGGAATCAACCAATGCAAGAACAGTTCAGAAGCTGCGAAAAAACTGCACCAGCCAACTCTGATGTAAATCACAAGATAGCTGATCAAATCAGGCTCAGGCGTATATTCCAAATGAAGAGTGCACAGGGAGGGCTTTCCATCCCAGTGGCTCCCCAGGGGATTTTTTCAGGGGTGGGTGGGGAAGAGAAGACCTCAGGAAATCAGAATGGAAGAATTGGGTAGAGTGGTACCTAAGACAGAAATAGGAAAATGTAACCTTCTGAAATCCAGAGAACAAGAAAAAACAACAAATATAAAATAAAACTAGGAGGGCTACCAAAACCTTAAGTGTTTTACTCAAGGTTCCCAAGGAGTGGCAGAGCCAAGTCTTCTGGCTTTCGGTCCCACGTAAGTCCCATTCATTCTGCCTTGTCAGGGACCATAGAGCTGTTCCCCATAAACACATTTTCCAGAGAACTGAAGTTTACTTCTCTATAGCCACGCAAAACTCCTTTGTTTTTTTCTGAGACAGAGTCTCACTCTGTCGCCCAGGCTGGAGCGCAGTGGTGCGATCTCGACTCACTGCAACCTCCACCTCTCGGGTTCACACCATTCTCGTCTCAGTCTCCCCAGTAGCTGGGACTACAGGCGCACGCCACCATACCGGCTAATTTTTGTATTTTTAGTAGAGATGGGGTTTCACGTGTTAGCCAGGATGGTCTCGATCTCCTGACCTCGTGATCTGCCCACCTCGGCCTCCCAGAGTGCTGGGATTACAGGCATGAGCCACTGCACCTGGCCCAAAACTCCTTTTAAAATAGCCACCAAAGATTTGTTTCCTTAGTTAGAAAATGCCTAACATAATCTAGCCTTTTCTTAATAACTTAGTGCTATTATTAAAACTAAAAATGCCACCTTAGATTTTTACAGCATTTAGCAACTAGATAATTTGCCACTTACAACAACTAAGTCAGTCACAAAACACAAAGACTATCCTTCCCATTTTATAGATGAAAAAATTCAGATTCAGGCCGGGCGCGGTGGCTCACACCTGTAATCCCAGCACTTTGGGAGGCCGAGGCAGGTGGATCACCTGAGGTCAGGAGTCCAAGACCAGCCTAACCAACGTGGTAAAACCCTATCTTTACTAAAAATGCAAAAAATTAGCCAGGCAGGGTGGAACGTGCCTATAATCCCAGCTACTCCGGAGGCTGAGGCAGGAGAACCGCTTGAACTCAGGAGGCAGGGTTTGCAGTGAGCTGAGATCATGCCACTGCACTCCAGCCTGGGCGACAAAGCAAGACTATGTCTCAAAATAAATAAATAAATAAGATTCAGACAGATTTAGTCAACCCAGATTCACAAACTGGCAGAGGTGGGACTAGAATCTAGGTCTCCTTGGTCCAAATTTCCCCCCTCTGCCTCCCAGCTTTCCTACATTTGTTCCTGTAATGAGTTTTAGGTTAGCAGGTTTTCCAGCTTCTCTCTGAAACTGGTCTCCATTTTTCACTAGTCAGCTGATGAGCACCTCAAATCTTCTAACTCATTTAGCAAACACTTCTCTGTGTGCTGGCCTGGAATGTTCTCTCCATTTCCTCCAGTCTATCAAAATGAGCTCCCTAGCACCCAGAACTCAAGTTACTATGATTTGCTACTCAGAAATCTTTTCTTATTCAATTACATTTCTTCATAGAGTCTTTCAACAAGCACTTAAGTGCCTAACTATGTGGCAGATGCTGGGCTCATCATAGAGGATATAAGGACAAATGAATCTGACACCCACCCTCAAGGGAAAGGCTGGCAAAGGCAGACTTCTAAATTAGAAGGAAGACACTATATTAGTTTTACCTGCCTACCAATGAAGGAGAGCGAACATCCCATTAAAGTGAATAAATATCTAATAGTAAATGAACAAAATTAGGTTTTTATTGTAATATAATAAAAAATAAACATCTGGTCTCGAGCCCAGTTTCTGGCCCAGAGCTCCTAAAACCCTTCTAATTTCCCTAGCATAGGGGCGCTAGGTTCATCTTTTTTTCCTAATATTTGGTCTTTAACCCCAGTACCTGACACAGAGGTCTTATCCCTTGGAATTTCCTGGCTAAGGAAGCATTTTTCTTTTTTTTTTTCTCTAATGAGGTGACTCTTGGAGCTGGTCACCAGAAAGACCATGCCAAGATTAGAAGCTTGGAACTCCCAGTCCCATCCTCCGTCCTACAGGAAGGGGAGAGGGGCTGGAGACTGAGTTCATCATTGATCATGTCTATGTGATGAAGTCTCCATAAAAATCCAAGAACTAGCTGGGTGCGGTGGCTCACGCCTGTAATCCCAGCACTCTGGGAGGCCGAGGCGAGTGGATCACCTGAGGATGGGAGTTCAAGACCAGCCTGACCAACATGGAGAAACCCTGTCTCTACTAAAAATATAAAATTAGCCGGGCAAGGTGGTACATGCCCGTAATCCCAGCTACTCGGGAGGCTGAGGCAGGAGAATCACTTGAACTCGGGAGGCGGAGGTTGCAGTGAGCCGAGATCGCGCCACTGCACTCCAGCCTGGGCAACAAGAGCGAGACTCTGTCTCAAAAAAAAAGAAAGAAAAAAGAAAAAGAAAAAAACAAATCCCAGAACTGCAGGGTTTGAGGAGCTCCCAGGATAGTGAACATGTGGGGGGTCCTGGAGGGTGGATCCCAGGGCATGGAAGAGGGGATGGAAGCTCTGTGCCCTTCCACATATTATACTTTGTCCTACACATCTCTTCCACCTGGTTGTTCATCTGTATCTTCCATAACACCCTTTATGATAAATGGGTAAACATAAGTAAAGTGTTTCTCTAAGTTCTATGAGCCATCCTAGCAAACCCCAGGAGGGGGTCAAGGAAGCCCCAATTTTATAGCCTGTCACTCAGAAGCATAGGTCACAACCTGGGACTTGTGACTGGTGTCTGAAGTTGGATTGTCTTATGGGACTGAACCTTAACCCGTGGTATCTGACTCTAATTCCAGGGAGACAGTGTCAGGACTGAGTTGAATTACAGGATACCCAGTTGGTGTCCCCTGGAGAATTGTTTGGTGTGGCAAAACCCTACACATTTGGTGTCAGAGGTGAAGTATTGACAGTCTTAAGTAAGTAGGAAAAACAGTTTGGTTTTTCCTGTCTCTTACAGTTACACTTGTGGTAGAAGTGGAACACTCAATTATTAAGGTTCCACAGAATAGTGGCAGATTGAGAAATAAATCAACTGAATTCTGGACTTTCAAATTCTGAATTTGAAAATATAACTTTCAAATCAATGAGGAAAAAATGAAATAAAATTTTGATTAATGTAGTAAATTACAACAAAGAAAAAGCTTTGGCAAATGAAACATAAAATCAGGCAGAAAAAAGTTCAAATATGTCATTAATCTCATTAAATGTAAGTAGATTGAATATAGAACTCTAAAACAATTAAAAACTCCAATAATAGGCAAGGTGCTGTGGCTCACGCCTGTAATCCCAGCACTTCGGAAGGCTGAGGCAGCTGGATCACTTGAGGTCAGGAGTTCAAGACCAGCCTGGCCAACATGGTAAAACCACATCTCTACTAAAAATAAAAAAATTAGCTGGGCATGGTGGTGCGCACCTGTAATCCCAGCTACTCAGGAGGCTAGGCAGGAGAATTGCTTGAACCCAGGAGGCAGAGGTTGCAGTGAGCCGAGATCGCATCACTGCACTCCAGCCTGGACAACAGAGTGCGACTCCACTTCAAAAAAAAAAAAAAAAAAAAAAATCAGAATAATCTGGGGAAAATGAAGAAGATAAACATTGGAAGGGGTAACTCAAAGGGGAACTTCTTAGATGCCGGTAATGTTCTATTCCTTGACCTAGATAGCAGTTATACAGATGTTTTTGTTTTCTGGAAATTAATTGAGCTATAAATCTACATTATTTTGTGTACTTTTCTATCCGTATGTGTCACCCAGGCTGAAGTGCAGTGGTGCAATTTCACCTCACTGCAACCTCCACCTCCCAGGCTCAAGTGATCCTCCTGTGTCAGCCTTCCAAGTAGCTGGGATCACAGGCATGAGTCACCACTCCTGGCTAACCTTTGCATTTTTTGTAGAGACAGGGTCTACTTATGTTGCCCAGGCTGGTCTCAAACTCCTGGGCTCAAGCGATCCACCTGCCTTGGCCTTCCAAAGTGCTGGGTTTACAGGTGTGAGCCACCGCCCCCAACTTGTATGTTCTACTTTAATTAAAAAAAGAAAAAAGAAAAAAAAAACAAAGTTTACTGGATTTGTCCATACTTATTTATAGGTGATCTCATCTATCTAGAGAAATACAAGAGTTAACCAACAAAGTCCCATATTTCATCAAATCTAAAACATCAATTATAAGACACATCAGTATTTTATACCTCACCAGGAATTTTTAAATGTTTAAAATGTTTACAATTTTAAACTGTTACAATTAACTACAAGTTGTCATCAATTAATAATGATTTCAGGAGCATTCAAATGTGTACCTCAGACCAACGAAATGCAGTATCCTAACATACACATCCATAAGCAAAACACTTACAACCGAGCAGGGAGATGGATACAGAATATGAACAGGCAAATTACAGAAGAGGAAATAACACGGCTAAGGAGCACGTGAAGAAACGACAACCCTCACCAGGAATCACGAAATGCAACAGAAAACAAGAAGATGCCACTGTCCACTGAGACTGGAAAGCTTTCAAAATTTTTTTGTATAACATACTTGGTGAAGATGAGTGGAAATACATACTGATGTCACCGCTAGTCAAGACATAAATGTGTGCCCACTTTTAAGGGGCAAGTTGGCAGTATCTGTTTAAATGCGCATACTGTATCACCTAACAATTCCACTTCTTAGAATAACAAAAACTTATCTGAGGGAAAAAAAAAAAATATATATATATATATATGTATATATATATATATAATGTGTGTGTGTGTGTGTGTGTGTATATATCTCTATCATTATAAATAAACTTTTTTTTAAAGTAGGGTTCTAACTTCCAGCTCTCTGGGAATTTGCCTTGGGTAGCCCAAACACTATGATGTAGCAAAAGGAAATGTTACTTTCTCAACCTTCCTCTATAGAATATTCCAGCCTCCAGCCTGAGGGAGCATCTTGGTTGCTATCTACTGATCCTACTTAAAGTTCATCTGTTGTGGGCTAGGTCCTAAATCCTGACTTTCCCCTCAGTGCAGTAACTGTTACAGCACAGATAATTGTAATGAATAAAATATCTTGCAACAAACACTTTAAGACACATACCGGCAAGAAGCTGCTTTGCCATGGAAGGTTGACTTGTCTCCTGTGGGCATGTGCCCTTTGCTGTGAGGGGCCTCCTCTCACCCTTTGGTGATATACTTGGCCATCTCTCTAAGGCCTTTTGGCTACCAACAGGAAATCTGCTCCGAATTTCACTGAAACATTTTTTCACTTTTTTTGGTGACAGTTTCTTTTCCAGGAGAGATTCCAAAGCCTGCCACAAAAACAATCAATTATTCTCTTAGTTTATCTCAGAAAAGTATGACTTTGAATCACAAAATTGAAAATAAGGACTCCAGGGAAACGTGTTATTAAATGGCTATCTCTAACAGTTAATATAATCTTAATTTTAAAAATGTTATTATTTAGGATATCTAATAACAATTTCTGCAAGTACTTTCAGATGTGTAGCTCACTAAAGCCAATAGCAAAGACATAATGAATATGACTACTTTTAAAGGCATCCAAATCTTAAAGGATCATCATTTTAGAAATTAACAATAGTCTTCAGAACATTATCCCATCTGCTTCAAAAGCATTTTAATCATCAACAAAAATCTCATAAACTCAAATAGTCTTTCAAGTGGACACACATACTGTATCTAACATACATTTTCATGAACTAAAGAATACTTAATAGGTCAATAAGAGTAGAAGATCTGTGTCTCACCTTCCTAAAAAGAGGCATATCCTCTAATAAGTTCCCACCCATTCATTACTGGGAAGTCAGGGCCCAGTCTCCACCTGGTCAGTACAGATTAAGGACAACTGAACACAGTCAGGAAGATTTAGTTCAGAGAATAGTAACATAGTAAGACAATACACCGTGAGATGGTGTAGGGCCACAACAGGAAAAATAACCCATTTCTTGCATTTTGAAAAGCAGGGGAGATAAACATTCTGTTGAAGAAACATTATGTTAAAGGTACTCTTATTCAAGCTCACAATGTAGGAGAGGGACTAGAGAGTCTCTTCAGATCCTTTCTAGGATTATGAAGATGTGTACTCTAAATGAAGTTATTTCGGCCAATAAACGTTTCTTATGGATATGTTAAAAAAGCATCACATGACTTGAGATGCGGCCTGAAATTCTAAGGTCTGCATTTGACAACAGCATTCCTCACAGTGAGCTCTATATACACAAATGCAACCAATGAAAATCACAATCATATTTGCTTGACAATGAAACTGTGAAGGCAGAAGGGGCCTTAAAGACCACCGAGAGCTGGTTAATGGTGGTAGAACCGGAGTGTCATTTAGTCTAGAATTCTCTCCACTATCCACCTTTCTTCTACGGCTAACAGCTTACTATGGCACACTAACATAAAGATCACCTTTCTATTTGTGGATGAAAATATATGGCGTAGGGGAACTAATACTAGCATGGGAGTCAGAAGACAGAATTTGATCTCTAGCTCTCAAGAAAAATAACTGTCATCTCTCCAACTTTTGCTTTTCTAAAAAAGCTTAATCCGTACAACAGCAGTAAAACCCATTGCAAAGCATACTGCCATAGACAGGTTCAAATGGCAAAATTATATGGTACCACCATGCAAACTTCAGAGAGCTATAAAATTGAGGTATCTTTGTCACCAGTGAAAAAAGAAACAAAACAAAGTTTACTGGATTTGTCCACGCTGATTGATAGGTGATCTCATCTATCTAGAGAAATACAAGAGTAAGAACACTATCAATTCCTGTCTAATGCATGCCAGTTGTGATTTCTAGAACTCTCTAGCTATATCACAAGATTTAAGGTTCTGATTCCATATACTGTACCTTTAAGTGTTTCTTCTTTTCTAAAATCCATCTAAATTAAACACTGATATTCTAATCTAAGAATGCTTTACTGGTTTCCTTTTCTATGCTAATACATTTTTTTCTCAAATGGCATGGGCCAGGGAATGGCACATTCCGTTTAGTTAATGAACCTGGTTTAAAGTTGTTATATGTTTTATATTCAAGTCACCAATTTTTGAAGTAGTGAAATACGATAACATAGACTAGACTGTAAAAATAACAAAATAAAAATAAGTGTTTCTTCTGCCCTCTGCAAAGCTTTTAATTCACTAGGTAATGGCTTTGTCTTGTATTCTCCATAAATCCTAACGAAACTAGGTAATAGTAGGCATTACTTCCGATACACCTCTAACAAAAATTGGAATCAATTCCATACCTCAATTTGTTGCAGAATATCTATAACCACATCAGGAACAGAAGGGTCCGCATCCAGCTTGGCAGAACAAAGCGAAAGCTGGCGAATAAGGCTGCCCAGTTCCCTATACCGAGCAGGAAGTGGATGCTCCCCTCGGTCAGTAAACTGAGTGACAAACATCTGTAAGGCCCGAATGGCTCCTCGATGGGCAGCCGCCAGCTTAGACATTGCCCATGACTGGTAACAAACAAGATGAGAGAAGTCATTTCCATACTCAGAACTTGCTAACAATCACCCAACTTCTAAGAATATGTATAGCCTGTCTTCTTTCTGTATAAAGTGCTTTCTATTGTGAAAACTTTTTCATAGTAAAGTGAGTTTAAAGTTTAAAGTTTTCCAGTGACAGTCTTTTCCTTACTATTCCCAATTTCTTACACCAGCAGCAACAAAAATAAAAATCTATTTTTTAGAACCTGTTCCTTGGAAGGCAACCATATTCAGAATATTTAAAGTGCTCGCTCCCTCACTAACAGGTTTCTACAAGTACTGAAAATAACATTAGTGCAGAGGGCCCTACACAATACTAACAAAACACTGGGAAATGTGATTTATAAGTAATTTATAATATTCATATTTACAAATATTTTTAATTTATAAATAATTTAATTGCAGCATACCTTCTTAGTGTGTTTAATTTTATGTGGACTCAATTTATCCATTTCTTCCTGGATTTCTTTTACCTGTTTTGTAAAGGGGAAAAAAGAAAACTTCATACCTTTCCACGGATCTTTTTTGTAGAAAAGGATACATCGATATATCTCATCTTGTCCAAATATAACCATTATTAATTCAAGTCACTTGAAAATGAAAAAAGGCTCTTCATTCATGTACCCAAAAAACAGTTACTGGTTTCCAGTTCAAGATGGTAAATAGGCAGTGTTCACCTTCACCCCTTGGTCCCCAGTGTAATATAATAGGAATTTAACATGAAGGAGTGAAGGTGGAGGTGACTCTGGAAACGCAGGCGGACCGGATCGTGAAGTCTTACACGCCACGCTGAAGAGTTTAGCTTTCGTCCTCTAAGTTACAGAGAGCCACTAAAGTCTTTTAAGCAGAGGTCTGACATGGTAAGATTCATGTTTTAGAGCAATCTCTACGGCAGCAGTGTAGAATAAGAACTGAAATAGAACCCAAAAGAATACAGTGCAAAACCTAACTCAGGCATGCTCTTCTCAATGAAAAAGTACAGTTTTTGGTTCAAGCAATAAGGCTAACATGTGACTTCAGTGACCAGAAATGAGTAAAAGGCTTACTAATGTATAAGGCATGAAAGTCACAACAAACACTTTTTTAAAATCCATCACAACGTAAAGAATGTAAATGCCTGTGTATCAGCCACTAAAGGTGTCCTCAAAGACACTTAACATGGTCTTTACTCTTTGCTGTTTACCAAATTATTTACTATTACAAGCTTCTATACATTATAAACATGAAATAGATGGGAAACTAACAAGGTCCCTTTTCTCTAAGACTGGGGTCCACAGCTAGGACCAAGGGTTCAGGGTAACTGATCCACCTGACTTCCTATGCAAAAATATGTGCTATATAACGTATAAGCATCTTGGGGGTGGGGAGGAGAGGCTTTTAATAGATTCTCGAAGGTCTATGACCTCAAAAAGTCAAGAATCACTGTTTAAGGAGTTTGGCCACACCCACACACACACACACACACACAACACACACAGGCAGATTACAAAAAGAATGAGAATTATTTGCCCATGTGTTCAGGAAATTGAGCCTCACAAATCTCTCAGAACTCATATGGGATACTCCAGTGCTCATCTTTCTGAGACCAAAGGAAAACGGAGACTCTCTAAGGAAGCAGTACACAAGGCTGACTGCCCTGCTTCTCCCTGAACTTTTCACACCTGCTGCTGGAGCACGTAGAGCATTCGGGCAGAGCGAGCAGCTTGCTCCTGTCTCCTGACACGGATTCGACGTTCTTCATCTGGATCCAAAGCTTCTTCTAGTCTACCTGAAAATATTAATAGTTTTCCCCAAAAGTGGATTATAAACCATATATTAAAACTTACAAAGACTTCGATTACTTACAGAAATAATAAAGTTGAAGATCTCTGGTTTTATTAAGAAAAAAATGAAGCTATCATAACACAAAATTTCATTTTTCATCAGCCAAGAAACCAGCAGTAACTGGTACTGTGTACTGACTGAGAGATGGAAGGGATATGAAGACATTTACTCCATCAAGCTCCCCTCCAGCCAGAATTCCCACTGGACAGCGATTTCACTATGAGGCAACTCTTACTGTTTTAAAATTCTTTATATTGAGCCAAAATCTGTTATTCTTGCTATTTTTTCAAAAACTTTTTATTGGCCTGTTATGTTTAGCAAGATTAGTTTTACAATGTAAAGAAGATATTAATAAATGCCTATTGATCAGCCACTAAATATGTCCTGAAAGACACTTAACATGGTCTTTACTCTTTGCTGTTTAATAGAGAATAATCAAATGTTGAATTCAAAAGAGAAATCCCGGCCAGACATGGTGATTCACCCCTGTAATTCCAGCACTTTGGGAGGCTGAGACGGGCAGATCACCTGAGGTCAAGAGTTTGAGGCCGGCCCGGCCAACATGGCAAAACCCTGTCTCTACTAAAAATACAAAAATTAGCCAGGTGTAGTGGTGTGCACCTGTAATCCCAGCTACTCGGGAGGCTGAGGCAGGAGAATTGCCTGAACCCAGGAGGTGGAGGTTGTAGTGAGCTCAGATTGTGCCACTACACTCTAGCCTGGGTGACAAAATGAGACTGTCTTAAAAAAGAGAAGAAGAAAAAAAAAAAAGATACTAAGATAGCATCTTATCATAATCTTTTGTTTTCTTTTTCTTTCTGAGGCAGAGTCTCACACTATTACCAGTCTCACACTGCAACCTCCACCTCCCGGGCCAAGTGATTCTCATGCCTCAGCCTCCTCAGTAGCTGGGATTACAGGTCCACACCACCACACCCAGCTAATTTTTGTATTTTTAGTAGAGACAGGGTTTCGGCATGTTGGCCAGGGCTGGTCTCAAACTCCTGGCCTCAAGTGATCCGCCTGCCTCAGCCTCCGAAAGTGCTGGGATTACAGGTGTGAGCCACCATGCCCAGCCTTAATCTTGATTTCAAAAGACAAGTCCTTTCTCTAACATATTAAGATAGCAAGTCTTAAAATTATTTGAGTGCCTAGGGTCTTCATGCATTTCTCAGGAAACATACCCTTGTACACACTGGTGCTCTACATCTTCAAAAGACTGGTTCAAAGAAATTGTTTCTGGAAAACTGCCTGAAGGAGATGCAATCTATCTATTCCTTCCAGGCTGTGGTTTCCAAATACACTTACACAAATTCTTATACAAAACTCCAATATAGTCCAATTATCAAAGAAAAGGGAATCTTCAATTAGTAAAAGTGTATTTTATAAGTTCAAATTTTTCATATTTACTCTTTAAAACATCAAACAATGCAAAGAATATAAGGCTGTTTTGAAGAAAGCAAAAATCTGAAGTCAGAAGTTGTACATACAGATGCAGTCTCATGAGACCTTATATGTCTAATTATTTTCATCTCGTTTGGGCTGCACGGTAGGGAGGAAATCCGGATTCACATACTTATACGAACACAAATGGAACGGGCTTAGGTGGGGGCTTTGAAGGCTCATTGCAGACGATTTCTGATGCAGCGCTTGCAGCTATCTACAAAGCAGCATTGGGAAGCACAAATGGGCCTTCGGGGCTACTTTAAAGGGGGTCTGCAGCCAGGGGCCATCGCAAACTATTATTCGTCCATGAAAGGTTAGGTACAGAAATTTAAAGCATACATTTACGTGTTTCCATAGCAGTTTGCCACTACCGTGACATTTTTATTATAGTTCACAAAGTACTGACTTACGACACACTGAAAATGTATGTAAATAAAATAAACCAACCCAGTCCTTCCCCACAGAGGCTTTGAAAGCTCTCTTCTAACAGTTCCCGGTATTAGGCCAGATCACCATTCTAACAGCCCCCCGGTATTAGGCCAGATCACCGTTCTAACAGCCCCCCGGTATTAGGCCAGATCACCGTTCTAACAGCCCCCCGGTATTAGGCCAGATCACCGTTCTAACAGCTCCCCGGTATNCGTTCTAACAGCCCCCCGGTATTAGGCCAGATCACCGTTCTAACAGCTCCCCGGTATTAGGCCAGATCGCCGGAGCAGTGGGCCTTGTGGCTTTGTTCCCCTGCTCGCAGGGCTTCAACCAAAGTGTGCAGGGGGCCATGCCACAGGCTGACACTAAGGAATGTCAAGAGAAACAAGCCACAACATTTCTGTTACTTTTATACTGGAATGTTTTTGAATTGTTCATGATATTATACAGCACACTCTTGAAGAAGACCTGCAGGAGAAATTTCTTTCTGGCCTTAATATGTGGAATCACTGTTTTCCTTACACAATTGTTTTTTTCCGTCTTAGACTTTGTAAATTCTCCAAGTGACTGAAGTCCCCTCTTTAGCTGGCTCCTAGGAAGCTCGGAAGCAAATCTGTGACTCATCCCTAGTAAATGCTTTTCCTTTCCTTTTGCTTCATTTGCCACAATGTCGTCATGTGCATTTTTGTTTTATCTCATTCAATCACAGGTATTTCTTAAGGTACCTTAAATTCTTTACATAAGATGCATATATGTACATATGCATAAATTAAATTGAAAATGCAAAAAATAATTCTAGACCATGTACTGCCCTAGCGCAACAGTTTCTTTTGATGCTCAACTCCATACCCCTTGCAGTCTGAAAGCTGGGCTTGATTCCCTACTTGTTAGGTATGGTAACCCCAAATTCTCCACGAGGAACCAGTCTTCTACTCAGCAGGGAAATGCAAGGGCCCTGAGAACGCTGCAGAACTGTAGAAAACCATATACGATGATTAAACTTCTTCCTTCCTCCCCTGTGCTCATTTTACACATATACCCACAACTTCCCTTGTCACTGGTATGTACTCACCTAAATACTGCCCAAGTGAGAACTGGTTTTACCTATAATATAAATACTTTATGCTCTTTTTTTGAGCAAATTGAAAAATAATTTTCCCAGAAGAGGGAAAACATTATAGGATAATTTGCACTCAGGTCCCAGAAGACCTAAGGTTCAGCCAACATTAACGCCACCTCCTAGGCTGGGCCCTCAGTCAGTGCACATTCGAAGGGCAGCCACAGTGAAAAAGCTCTTTCATGTCCCTCCGCTGGAAAGAGGAGCTGGGGGAAGACACTGTTCAAACTCTAAGCCTAACTGTCTTGTCCTGAGTGCTCACACTCCAGTGAACCAACTCACAGAAGGAAGGAATGAAACTGCTGTAGGGGTTAAGGGTCCTCAAGGAATGCATTTAAACTACCCCATACTCACAGCCTTAAATCGAAGAAAAGAATCTAATTTTTCTCACCTTTTTTCGTTACCTCTTCAATTCTGTGGATACAACTGCTCAGTTCTTTCTGGAGTCGCTGGACTTCTAGCAGGCTTTTCTGTTCACTTATGCTTTTGTGGTCACCTGTCCTGGGATGAGGTTGGAGTCCCGGATCATGGGTGGGTGGTGAATTTGGCACAGTGAGATCTGACTGGCCTGGATGAGATGAGTAAAGGTATACTTTGGCACCCGAGCTGGAGATTTCTACTTTGGACGGCTGGTGGCTGCACTGACAGGCTGCTTGACTCTTTGATTCCTTCCTTTCCACCCTGTGGTCAGGTATTTTACACTTAGTATGTCCACACTTCCGAGAGCTTTGAGGCTGACTTCTGAGATGATGTTCTTTTATATGTTCTTCAAATTGTCTGCGTTTCACATCTCTTCTGGCTAGGTGGACAGCATAACTAAGTCTCTCTTCTGATATGACAGAAAATGACACAGAACTGCCTAGGTCAGGACCAACTCTACAATCTGCATCTTTACAATGGTATGATTCATTGTACGAGTGCTTCAGTTTTTCAATTCTAATGGCATGCGGGCAAGAATATCGGATTGCCAAGTTGCTTGAATGTGTAGGAACATTCCTATTAAACTGCAGCTGGTTCTTTAAGAAGCAAATAAAAGCAGACATCAGAAAAATTCCATACTGCACAGTTGGTACATGTCTATAACCAAATTTCTAAAATTTCGCCACCAGATCATTAGTGCTAAGAGGCATTTTTCTATTTTACTGATAGACACAGCCACTCTCCTACACCCTTGGGTTCATCACATACCCCGGTTCTATCCTACAATCATCCAGTCCCATACTATTATCCTTCTGTTTACTAATGTCATACTGGGCCCCACTTCTAAAAGTCGACCCAGAAAGTTTCAAGCAGCAACCACTAAGTCCTTCAATTTCCCAGTTATGGACTTCTGTCCTATTTCAAAATGTCAGGCCCCAGCAAGTGACCAATATAACCCACTGGAGCTTTCTTAAAATTTGTTCCATGGACAGACCCAAGCCATCTGATAATACTTCTTCATAAGTCTTCCTGAGACTTCATTTGGTGGCTGGATCCATCTTTTACCCTGCCCCTAAGTGTACCTCACTTGAAACAGTCTACTTATGCTTTCTTATACAGGCTCAAGTTTTTGTCAGTTTTCCTCATAATAAATACAAGTTTTGTTTCATTTTGCACTTAAACATAAGCATGTTTCCATATCCCTACAGTTTTTATTTGTCATTGTTGCATTTTCTAAAATCAATGAATGGTCTTTTCATGCTTAACTATAACGTTATTATTAAACATTTAGATTGTTCCAGTTTTTCCACTAATAGAAATATTACCTCAATTAATATCTCCATGCATTTAGTTTTTTAACCTTTTAAAATCATTTCGTTAGGATAAATGATCTGTTCCGGGATTATCAGTTTAAAGGAAAGAAACGATTTTATGGCTTTAAATATGTACCCTCCTTAGGCCTTCCAGAATGAACCTGTCAAAGACAGGTCAATAGCATGAGGAGAATCCATGCCTACAAATTCAATGAACCCAGTCCTGTGATGCCTTGACCTTGGAGATGACCTCCCCAGCTCTCACAATCAATGTGTTTATATAATCACAGCCATCAAGGGTCACTTAAAAATAATCCATTGTGACAAAACTTCAGGAAAGTATTTCGGATTTTTTAAAAGTAGTTAAAAAGCTCACTAAAGAGAAAACAAGTAGTTACCATCTGAAAGGTACATAGACTGATGAACAGTGTTGGTCATTTGAGGTCAGGAGTTTGAGACCAGCTTGGCCAACATGGCAAAACCCCATCTCTACTAAAAAATATACAAAAATTAGCTAGGCGTGATGGCACACGCCTGTCATCCCAGCTACTCAGGAGGCTAAGACACAAGAATTGCTTGAGTCTGGGAGGTGGAGGTTGCAGTCAGCTGAGATCGAGCCACTGCACTCAAGCCTGGGTGACAGAGAAGACTGTCTAAATAATAATAATTATTATAATTATTGAAGTACAAAAAGATCAAAATTCAATAAAAACAGGGAAAAACATATGAGCAATTTACCAAAAAAAAGGTCCTTAGGTACATACGAAGATGTCCAATCTCATAACACAAGTTAAAAATACATAGAAATACCATCTCTTACCCAATCGATTAGCAAAAATTTAAAAGTATAGTAATACATGCTGTTGGTGAGGCAGTGGGAGGCAGGCACCCTCACAGAAGAGGTGCTGGTGGTCATGCAAACTGGCATAATTCTTATGGAGGGGAATTTGGCAATCGCTAACAAAAACACACGCATTCATCACTTTTTTTTTTTTAATTAAAATCTTTAGAGCAGGAAAGAAAGAAAAGACACTTGAAAGACACCCAAGCAGGCAACTTGGAGGACAAGTGTCACATTTACCTTTTGACCCAGGAGTCTCACTTCTAGGAATTTACCCTGCAGACACACCGCCAACAATACGTATGTATAGGGTTACTCTGTGCCATATTGTTTGTAATTGTAAATTATTAGAATCAATCTGAGTCCCCATGGAGGAGAGTAGCTAAATAAACAATAGTCTATCCACAAAATGCAGTAAAACGAAGACGTAAAAAAAAAATGAGGAAGATCTCTGTGACACTTCTATGAATTAATGTGGCGAGATTGGAATATATTGTTTAGCAGAAAGCACTAAGTGCAAAAAGTATATTTATAATATACGACCCTTCATATAAAAAAAAAAGACACAAGAAAACATATATGCGTCTGAATGGCTTGTGCAAAAAGAAACAGAAAACAAAAATCAGAGACTAATGAGACTAGTTATCTACAGGTAACCGGTAGAAATAGGATGGAAAGGACAGAGGGAATGGGGTAGCAGATAACTTTTCTGAATATATCGTTTCGTATATTTGGAACCATGTTAATGTTTCACATATACACGAGAGACAGGAAGAAAGAAATGAATGAATGCAGGGAGGAAGAAGGAAAGGAAGGAAAAAAAAATCCATTAAGGATAGTGAAAAACCCTCAAATAAATACCAACAGAAACCAATGAACCAAACTGAATCTCAGATAAATAACATAACCACGCTAAAAAGTGAATATGAAAAAATTAACCCCAGTAACTTTTGAACATAGTATTTGGACTATATGCCGTCAGGCTAAATTTAGACAAATGTACTCTAAACAAATACTGAACTCTAATTTTGCAGGCTTCGTTTTGAGCAGAGACACAGATTACAATTCAGAAACGACTTTTTGTACATTCTAGAATTGAGCAAAAAAGTAAATATATTGTGGATAATGAGAGCCAGCTTTCATGCTCTTGGACAAGGGAGTTGGAAATACGTAGTGTTGGATTTGAAATGGAGGTACTTGTGTGAACTTGTGAGTTTTAATACAAACATCTAGGCAGACAGACACAGAAAGATACATAGACAGAAACAGAAGGAAGAAGGGAAGAGAAAGGAAGGAAGGAAGGAAGGAAGGAAGGAAGGAAGGAAGGAAGGAAGGAAGGAAGGAAGGGGAAGCAGATGAGAAAGTGTACATACAGATATGTGAGTATGGATGTGCATTTATGAATGTGTGTACATGTATGTATATGCACACAAGTATTCATCTATTTCCTAGTTGTCCTCTGAGAGGGCCTAGAAACAGTGACAAAACAGTATCAAGGAGCACATCCAGCCCCAGATAGTGATTTTTAAAATTTCATTCTCCACTGAAGAATCAAAGTCTCCTTGGATAAACGGTTAATTCCAGGGCCAGGACAAGGAAAAGACAAGCTGAGCCTGGAATAGCTTTTATTTATTTATTTATTTATTTATTTATTTATGAGACGGAGTCACCCAGGCTGGAGTGCAGTGGTGCAATCTTGGCTCACTGCAACCTCTGCCTCCTAGGTTCAAGTGATTCTCCTGCCTCGGACTCCCAAGTAGCTGAGATTATAGGTGTGCACCACCATGCTTGGCTAATTTTTTTGTATTTTTTAGTAGAGATGGGGTTTCACCATGTTGGCCAGGCTGGTCTTGAACTCCTGACCTCAAATGATCCTCCTGCCTTGGCCTCCCAAAGTGTTGGGATTACAGGCACGAGCCACCACACCCAGCCTTGGAGTGTCTTTTTACACCATAAAGTGGTCAAAGACAGATGAGATCATGTCAAAGAGACACTGGGGCCAACTCGAAGTGGCTCTCACTGGCTAAATCAAAGACCATTTGAACATCAAAATAAATATCTGCACAACAAAATAAATAATGGGAATAAAAAATAATACTGAGTCTGTGCTGAAATAAGTAAGTAAGTACTAGGAAAAGAAGGGAAAGTTCTTCCTTATAGTAGTAAGGCAACAAGTAAATGTAGAAGGAAGGGTAAAATTAGAAATCCCCATTTGCCAACCATCATAATAAAAAACTGATTCAGGCAAAAATACTAAAAGTAGTTGGTGAAAGTTTGAGGTGTTAAAGAGACATTAACATAGTCTCCAAGACAAATAATTACAAAAAGCAAAGGAGTAACTTTACAATGAAAAAACTAGGCAGATACCACCTTAATCAAATGATGGAAGTCCACACCGCTAGTGCTGGGACTAAACTGGCAGCATGTCCTTCCTGATAGGGTGCACTGAGAAGCACTCAGTATCATTCAGTGGTTCTCCTGCCAAAAGTGCATGACCTGAACGTAATTGTGAGAAGACATCAGGCAAATCTAAATTGAGAGAAAATCCACAAATAACCAGCTTATATTCTTAAAAAAATCAATGTCACAAACATAAAAACAAACCCAGGAATCAGACTAAAGGAGACTACAGAGGCATGACAATGTAATGCACGTTATGATCTTGGATTTTCATTTGCTATAAAGGACACTATTGGGACAACTAACAAAATCTCAGTAAGGTCTGTAGATTACATGATAATATTCACTTAATGTTAATTTCCCGATTCTGATAATTGTACTATGGTTATATAACAGAATTCTTTATTTTTAGGAAAAAAATACTTAGAGGTAAAAGGGCACCGTGCCTGCAATTTACTCTTAAATGGTTTAGAAAATAATATATGTGTGTACAGAGATAGTGAGAGAGAGAAGGAGGGAATATGTAGCAAAATGTTAGCATTTGAGGAATCTGGGAGAAGAGTATCCAGGAATTCTGTGGACTATTCTTGCAACTTTTCATAATTTAAATTTCATTCTGAAATTTATATCAAAAAATTATGTCAAAAAAATTTTTTAAATTTCTTTGTACACCACGATAAGATATTATTAAACACTCACCAGAATGGCTAAAAAGACAACAACAAGCGTTGACAAAGATGTGGAGCAACTGGAGCTCTCATACATTCTCAGCAGGAACGTAAAACGGTACCACCACTTTGTAAAAAGGTCCAGTGGTTTGTTATAAAACTAAATACACACCTACTCCATGACTCAGCAATTTCACTGTTAGGTATTTACCCAAAAGAAATGAAAACATGTTCATAAAAAGATCTGTATAAGAATGTTCATAGCAGCTTTATTTATAATAATCCCAAATTGGAAGCAGCCCAGGTATCCATTAATCGGAGAATGGATAAACAAACTGTGGTATACTTACACTACGGAATGAGAAAAAAGGATTAAAAAGGAATAAACTACTGATACATGCAATAACATGGATGGATCTCAAATACTTTACAGCTAGTGAAATAAGTCTTAACACCAAAAAAAAAAAAAAAAAATCCCATTTATATAAGGTTCTAGATCAGAGAAAACTGATCTGTGATGGAAAAAATAAGAATAGTGGCTGCCTCTGGAGGGGAGGAGTGGGGACTGACTAGGAAGCGGCATTTAGAGAACTTTTTAGGATAATAGAAATGATCTGAATCTTGATAGAGGTATGGGTTACACATATGTATGCATTTGTCAAAACTCAGCAAATGTGAAAAGATGTACACATTGTAACGTGTACATTACACCATTTCTGATATAATATGTATATTGAAAGAAAAAAATCAGTAAATGGGGTGAATTCTTTTCTTCTTTTTTGAGATGGAGTCTTGCTCTGTCACCCAGGGTAGAGTGCAGTGGCACAATCTCGGCTCACTGCAACCTCCGCCTCCCACGTTCAAGCGATTCTCCTGCCCCAGCCTCCTGAGTAGCTGCGATTATAGGTGTGTACCACCACACCTTTTTGTATTTTTAGGAGAGACAGGGGTTTCACTATGTTAGTCAGGCTGGTCTCGAACTCCTGACCTCAGGTGATCCACCCATCTCGACCTCCAAAAGTGCCGGGATTACAGGTGTGAGCCACTGCGCCCGGCCCTAAACAGAGTGAATTCTAATGTGCAATATGCATGCGGAAGTAGTTCGGGTATTCATGTCTGCAATTGATTTTGAAATGTGTCAAAAAATAAGATGGATTGATGGATGGATCTCCAGAGGGATGACTGAGTGACAGATATGCAATGAAACAAATGAGTGAAATATAATGGAATCTAGGTGTTCATTGTAAAATTCAACTTTGCTGTATTTTTTAAGATTTTCATAATATAATGCTAGGGGAAAAGACATTTTTGAGACAACTGAGTAAACCTGAATAAAGGCTGGTTATTGGATAACAGGGAATTTTTTGGGTCTATTTTCTTAGGTTTAAGAATAGTATTATGATTAAGTAGGAGAGTTCATTTTTAGAAGAAGTATTCTCAAATATTTAGAAGTGTCATGACTGCAACTTACTTTGGGGTGATTCTGCAAAAATTTTAGAGACAGACGGTTGAGTAGGTAGAAAAACCGACAGAAAAAATTGTCAGCAATTGCTGAATCTAGGAGGTGATTTCAAAAGTGTTACATTGTCCTTTTCTCTCAAATTTTCTTTATGTTTGAAATATTTAATTAAAAAAATCAGGCAAAACCAGAACTACCTGTGTCTGAAGAACTGTGGGATCGCTCCTCCCATCAAGTTGGGTCCTAGGTGCTAGATGAACACAGGTGGAAGCTGGCTGGCCTGGTCCCATCATGGTAGGTAGTACACAACAATAGTGACAGCCTTGTCATCAGGCAACAGTCTTCCCTAAAACCATTCCTAAAATGAAGCAAAGCCACTTCAGACCAACAGCGTTCAAACAAGGGAAGAGAATAGATAAAACACAGTGCCATGTGCCTGTAGCAATATACTAGAAGTAGCCAATAGCAACCTCATACTGAGAGTGATTGCTTAAACACAGGTAAATGATAGTTTCCTCCATTTATAAACGCAACCACACTTTGGAAGTTCCCAATTTCAAAAAAAAAAAAAAAATAGGGGAACACTTACTATTTTAATAATAATCTCTTGATCCCTTTCCATTCCACATTTCAAATCTCAAAGGTCTCCAGCAAGAGGTTATTCCCAAAACAGAGCTTTGCCATGGTAAACTAGCACGTCCCAGCAGGGTGGTTTCTGGACACGCAGCCTATATTAACAAGTCTTAATACTAGTCAGAAAGCAGTATGCTTCACTCTACTGGGTGGCCCAAAGGCACACAACGCTCAACGACTCTAAGTAAACCTGTAGCATCAGAATTCCTTGATTCAAGCCAGGATCTGCCATTTGGAGAGCTGAATCATCTCTTTCAATCTTCATTTCTCCCCATCTTTCCCCCACCCTACATATATGTATACAAGATAACAGATATGAAAGCACTCGGTAAGCTGTCAAGGGCTATACCCTTATCATTGCCTTGCCCTAATCTGAAGGCCTCATTATAGACTTTACTATCCCTGCCACTCACATACTGATCATGTATAGTGTTGTCTCATACTGTTATTTACCTATTTCACATGTGTATGTCGCATCTTCCCAGCCAGACAAGGCACCTTGAGGGGAAGGGCCTTGTCTTGCTCTTCTATTTCCCATAACAAAGTGCTTTGAGCGTAGTACATGATTTAGCGTTTGTTAAGCCGATTTTCTGTGAACTGACTAGTTTTAAATCCCTGGGGAATTCGTTCTCTCAAAAAATCTGCTAGTAAATCAATTGGGAAATTCAAGGTTTAAAAAAAACCCCTAATTTAAGCTTTTGAATAAATCCAAAATTTGCAGACTAGACTTGCTTAAAGACAGATACTTCTTAGGAATATAAAGACAGCTTCTAAGAGTCCATATTTCTAAGGCTGTAGACACACGGTGAAAAAAGCAGACGGGAGGAGGCAAACGAGCGAGGCAATCCCAACTGGCTTGACATCGGCATGGGTTGCGCGGCTGGAGTTGCAGAATGAAGTCTGCAGAAGTGGGGCCCAGGGATCTGCAACTTCTGAATGGTCAGTACTTTCCCCTGGCTGCTTCTAGGTGCCAAGGGCCAAACAGTCCATTCTCCACTAGAAAAAAACTAGGTGATCCCCACAGTTCCAGGATGCCTCAAGTGATGCTATATACACACATACACACACACACGCACAAAGTCCAGGGACACCCAGCCCTAAACTGTCCCCCTATACAAAGTTCTGGGACTCTCCTTGCAATCTGGCCCTTTCTCACTGCTCCAGGAAACTTCCCAATTTGTCCCTCTACATACCCTGGTGCATCTCTACAAAAACCCTCTCTCCCCCATGCCGAGATGCCCTTACAGCCTGTGCTTCATCCACAACCCAGGACAAACCTCCCCCTAACCTGTTCCCTCCCACAGAGCCCCAACTTCTTCCCTACACACACTACTGGAACGCCCCCCTCAATCTAGCCTCCCCCACATAACTCTCTCCCAAATTGCTCCCTCTCACTCTGACTGCAGACACTTCTCCAGCCAGCCTCCTCCCACTTGGCTGTAGGTGGTCTCTGAAATGGCCAAGGCCTATTTCCTCTCTTGAAACTGGGGGTACCCCCACGGCTGTTCTTGTCCCTGACATGTCTAGAGCATTCTCAAAGGCCGTTTCTTCCCCCACAGACCTTGGACAACTCCATAACCTGGTCCCGGGCACATAAGTGTGAGATGCCCCCACAGCCTGGCTGCTCCCGGCCAGTCCCAGAATATTCCCACCACCTGTCTCGTCCTCTGAAGCCCCCACTCCCCCTGTGGACTGTCTCCTCAGCATGGTCACACCTGAGACACCCACATCTGCTTCTGCTCCCGAGGACCCAGTCACCCACACCGCAGCAGGTGTGCGCCCTGCCATGGGAGCTCCTACAGCTGCAAGCACCCCCAGAGGCATAGGCACCCTCCCGGCCTCGGGAATGGCTCCACTGTGTCTCCTTCTCCACAGGCCTGAGACACCTTCAGAGCCTGTCTCCCCTTCCACAGGTCCAGGAACCCTGGCAGCTGTGGGCCCCTCAGTGGCCAGTGTCCTTGCCCATATGCCTGAGCAGTCATCCCCAGAGCCGGTATCCCCTAACATTGGCCCAGGGAGCCCGGGAGCTGTGGGCACTCCCACAGCCATGGAACCTCTAGCAGCTACAGGCCTCCCAGCAGTCTGCCTTCTTCCAGACAGGCCAGAGACACGCTCAAAGAGGGTCCCCTCCCCCACAGACCCCGGAAGCCGCACAGCCATGGACACTCCTGTAGTCTGTCTGCCTCCCAACAAGCCTGAGACACCCCCAGAGCCAGTCTTCTCCCCCATGGGCCCAGGCATCCTGGTCGAGGTGGGCACCTCCATCCTTGTGGGACCCTTGGCATCTGCAGGTCCACCCACTGTCTCTCCTTTGCCCCACAATTCTGAGCCAGTTTCCTCTTGCACAGGCCTAGGCACCCTGGGAGCCACGGGCACCCCACTAGCTGCAGACAGCCCCACAGTGCCAGGCATTCCTGCAGTTTGCTGCCTCCCCGACAAGCCTGAGAAGCCCCCAGAGCCAGGCTCCAGCTCCACAGAACCAGGCGCCCTAGGGGCCAGAAGCACTTCGGTGGCCACAGGAGTCCTTACCCTCTGTCTCCGTCCCCAAGGTCTTGGGATACCCCCAGAGTCAGTCTCCTCCCCAAGCCCAGGCCCCTCAGGTGCCACAGAAACCCCAATAGTCTGTCTCCTTCCCCATGGGCCCGAGAAGGCCCCAGAATCACAATCCTCCCCGCCAGACCACAGCTCCTCCCGAGCCACAGGTCCCCCTGAAGCCAGAGAGATTCTGGCAGCCCGAGCCCTTTCCCACAGGTTCCAAATGTCTCTGGAGCTGCCTTCCTGACACACAGGGCCAGACGCCCACACAGCAGCGGGCACTCCGGCAGGCGCCTTTCCAGAGCCGGGCACACCCAGCGCCACGGGGACCCCTGCTGTGGCACACCTGTGCTGGGCCACATCTGCTGCCCTGGGTATGCCCACCGTCTCAGACACCCCCACAGCCTGCCTCCTCCTACACAGACATGAAACAACTCCATAGCCAGCCTCCTGATCCACAGACCCAGGGACCCCTAAAGCTGGAGGCCCCAGACTCTCTGGCTCCCCCACAGCCTGCCTCCTTTCCCACAGGCTCAGGACATTCCCACCACAGGTCTCCTCTCCAAGCCCAGGAACTGCCTCGGCTGGGGGCCCCGCAAGAACTTGCTGTCCATCCCACAGGCCCAGGGCCCCGCTGTGGCTCAGCTCTTCTCCCAGGGCTCCACGTACTACCACAGCCTGGGGCACCCCTACCACCTGTCCCGCTCCCCACAGTCCTGGGACATTCACACAGCCTGTGTCCTTCCCCAAGGCCCTGGGTACCCCTGTAGCCTGTTCTATCCCCCACAGGCCTGGGGCACCCCCAGAACCTGCTGCCTGCTCCCCAGGACATGATGGCTCTGCAGTCTGTGCAGCTCCCCGTGACCCTGGATCACCCCCAGAGCCTGTCTCCACCCACACAGGCTGTCCCCTTTCCCTGAACCCTGGGTCACCTCCACATCTAGTTTCCTCTTCAGTAGCACAGGGCACCCCAACAGAGTGTCCCGTGCCCCACGGGCCAGGCATACCCACAGAGTCTGTCTCCTCCCCAGCCTGTCTCCTGTAACACACACCTGCGGCACCCACAGAAGTAGGCTCCTCCTCCACAGCATCGGACACCCCCACGGCCTGTCCCCTCCCCCATACGCCAGGGGTGGCCCCACAGACTGCTTCATGTGCCAGAGCCCCAGGAATCTGCGGGGAATGTCCTCTCCCCCACAGCCCTGCAGCACCCCCGCAGCCGAGCTCTCCCTCCACGGCTCTGGGCGCTCCCACAGCCCCAGGCCACCCCACGGTCCCAGGCTCGCCCACAGCCTGTTCTTTTTCACAAGGGCCTGGGACAAGCCCATAGCCTATCTCCTCCCCAGTCCCAGGAATCCCCACAGCTTGTCCCCTCCACAGGTGCGGGGCCATCTCAGAACCTGACGCCAGAGCCCCAGGCACACTCACAGGAGGAGGCACCCTCCCAGCCTGTCCCTGTCCACAGAAGCCTAAGGTTCTCTCGTAAGCTGCCCCTAAGCCCAGAACTGTAGGCCCTGAGGGGGCCCGAGGGATCCCCCTTGCCTGGCCCTTCACCCAGGGCCCTGTAAGACCACCACGGCTTGTCTCTACCCAGGAAGCTCGGCCAGGAACACCCCTTTCGACAGGTCCCTCTCCGACAGGCACGGGATGGAGCTCGACTCTACTTCCTTCCCCACATCCCGAGGCGGCCCTCATAGCCTGCACCTTCAGCCACAGGTGCAGAATGCTCTCATGGCCCAGAGATCCTGGGCGACCTTTTCCCTCGCAGCCCCGGGGACTCCTATCTTCGGCCTCCTCCTCCCCAGACCCGGTCACCCACACAGCCCCGGCAGGCCCCACCACCTCGGGCTCCCCAGCAGCCCCATTCACCCACACAGCCCCAGGGTCCCTTGCAGCCTCGATGGAGCCTGGGGGGCCAGGAGCTTCCAAAGCTTCATTCGCCCCGGCGGCATCGGCTCTCTCCGCCGCTTGTCTCGTCCCCCACGGGCGCTGACAGCCCTGCGCCCTTTCTGCACTCACACAGCGCGACTGCCACTCCAAGGACCTCGCCCGGCGCCTTGCACCACGGCCCCGGGACGTCCCTGCGCCCCGTCTCTTCCCCCACGGCCGCCGAACTCCCCGCCCCGACCTGCTGGGCCCCACGCAGCGACCCGGCATCTTAGCCGCCTGCTCTCCCCGGCGCAGCCTGGGCAAGGCCCCACGGCCAGTCGCCCGGCTCATAGCTCCAGAGCAGTTCCCTTCCTCGCTACCGCGGCCCTGGGTTGTCTTAGCACCTCGCTCCCTAAGCTGCTCCACACAGGCACTCACACACTCAGCTCCGGCCTCGCAGCCTTTCTCCCTCCTAGCCCCTCACCCATCCCACCCCCGCCCAGTCTCAGGAACCCGCCCCCAGTCCCAGGCCCCCCTAAAGCCTAGACGGCAGAAAAGGTAATTGGGGGGACAAAACAACAAAGGCTTTCCGAGTCAGATCTCCTCTCCCCCAGGTCCATGACTCAAAGCAGCTTCCCAGAATCCCCCCTAGCCCCATCCCGAGCCCACCTGGCTGGGGCGAGGCGCCGCTACCGGGAAGCGGGCAAGGGGGGCCCCAACTAGGCCGCGCTTCCGGCCGCCCGCCCAGTCGCCATAGCAACAGGCGCAGGGCGGCTTGGGAGCCGTTGAGACGCCGAACTACTGAAGGATCCAGGTGTTGCCAGGCGTTAAGTTTTGCAGCCAGTGTCCATGGGGTCGGAGCTAGGACTAGATTAGGGTAGAGGCCTGGGCTTGGGAGTGCAGCGAGCGCAGAAAAATCTGAGAAACTAGAGCAGAAAGCCATGCGGATGGATTGTGGTCCTCAGAGGCTCCCGTACTCTTCAGCGGCGCTGGCTTCCGCAAGCTCCGCCCCTCGCCCTTCCGGAAACAGCCTCGCCCCGCCCACGTGGGCCCCGCCTGCAGCAGCCAGACGTGCACTCCTCCAGGAGCTGCTGCACGTCGCGCCAATGGCCCGCTACGAGGAGGTGAGCGTGTCCGGCTTCGAGGAGTTCCACCGGGCCGTGGAAGAGCACAATGGCAAGACCATTTTCGCCTACTTTACGGGTTCTAAGGACGCCGGAGGGAAAAGCTGGTGCCCCGACTGCGTGCAGGGTGAGGCCGGGATTCGGGGGCTGCTGTCCAACGGAAATGGCAGGAAGGCCGAACCTACGACCAGAAAGGGGGCTTAGCAGAGGCAGAGTCTTGGTTCCAGACATCCGCGGGGCAATCTAAGCTGTCCCCATGTCAACTCCTATTAAATTCTACCCCGTCCTGCCAAGAGCGCTCTTCCTTTTACCATTTAACCCGGATGATCTTGGAATCTAGTTCCTTAAAACTTCTCACTCCCCCAGTACCATTAGAGTCTTACAGGATACGTGAGTTGGTCAGCAAATACATGTGCTTTCCATTGTTATGGGCGCGGTGGTGCGGGGGCAAATCGGGACTGGGATTTGGTCCTTACCCTTAACGTGGCTCTAAGACCAGAAGTGAACACCTGACTTCTGCTGACCGCTTCAGTTAGCTGCAGGTTAAAGTCTGAGTACTTACCAAGACTGGGGGAAGGGGAAAAGAACACTGTTTATCAGTGCCTGATTCTGGAGTTGACGTGCGATTATTTCATCTCAACTTTTTTTAAAGCTGAACCAGTCGTACGAGAGGGGCTGAAGCACATCAGTGAAGGATGTGTGTTCATCTACTGCCAAGTAGGAGAAAAGCCTTAGTAAGTGGCAATGTATAATCTACTTCACAGACATGCACAGATTGCAAACTGAGGCGGGAAGGGCCTCAGAGACGCACCCAGTTTCTGTGTTATAAGGCAATGTCTGACAAGTTAAACAATTAGAAGCTATTAAATACAAATTTAAAATGCCCACCTGAATTAAGTAAGGGTAATTCAACGAATTTGGTCTGGTGTAAGCTCAGAACTTAGCTGGCTTTACTTTTATATCTTAGTCACACTTTAAAACTTTGCACAGAGTAATTAACAAATTAAGCCATAGTCCACAAGGTTTTTTAAGTGTTTGCAAGAACAGTGATTACTGAAAAATTAAATGTAGGAATATGTCAAATATTAAGCAAACCGTAATAAACCAAGTAAATTTTTTTCATGATCACTTTTTCTTTTGGAACAGTTGGAAAGATCCAAATAATGACTTCAGAAAAAACTTGAAAGTAACAGCAGTGCCTACACTACTTAAGTATGGAACAGTAAGTATCTTTAAATATGCTGGGCCTGTAATTCACTGTCAAAACTTTTAACTTGCTGTGGATCCAGATTTGAAAAGATCTTGACATGTCATCTCAATTCCATTGCTGTTGAGAGTGCTGCTGAAAGTCCATTCTTATGGCCAATCCCAATACACTAATAATGTAAATATCTAGCTATTAGGTCTTTTTCATGTTAAGTCACTCTTTAAAAATTCTATAGCCAGAAAGTAGGTTGACTCATAATTCCTTAAAACATGGCATCAACAGTTGTTTTCTATTTAATTCATAATTCTGGTTAAAAAGTAAGGGCACCTCTTCTAGTTCAGTCATGCCCCTGGGATCCTAAATTAAAGAGTTGAGGGGAAGAAGAGGGCACTGGGCTTGCTGTTTCCTGTTTTAGTCTGTGGAGCTTCCTGGTATTTGGGGTTTAAGTCTCTTCAGCCAAGTATGTTACTGATTCATCTTACAGCAAATATCTTGATTCTTTCATAAAACTCGTTATAACTAGTTGATAGTTTCTGAATTGCATAATTTCTGTGTTCAAAGATTAGTGTCATTCAAGGCAGAACCTATTCCACTCCTAATAACGTTTTATAGGAGTAGTGAAGATTTGACTGTTCTTCTCTTACAGCCTCAAAAACTGGTAGAATCTGAGTGTCTTCAGGCCAACCTGGTGGAAATGTTGTTCTCTGAAGATTAAGATTTTATGATGGCAATCATGTCTTGATTTCCTGATTTGTTCTAGTATCAATAAACTGTATATTGCTTTGAATTCATGTTAGCAATAAATGAGGTTAAAAAACTGGCATGTGTCTAAACAATAGAGTGCTATTAAAATGCCCATGAACCTTTAGTTTGCCTGTAATATATGGATATTTTTAAGATATAAACAAGTCTTCAGAAGTAGCAGTAAAGGCTCAAAGGAATGTATCATTGAAGGTGACGGAAATACCTAAAAACTCCTAAAGGCGCAGAGCACACCTTCCAGATCTTTCAAAAGATCAGGATCTTTTATCTTAAATTCTCTGCATCTGCAAAGCAACTGATATTCCTGAAACCCCTTCTTTGATTTTGGAATGTAGAACCTAACCTCACCACTGAAGGAAGCATATTACCTCTAGTCCAGCCTCTGCTTAATTCAGGCAGTTTTGTTTTGTTTATGAAAAAACCCATCCTGAGCACTAGAGGCAGTTTGTTTTACGGCTCTCTCAATGTGCTTTACTTGGGATAAGGCAGGTGGCGGAGAGGGGCTGGAGAGAGGCTGGAGAGACTGTGTAACCCAGTGGTGGGAAGAACTCCAAGCTGGAGTCAGTCACACTGATTCTACCACTTACTAGCTGTGTAACCACAGGCAAGTTACCCGCCCCATCCAAACCTCAGTTTTCTCTTCTATAAACAAGGTTCTGAGAATAAAATGAGAATTCAAGGAAGCACTTAACATAGCACCTGGTATGTGGTACCTCCCAAATCAATGTTAGTTTTCCCAAATGAGCACAAGTATTTGAGGCTCCTCATGTTTGTTCTACAGTCAAGAGTCCAATTAGTAATTAACCACTAGTTGTCCTGCCATGACTAGGTCAAATGAGGCCACAGTGATTCTTAAAGCCACCTTGCAAAGCAGCTAATACAGGTATTTCCTGTCCTGCAGAATTTGAGAACCTTTATGCAGTTCCTATCCTGTGATTTAAAGAGGTCACTGACTCCGCTACTCTCACTACATAGATAAGAGTGGTAGAGTAGTTGATCTGAGAGACAGTAAGGTTCCAGGAGATGGCCTTGCGCTACTATATGTCAGGAAGAGCTAGCCTTAGAATTCAGTATACTTGGTGGCCCACCCCTACCCCATGCCCCAGTGCCTCATTTGGTCTAAAGCACCTAACTTTTCCATTCTTAATCAGCTGATTATGCTAAATGCATACAAAAGAAAACACCTTACAAATCCACAGGGAAATCAAAGTAGACCAATTCAGGTTTAAAAGAAATAGTCTATTAACAATAAAAAGTTGGATTAAAAAGCACACTAAAGGTTCTAGGGGCTACCATAATAAAGGTAGATAGGAAGAGTTTTCATTTTTTGTCTTCACTGTACAAAAGAAATACATTATATACATGTATTGAGAGCCTCATCTGTATCCAGTTTTTCATTTTCCCGACGTGTTATTTTGCTGTTGCTGCTCTGCCAAGGCTTGCTGAAGGCGCATCCGCTTCCGGGAATAGTGCTGCCAATGTAGAATCTGCTGTTCATCAATGAATTTCGCACACTGAGCATTCACCAGCTCCTTTCGGAAGTGTTCGTATTGGAGCAGCTCTAACATGTGTAAACACTGAGGGTACCTGGGTTTAAGTTTATAAGTAAATGAACAACATAATTTAAGTAAATAATGCCAAGGTCTAATTAAGTTATTCTCTTAAAAATGATCTTGTAGCCTACCATTTCTTTAACAGTAACTTAGTACACACTGGCAGCACAGGGTGTTTTCCCTGATTGGTCATCAAAGGTCAGTGTTCAGCAATATTTTTGAAAGTGAGAAGGTTTAAGTTCAGAAAGATTAAATTTAAACTTGCTCAGGACCACACAACACAGTAACTGGTAAGCAGAGTGAAAATGTAGGGACAAACCATGCTATTCCCTTCTAGTGGTTTCCAACGTGAAGAACATGAACATATTTTACTAATTCTGTGTTTAATTGATAGTTCTTTGTTTTTCCATCAATAGTGATAAAAAGACAACTTTCATTTAAAAGTGAGTTGGTTTGAAAGAGAACTATGCACATACATTATACTCTTGTTGTCCACAGGGATATACCAACTCTGAAATTAGATATACTCTAGGATTGGACAAGTAAATATACTGTGGATAAGGACAGCCAAATTTCTGGCTATCAGAAAGGGAGTTATAGACAAGGAAAGGAAAAAGGCTAGAATGAACCCTGTGTTACTGAGCTGGTATTGAAAACATTAGTATGTACTTAGGGCTTTTAATATAGGTAGACAGGATAAACAGATGTATACATGTGTGCATGTATACACATACAAACATAGAGTTCTTGAGCTTTGTGTACTGAGAGGGCCTAGAAGCAATGACACTGTGGTACTAATGAACACACAATGTCCAGATTGTGGTATCCAAGAAGCAGGTTTCCTTGGAGAAAAGGGTGATTCAGGGATAAGAGAGGGAAAGTACAAGATGAGCCTGGAACATTACGTAGTGCCAGAAGAAAAAGCGCTAAAAATTATTGGGACGATCAAAAGTATTCAGGAACCAACTTGAACCAACCAACTCCCAATGGCCAAATCTAGAATACTCAGAGCAAGAAAATACATAATTCTAATTCACAGGATAAAAATAAGAATCCAAAAGTCCATACTAAATGGATGTAAATTTCTTTAATAAAATAATAAATAGAAAACAAGGGAATGTACTGCCTTACAATTGAATTCCAAACTAATAAATGCAGAATGACAGAATTCGAAAATCACCACAGTAAAAAATGTTTCAAACAAATATCTTCAAAAGATGCTAAACTGGGCATGTAATATGATATTTACATAGTCTCAAAGGATTTCCCCATAAGATACTTATTAAATACATAAGGAAAAATAGTAACAATATGGAGAAACCTAGAAGGTACCACCCTCAACCAAGTTATCAAAATTAATGTCACCAGTAGTGGGACAAATAGACTTCATGTGACTGCAGATACATGAAGGACACAAAATCATTTCTGTCATAGTCATGGAAAAGAAAAGACCACTGAGATGAAAGGAGACTAAGATGTGACAGCAAAATGCAACATACAGGCCTAGACTGGATCCTGTACTACATACAGCACCCCAGCAGGACAACAGGCCTAGACTAAAGCCCATACTACATACAGCACCCCAGCAGGACAACAGCCTAGATTGGATCCTGTACTACATACAGCACCCCAGCAGGACAACAGGCCTAGACTAAAGCCCATACTACATACAGCACCCCAGCAGGACAACAGGCCTGGACTAAAGCCCGTACTACATACAGCACCCCAGCAGGACAACAGCCTAGATTGGATCCTGTACTACATACAGCACCCCAGCAGGACAACAGGCCTAGACTAAAGCCCATACTACATACAGCACCCCAGCAGGACAACAGCCTAGATTGGATCCTGTACTACATACAGCACCCCAGCAGGACAACAGGCCTAGACTAAAGCCCATACTACATACAGCACCCCAGCAGGACAACAGCCTAGATTGGATCCTGTACTACATACAGCACCCCAGCAGGACAACAGGCCTAGACTAAAGCCCATACTACATACAGCACCCCAGCAGGACAACAGCCTAGATTGGATCCTGTACTACATACAGCACCCCAGCAGGACAACAGGCCTGGACTAAAGCCCATACTACATACAGCACCCCAGCAGGACAACAGCCTAGATTGGATCCTGTACTACATACAGCACCCCAGCAGGACAACAGGCCTAGACTAAAGCCCATACTACATACAGCACCCCAGCAGGACAACAGCCTAGATTGGATCCTGTACTACATACAGCACCCCAGCAGGACAACAGGCCTGGACTAAAGCCCGTACTACATACAGCACCCCAGCAGGACAACAGCCTAGACTGGATCCTGTACTACATACAGCACCCCAGCAGAACAACTGGCAAAATGTGAGTGAGGTCTGTAGATTAGGTAACAATATTAATGTGCTGATTTTTGCTGATTGTAGTGTTAGACATTTGGAATATCTGGGTGAAGAAAATATAGGAATTATCTTTACTATTTTTCCAGCTATTTTGTAAGTGAAATTATTTCAAGTTGAAAAGACAAAAACTAACTGAGACAATTAAAATACATTAAAATATAGGAAGTGTGGGGAAAAGAGAGATCAGATTGTTACTGTGTCTATGTAGAAAAGGAAGGCATAAGAAACTCCATTTTGATCTGTACTAAGAGAAATTGTTCTGCTTTGAGATGCTGTTAATCTGTACCTTTAGCCCCAGCCCCGTGCTCACAGAAACATGTGCTGTATTGAATCAAGGTTTAATGGATTTAGGGCTGTGCAGGATGTGCCGTGTGAACAATATGTTTGCAGGCAGTATGCTTGGTAAAGTCATCGCCATTCTCCATTCTTGATTAACCCGGGGCACAATGCACTGCAGAAAGCCGCAGGGACCCCTGCCCAAGAAAGCCTGGGAATTGTCCAGGTTTCCCCCCACTGAGACAACCTGAGATATGACCTCGTGGGAAAGGAAAGACCTTACAGCCCCCAGCCCGACACCCGTAAAAGGTCTGTGCTGAGGAGGAGGAGTGAAAGAGGGAGGCCTCTTTGCAGCTGAGATAAGATGAAGGCTTCTGTCTCCTGCTAGTCCCTGAGAATGGAATGTCTCAGTGTAAAGCTGACCATTCCCATTCATTCTATTCTGAGATAGGAGAAAACCGCCCTGTGGCTGGAGGTGAGACATGCTGGCAGCAATACTGCTCTGTTGCTCTTTGCTACACTTACATGTTTGTGTAAAGTGAAACATAAATCTGGCCTATGTGCACATCCAGGCACAGTACCTTTCCTTGAACTTATTCATGATACAGATTCCTTTGCTCACATGTTTCCCTGCTGACCTTCTCCCTACTTGTTGCCCTGCTACACTCGCCTCACCAAGATAGTAAAAATAATGATCAATAAATTCTGAGGGAACTCAGAGACCGGCGCCGGTGCAGGTCCTCGCATGCTGAGTGTGCCGTTCCCCTGGGCTCACTGTTCTTTCTCTGTACTTTGTCTCTGTGTCTTATTTCTTTTCTCAGTCTTTGGTCTCCACCTGACGAGAAATACCACAGGTGTGGAGAGGCAAGCCCCCTTCAGGAAGAAAGCAGATAAAGCCAAAGTTGCACAAGTGATATGCAAATGACTCAAGTGTGGAAAATAGGATACTACAGCAATGATTCTAAAACTTTAATGTGTATATGAACCACTTCTTAAAATGCTGATGGATTCCTTAGGCCTGGAGTGGGGCCTGAGCTCTGCATTTCTAAAAAGCTCCCAAATGAAACCAATGCTGATGATGTGAACACCACACTGAATAGAGGGCTTAACACATGCTTCTAACATAGTAACTTCCAAGACAGTAAAGGTTTGCTATCTACGCACTGAAAATACACAGTTGCTCTAATTGTTGGTTGCTTATGCTAGAATGCTCTATGCACACCTGCCCTGGCTAACTCCCTTTCATGACAGCATTAGTAGTTAAAATGAACCAGGATGTAAGTTCCAGCCGGGTGGCCTCTAACAAGGTACTTAACCTCCCTAAGGTTCAGTTTCTTCAACTGTAAAATAATGTGACAACCAAGAGAATGGTCTCAAGCAGCATTTAGTCAGTAACTAGAATTCAGACATGCAGTGATTACATCAGAATACATTAGATGACAGTAAAGAATCGTACTCTGATAGGCTACATGTCAACAAGATGAAACAGCGGCAGTATAAAAGGGAAGTTCCGCATTTGGTGTTTTTAAAAATAAACAAGATAGGGAGAACATTGATGAAAATAACTGAAGGATTTTAATTGACGTAATGCTCCCAGCAAGTCAACAATGTGATCCTCTCCCACCCCCACCCTCAAAAGTAACATAAGGTATATGTTCACGTGAAGAAAAGAAAGGACCTCTGGCCCACTGTACTCTGACCACACACGAAGGCCTGTGTTTAGTTCCTGGCTGAACTGCATAAAGTACCACTGCCAAACATCCAGCGGAGGGAACCTGAACTCCCGGACACCACGGCACAACGGCTGAGGGTAGTTGAGAAACACAGATGGAGAGAGATGTTATAGTGACACCTACTGGCTGTCAACGAAGCAGGCCAAGTGGTAGAAAGTGTCTCTTCCACCAGCTGGAAAGCAGCTAGTAGTGACAGCTGCTCTCAACTTCAGCCAGTTGTTGACTTGGGAGAATTAAGATCTATGGTTACTAGATCTTCCAGATTTGAAAGAGTAGTGGGAAATCTGCATTTGTTATATAAAACTTTCTGATCTTCAAATGTTGGCAAGTATTAAAAAAACAAACAAACTAAAATCTTCTGCAGACTGAATAAAATGCCCAAAAGGGGCTAATCTGCAACCTCTCTTGAATGTAAGTATCTGGAAGGTTGTTGTCCTCAGAGGGTATAGAATGGTTCTAGCTCAATCCAGGGACAACCAAGTTATCAAAATTAATGTCACCAGTAGTGGGACAAATAGACTTCATGTGACTGCAGATAGATGAAGGATAACACTACAATCAGACTAGAGCTACAAGGAGAGACATTATATCACAATATAAGGAAGAACTTTCTAACATCTGGCTAACAATCAAATCAGCTGTCCCTGACAGAGTAACATGGGCTCAGTGAAAACCTCCAGAGTGTAGATGACCATCTCTCGGCAACCTTGTGGGTAAGATTAAACTTGTTGGTGGCTAAGGCTTCCAACACTGAGTCTGTAAATCTACATACATACAACATTTGTTGAAATCTATTTTTTCTTAAAAGTCTTTTCTTTGGATTATTAAATGGATAAAAAGCCAGAAAAGGTGCAAAGGGTCCTGCAGGCAATATAAGATGCATATGCTTCGTGAGTCAATTGTTATTGGACACAGAAAAGTGACTTCGAAACAAGTTTGAAACATTTTCCTCTCAAACTTTTTTTTTTTTTAAGGTTCACTATTGCTTTCTACCTGCTTAAGACAAAGCAGGGATGAGTTCAAGGTGTTTTTTTTTTTTTTTTAAATCATTAAAAGGGAATAGGTTTGTGGTTATATGCTTCTTTCAATTCAGTAAGCCTTAACATGAAAGTGTCGCTGAATGACCTGAATGGTAAATATATATATATATATATATATATATATATATATATATATATATGAGTTAATGAGAAGCATTTAGCACTGTTTCTGGCACATAAGAGGCCTTAAATAAAAGATAGCAACTCTAAGACTCAGGTTAAGATCACCTTCTCCAAATAACCCCAGAAACACCTTCCTTACAGATACCCTCTTTTAATTTCAGCCCATGGCTTATGTCACTTCATTTACAGACTGTGAGTTCTTCGGGACCAGAAACCTGGTGAGATGGGGAGGGTGGTGAAAGACAAGGTCAGACAAGGCAGGGCCAGATCATATAGGGCTTTAGCCCAAGAAAAGAGACTGGATTTTATTCTGCATGGTATGGAAAGTCATTGAAAGGTTCTAAGCAAGAAAGTAAAGTGTTCTGATTTATATTTTTAAATGACTAAGTTGGTTTCTGTGTAGAAAGCTGTTTTGCTTGGTTTGGTTTGGGGTGGGGGGGGGGGGCAGGAAGGTAAAAGTGGAAGCAGAGATAACCAGGGAGTAGATTACTGCAGTGATACAAGTTAGAGATGAGAGTGTCTTGTGTTAAGATGGTGACAACGAAAAGAAGTGGAGAGATTCCAAATACATTTTTGCCAATGTGAAACGAAGAAATCTATCATATCATAAAGTATACACATGCTTAGGATTATAAAAATTAAACTTACTTTAGATACTTGGCATATTCTGGGTCTTTCCAGTAAAGCAAGTATTTAAGATAATTAACAAAAGCTTTGTCTTTGAAGTAACCTCTTTGGGCAAGAACTGAAAAGCATTAAAAAAAAAAAATGTCTGTAGGTCAAACCAATCTTTAAACTATGCTTTGTTACCCCTAATGTAAAGGATCTATTTACATAAAACCCCCACCACCAACACACATTGAATTCAAAACACAAATCCCAGTGCGCAATTATATCTATATACCAGCATAAGTGTAATGTCATTCAATTGAGAATGTGTAAAAGTAGATACTATTTTGAATTGCAACTCTTCTGTCAGAAATCATTAGTAGCTACTCAATTTAATGAGGTGCTTAACAACTTACAATTAAGGTAATTTGGGTTGGCTAAACATTGCACAAATTCCAACTCCAACTGAAACCGAAGTCGATTTCCAGCATCATCTAGGAGACAAGACAGCAAAAATCATGGAAAGTAAGGGTCACTGTATATAATACTGATTTGTAGCAAGGAAACAGCAATAAAGAAACCTGACTAATGCTGAGATGGTCTTCCTAAACTGGGAGTTGGGGGAGATAAACCTTTCTTCGAAATCTAAGAAAAGCGGAGCCCTGATTAAAAGGAGTTAGAAGTTTCTCTAAAATTAAAGAGAAATCATCAAAGAAAGCAGCAACACAAACGGAGAATTCCTACCACTCGTGGGCCACTATGTAGGAATTTTAACAGTGATCACTAAGGTAGGCTGTAACAACTATGGCTTCCCCTATTTTAATAATGCGTTATAACAATTGTTAACAGTGATTAAGTTTTGCAAAAGCTACGTGCTGAATCAGTTAAGAAAAAGTTAGGATGCAAGAGACTGCGTAGAGCCTAAAAGATCATGGAGCGTATGCATATAAGAAGCACCAGTAGCAGAATGACACATAAAGTCCGGCGACGATATTTCAAACTTAGGCAAGCTCATGTGAGAAGCAGAAAACCAATCAAGGAGGACACGGTTTAACACACAAGTCCTCTCCCTTAGTCTCACCCACGCCGGGGAGCTGGTAGGGTGGTGTCTGAATAGCAAAGATGTGCGAACAAACCAAATTAGGAAAACTGCAAAGAGTACCTTAGTCTTTCTAGACGCTACAAGAGCCTTCTCACCTCCTTGTCCAAATATTAACCCTGCCGAGAGTAAGGCCTGGGAGGAGGCCACGGGGAAGCCGTCTGGACCGAGGGGAGTTCCATCTGCGAAGACTCTAAGATCAGAGGGCTACTCACCTGTCTCCATAGCGACGGCAGCGGCCATAACAAACGAAGATACCAAAACGCCACCAGCCTGACCGAGCAAAAGCCCAGAGTGGCGGGGGAAGTTCCGGAAACCACGGGTCTCACTTCCGGTCCTGGGGCACTGTGGGATATGGGGCCGGGCGGCTCCGCCCATCCCCGGCCAGCCCTGGGATGGCTCCACCCGCGCTGGCTCCAAAATAGCGAGGGGGCGGGGCCCGGGCCGCGGGAGCGCCTGAGGGGCAGGAGCCCAGTGTTTTTAGCCTTCGAAGGACCATGGTGTTTGCACGTCATCGTGTTGTGGCGCTCCCGGCTATGGCAGTACCGTAGTTTTCCTCTCTTCTGCCTGCGGTGACCGTTGGGCTGGGGGGTGCCCCGAGGCCTCCCTGGCCCCCTCAAGCCGGCAGAATGGCCTCAGCCCGAGGGGCCAAGCAGTCTTCTCCCCGGGTGGGGACCACCCGCTACACAGAGACGTCCACAGTCCGCGTGGAGACCTCGTCCCACCGTGTGGAGACCTCGTCCCACCGCGTGGAGACGTCGTCCCGGCGGGTGGAGACCTCCCAGCGCCGCAGCGAGGGGCCCTCCCTCTCCCCCTTGGGGAAGCGGCTCCCTGGCATCCTCGAGGCGTCCTCCCGGCACGTGGAATCCTCCTCGCAGCGCACGGAAACGACCTCCCGCCACATCAGGGCCTCGTCCCTGAGGGTGGAGACGGCTCTGCACTGCGCGGAGAGCCCAGCCCCGCGGGCCAAGCCGGCCGCCCGCCAGAACGAAAAACCGGCCCGATGAGATGCTGCTTCCCAAAGGCCACCAAGGGGCCAGGGCCCTCAGCCAGGACAGAAAGGCCTCCAGTTGCCAGCCAGCCAGCCAGCTGCCAGGTGGACCAATCATTTTCGGTTTCATGGAAACAAACCATAAATCAATGGAAGAAACAGCCAAGCCGCAGTTTCTGAACACAGCCAACGTTTATTGACCATCCTGCGTCTTGGACCAGCCTACTTTTGACCCAGTGAACTATTTTCACTTGAAGCCAGCACAAAAGATTTTCATGCCCAGGATGCTGTCTAAATTGGCTTGATGGACAAAGAGGCTGTTTGAGCCTCTGAGCCAGGTGAGTTTGGGATCCACAGCCCTCAGAAGACCTTCACCCCTTAGGAACAGAGACCAAACTGAAATCATGACCTGTGGAATGATTCCATGCCTGCTAGAAACTTGAGGGGCAAGGAACAGACTCATAAATTATTAATGGCCTTTGTTTATGTTTCAAGGTAACTGGTGGTTTTCTTTATGCTAAGTCTTTGTACCTGGCACTCCCATCCATACACTTTTTAAAGGTAGGTTAGATGTAGTTAAAAATGACAGTAAACCCACCAGCAAGCAAAAATAATCTTAGAAGAGAAAGTGAGAGGAGGCCATTGAAACCTGGTCTGAGGTTTGAAGAAGATGGAGAAGAGTCATATTTATTGAGAACCTGCTCTGTGCCAGGTACTAGATGTTCCCCCACTTACAATGGGGTTACCTCCCATTAAAACTATTGTAAGTTGAAAATATGGTAATTTGAAAAGGCACTTAATATCCCTAACCTACTAAACATCATAGCTTAGCCTAGCCTACCTTAAACATGCTCAGAACACCTAACGTTGAGCAAAATCATCTAACAGAAAGCCCATTTTATAATAAAATGTTGAATAGCTCATGTAATGTATTGCATACTGTACTAAAAGTGAAAAACAATGGTTGTATGAGTGCTCAAAGTACTATTTCTACTGGTCGTTTTTGTACCATTGTAAAGTCGAAAAATCATAAGTCAAACCATCTTAAGTTGGGGACTGCCTGTATTCTGGGAACTTGGGCTATAGCAGTAAAAAAAACCAAAGTCCCAGCTGTAGTGGAGCTTACACTCTGGTGAAAAGGCAGACAAGCAATGACAAAACGAGACAATTTTCTATTGTGATTAGCACTATGAAGGAAATATATGGGTCATGTGATACAGAATGGAAGTAAGAGGCTTCTTTTGATAAAATGGTCGGGGAAGGCCTTGCTGATTAGGTAACATTTAATCTGAGATATGTGTGAATGAACAGTGATCTGGAACATGTGCATTCTAGGCAGAAGAACAGCAAATACAAAAGCTAGAAGGGAACAAGCTTTGAATGTTCAAGGAACAGAAAGAAGGCCAGTGTGGCTGGAGGGAGAGAGAGGCAATTATATAGACATGGAAGCAGAACCGAAGGGAGGAGTTAGAAGCAAGCAGGGGCCAGTCCACAGAAGGTCTTCTAAGCCACAGAAAGGAATTTGAGATTTATTCTAAGGTCAATAGGAAAACATTGAAGGGTTTCCAACAGAGGAATGATATGATGCAATTTACATTTTATGTGGGACAGTGGTCCTCAACTAAGTGTGATTTTGACCCCAGAGGATATATGGCAACCTCTAGAGACATTTTAGTTTGGTAGACAAGTTAGGGGGAGTGGGTAGCACATTAGGTGCTACTGGCACCTAGTGGGTAGAGGCTGGGGATGCCACCTCATATCCTACAGTGCACAGGTCAACACCCTTCCCTCTGCCAACAGTGAAGAATCACTGGTCCCAAAATGTCAATAGTGCCGAGGCTGAGAAACACAGTTCTAGCAGCTTAGAAAGCTAGAGCATGGTCCACTGGGACAGCATGCCACTTCTACATAGCAGGATTGTAGTGAGACCTAAGAAACAGTCATGGAAGAGGGTTGACTTTAAAGGTAAAGAGAAATCATTAAAGAAAACAGCAGCACAAATCGGACACAATACCTACCACTTGTGGGCCACTGTGTAGGAATTTTAACAGTGATCACTAAGGTAGGCTGTAATAACTGTGACTTCCCCCATTTTAATAATGCATTGTAACAATTGTTAACAGTGATTAAGTTTCGCAAAAGCTACCTGCTGAGTCAGTTAAGAAAAACTTAGGATGCAAACTGAACAAGAGACTCCAAAGAGCCTAAAAGATGATGGAGCATATGCATATGTGAGAAGCACAAGTAGCAGAATGATACACAAGTCTGGCGACGATATTTCAAACGTATGCAAGCTCATGTGAGAAGCAGAAAACCAATCAAGGACACGCTTTAAGACACAAGGAGGGCACGCTTTAAGACACAAGTCCTCTCCCTTAGTCTCGCCCGTGCTGGGAAGCTGGTGGGATAGCGTTTGAATAGCAAAGATGTGCGAACAAATCAAATTAGCAAAACTGCAGAGTACCTTAGCCTTTCTAGATGCTACAAGAGCCTTCTCTCCTCCCTGTCCAAATACTAACCCTGCCGAGAGTGAGGCCTGGAAGGAGGCCCCGGGGAAGTGGAAGAAGCGGTCTGTGCCAAGGAGAGCTCTGTCTTCGGAGACTCCAGGCTCAGAGCGCTACTCACCTGTCTCCATGGCGATGGCAGCGGCCATAACAAGCAAAGACACCGAATTGTCACCTGCCCAACAGAGGAAAAGCCTGGAGGGGCGTGAGAAGTTCCGGAAACCACGGCTCCCTCTTCGGGTCCCGGGGCATGGAGGAGTAAGGGGACAGTGGCTCCGGCCAGGCTCGCTCAGCCGGCGCTGGCTCCGGAATGGCGAGGGGGCGGTGCCGGGCTGTGGGAGCGCCTGTGGGGCAGGAGCCCAGGGAGGCAGAGACTTTTACCCTCAAAAGGAATGAGTCCCAGAGCCTGGCACAAGGAAGAGAAGTGTGCAAAGTTGGTGGAATGAATTTCGGTGGCCTAAATGTACCTTCTTCAAATGCCACGGCTGACTGGGTCTCCTCGCCCACTTCACCCTCTCTTGCAATCCAGCTTGTGAGGCGTGTGTGTGTATCTGTGTGACCGTGCTTGCCTTTACGTGGAGGTTGGCTTCCCAGCCGTCCAGGCTTGCATACACGTGCGTAAGTCCTACCCCTGCCTCGCCTGCCTGCTGTACCAGGCGTTGGTTCCGTTTCTGATTTGGGCAGAAAACACGCAGGTGGCACACAGTAAGCGCTTAATAAAATTTCCGGCTACCTGAACTCCTTGGAATTGGGGAGATGCTCCTGTGCGCCCCTCACTGCCCAGAGCTCCCTTGTCTGGAAACTCAGCCGTCACCCGAGCGGCCGTGGGTCCTCCCGCTTTCTCTATTTTAAAAAACTATTTCAACCGCTTGCGCTGTTGGATCTCTGACCTTTCGGGCTTTATCACCTGGGGTGGGGAGTCAAGACAGGAGAGCACTCTCGATTTCCCGACCCACCTGCCGTCATATCTCATGTCATATCTACCTGGTGTTCTACCCGGTCCTGTTACTTTTTTTCTTCCGCGAAACCCCAAATTCCCATCACTGCTCTAGCTCTCTCCCAGATCCCCAAATCCGGATGTCTGTCTCAGGGAACGTCAAAGGAACATGGCCGAAAGGTCCTCGCCTCTTCCCACCTCCCAGCCCTCTCCTCCTACCTCCCCCAGTGTCACCCGCACCTCCTCCCTCCCTTCACCTCCCTCTAAACAAGAATGCGGCGCAGTCAGTTCTAGACCCTGATCATCTCCCGCGTCGCTGGCGAAGGGAGCCAGAAAGAAAATGCGCATGGAGCGGGTTGCCCCGCGACTCCATGGTGAGGGGACGGGGCACGGAAGGTGGAAAGGCGCTCCCTCCTCCCTTTTTTCCTCCCTGTGGTGGGCAGTTGGTGACACACAGTAAACGCTCAATAAATGTTCCCGCTACTCCATCTCCTTGGAATTAAGGGGATGCCCCTGGGCGCCTCTCATTCCACACAGCTCTGGTGTCTGGAAACTGGTCGCCAGAGCCGTCGTAGGTCCTCCCGCTTTCTCTATTGTAAAAGCCATTTCAAACCTCCAGCGGCCTCGCCGCCTCTGCTGCAGACCTTCCAAGGCCTTCTGAAGCCAGAATGATTGCTCCCTAATTCACTCCCCCTGCTTAACGCATTCGAATGGCTCCCGCTTGTTCTCGGGACCAAATCCAAAGCCCTTGGCGCCACCTTCGAGAGCCTCCGGACCTGCCGACTCCCCACACCTGGGCTCTGAGCTCCAGCTCCAAGATGCTGCGCGCCCTCCCATCCCCGCTGCTCGCTCTGCCCGGCGCGCCTTTCCCCTGCCTTCCCTTTCTCTCACTCTCCCTGGCTGAGCCCTCTCCGCCTTCAGGTCTCCGGGAAAGTTGTCCCCAGGCCAGTGGGGCCCCTGCAGGTCCTCAGCCTTGGGCGGGGTGGGGGCAGGGGGTGGTCGCACAGCGGGGATTGCCACCAGCGCGTCCCGGCTCCATAGCGCGCTAGTCCAAGGCGCGGCGCCGGCCCAGCCCAGCGCTTGGCACAGTCAACGACCACAGAGAGGAGAAAGTGAGAGCAGGTGCGGCCCTTCCCACCTGCCGTCCCCGTCCCCGCAGAACCGAGTCCTGGGGCCACCTGCTCGGCGCTGTTCCTCTCTCTGGCTCAGTCCCCCCACCCTGATACGTCTCCTCCTCTCAGAGCCTCCAAGGAAGGGCGTGGGCGCTGGAGGGAGCAGGGCTCAGCCGGGTGCCCCTCCCGCCCGTCCCCACCGGGGCTGAGCCTCTAATGTCGCCCGCAGGAGACAGAAGTCAAGGTGGAAGTGCCCGAGTACCTGGGGCCGCTGCTGTTTGTGAAGCTGCGCAAACGGCACCTCCTTCAGGACGACGCCTGGTTCTGCAACTGGATCTCCGTGCAGGGCCCCGGAGCAGGGGACGAGGTCAGGTTCCCTTGTTACCGCTGGGTGGAGGGCGATGGCGTCCTGAGCCTGCCCGAAGGCACCGGTGAGCGCGGGGCTGGGAGTGTTAGGAGGCCTCTGGGGTGCGAGAGAAGCTGGGGGGATGCGCATGTGGAGAAGAGAGCGCAGGATGGAGGTGCTGGAACCTGGAGCGCCGGGGTCTTTGGGGTTGTCGAGGGGGCGGTGGCTGCAGCTGGTACAGAGTGGCTGGAGCCTGGGGGAGGGGCGTGATGCTGAGGGGGCAGGGGCCACACAGAAGGACGGGGTGATGAGGCTCTCCTGGCAGGGGCGAGAAGAGGATCTCACCAAAAGTCACTGGCCAAGCCCTCCCCTGTCCTTCTAGGCTGCACTGTGGGCGAAGACCCTCAGGGCCTGTTCCAGAAACACCGGGAAGAGGAGCTGGAAGAGAGAAGGAAGCTGTACCGGTGAGCCCTCCTCCCCTGACCCCACGTGAGCTGCTGATGCTTCCAGCACCCACGCCTGATTTCCTTCCCGCCCCACAGGTGGGGAAACTGGAAGGATGGGTTAATTCTGAGTGTGGCTGGGACGAAACTAAGTGACCTCCCTGTGGATGAGCGATTTCTGGAAGACAAGAGAGTTGACTTTGAGGTTTCACTGGCCAAGGGGTGAGAGCAAGGGGAGGCTGGGTGAGAGGGAGGTGTCCTGGTCTAGTGGAAGCCAAGGGGCTTATGGGCTTCACTGCACTGGACTGGCCCAAGATCGGTGCCTGTGGTGGTCATGTTGGAGTCTCAGAATAATGTTCAAACCCTTTGCCCATGGTGGCTCACGCCTATAAAGACTGAGGCGGGCAGATCATGACGTTAAGAAATCGAGACCATCCTGGCCAATATGGTGAAACCCCGTCTCTACTAAAAATACAAAAATTAGCTGGGTTTGGTGGTGCGCGCCTGTAGTCCTAGCTACTGGGGAGTCTGAGGCAGGAGAACTGCTTGAACCCGGGAGGTGGAGATTGCAGTGAGCTGAGATTGTGCCGCTGTACTCCAGCCTGGTGACAGAGCAAGACTGCGTCTCAAAAATAAAATAAAATAATGATCTGACTTGCTGGAGCCATCTGAATGACTTCAACTGGATTTTCTGGTGTGGCCAGAGCAAGGTGGCTGGTCAGTCCACCCACCCCAATATGTCTCCCAGGACCCTTACCCCCAGATCCCGCCCAACCCAGGGGAATTGAAAGCAGCAGCATGGGGAGACCAGAGACTTGGGTCCCACTGGTGGGCTGGAGTCAAGGGGCATGGTTGGTGGGGTTGGAAGGACCAAGAGCTCAGATCCCACAACTTGCTAAACAACTGCCTTCCCCAGAGCGCGTGCGGGACTCCTGGAAGGAAGATGCCTTATTTGGGTACCAGTTTCTTAACGGCGCCAACCCCATGGTGCTGAGGCGCTCCGCTCACCTTCCTGCCCGCCTCGTGTTCCCTCCAGGCGCGGAGGAACTGCAGGCCCAGCTGGAGAAGGAGCTGGAGGTACGGACATCAGAGCCCCGAGGAGGCTCAGCAGTGCAGTGCGGTGGGCTAGCCTCAGTGCTGCTGCTGCGGGACCCACTCTGGGCCGGGCTTGCTGCCAGCCAGCAAGGCGGGATTCTGCAGGAGAGGTCCTGAGGGATCCTGGAGAAGCTCAGTGGCTCGGCCTCCTTCCCACACGAGAGTAGCTGCGGAGGGAGGGCGTGCAAGGTGGAATGGTTGACAGAAACAGGGTCAAATGAAGAAACGTGACTGGCCCTTGGTGCTAGGGATTCAGGGAGTGTGCAGAGTAAGAGAATCAGGGTCGGAGTGCTGTGGCTGTTAATCAAGAGGCGACACGGAACAACAGAGAGGAAATTCATGGGATTACAGGGCAGATAGGCTTGGATGTGAATCCTGGTTCTGCTATTTGTAAGCTGTGTGACCTCAGCAAAATACCCAACCTCTCTGATTATCTGTTTCCTCCTCTGTGCAATTGAGGCTTATTCAACTATGTATAAAAATTATAAGGCTGGGCACAGTGGCTTGCACCTGTAATTCCAGCACTTTGGGAGGTCAAGGCGGGAGGATCACCTGAGCCCAGAAGTTGGAGGCCAGCCTAGGCAACGTGGTGAAACCCTGTCTCTACAAAAGTACAAAAATTAGCATCTGTAATTTTTGGTGTAGTGGCATGCACCTGTAGTCCCATCTATTTGGAGGCTGAGGTGGGAGGATCACCTGGGCCCAAGGAAGTCAAGGCTGTAGTGAGCCGTGGTGATCCTGCCACAGCACTCCAGCCTGGTCAACAGAGTTATACCCTGGCTCAGAAACAAAAAACAATGATATGAGGCAATAAGCACATGATCCATTACCTGGAACAAAGTAGGTGATGGAGACAGGTTAGCTCCTCTCTCTCTCTCTTCCCCCTCGGAGGAATCAGAGTAGGAAGAAGATGCTTTATGCTGATAGCAGCCCTTGACCTCTTCCCCCACCCAGGGAGGCACACTGTTTGAAGCTGACTTCTCCCTGCTGGATGGGATCAAGGCCAACATCATTCTCTGTAGCCAGCAGTACCTGGCTGCCCCTCTGGTCATGCTGAAACTGCAACCTGATGGGAAACTCTTGCCCATGGTCATCCAGGTGAGAGGACTCAAGATTTCTGCTCCCAGTCTCCAGCCTTCTTAGCTCAGCCCCTTATCGAAATTCACTGAGCACCATCTGCAAAGGCGCTGGGCTAGAGCACTGGGGAGACCCCAAAGGAGGAAATGCGCCAAGTCTCTGATTCAAAGGCCTTGCAGTGTAGCTGGAGAGACACTTGGGGCCAGTCTGCAGACTCTGGGACTGAGGAAGTGGACAGAGACAGCCCAGGAGGGATGAGGGGAGGTGGGATGTCATGAGCCTTGGAGGAGGGCCAGGTCTCAGACAAGCAGGAGGGAGAGGAAGGACTGGTCCTCAGTGGCAAGACAGACTGGGCAGAGGCTGAGGTAGAGGAGTCAGGAGATTCCTAGGGGACAGTTGGACCAGAGGCCAGACTAAGCCAGGCTAAGGAGTATGAGGTGGAAAGCTGGAGAAGGCTGTGATGAAACGTGCTGTGGGCACGCGGTGTGGGCAGTGGTGTTCAGGGTGGGTTGGAGAGGGGAGATGCTAGAAACAGGGGCTGGGGCAATGTGCTCCAGCACTGACCCCAGGAGGAGGGGAGCTCAGATGTGGGTGGTGATTATCAGGATGGAGAGGACAGGTGGATGCGAGTGCAGAGGGAGATCAAGGAGAGGGGAAAGGGGAGCCAGGCCAGGTGCCTGCAGAAATAGCACCAATAAAGAGAACAGGGTGACCCGGTAGACTTTTGTCTGGCCAATGTTGAGGTAATGGGAAGACATTTAAATTGTCCAGCAGGCAACTGAGAACGAGATTCAGTCATTTGTGTAGAGGTGGGGCCAAAAGATGAGATTTCGAAAAAACAGTGTGGGACGAAGGAAGCAGGCGGTTTGAATCTTGTTCACACTGCGGGGACTGAAAGGGGAAGTGGAGGCTGGAGGAGGCACCAGAAGAGCAGTTTCTGCAGAATGCTGGAGGCAAAGCAGCTTGCAGGGGCTAATGCACCAAGCGGGTAGGAAGGGGAGGGGAGGAAATGGGAGCTGTAGGGAGCGGCAGCAGTAAGATGGGGAAAGCGAAACACGTTTGGAGGACAAACAGCAAGATTAACATGCAAGGAGGGACGGGAATCGCTGCGTGCCCGGCACTCATGCCTCCTCTCCCCACACCTTGTCCCTGCTCCAGCTCCAACTGCCCAGCACAGGATCCCCACCATCTCCCCTTTTCTTGCCCACGGATCTTCCAATGGTCTGGCTTCTAGCCAAATGCTGGGTCCTCAGCTCTGGCTTCCAGCTCCATGAGCTGCAGTCTCATCTTCTGAGGGGATGCTTGATGGCTGAGGTCATTGCTGTGGCCACCATGAGGTGCCTGCCATCGATACATCCTATCTTCAAGGTAACACCTTATCCCCTTCTCTCCTGTATTCAGCTGAATACTTGATTTCTCTAGAGTTCTCTTTCTGTACAACACCCTCAATTTCAGCACGCTGCCCTGTCTATTCTGGCTGTATTGGCCTCCCAGTACTGCCAGCTCTCTCTGTCTCCTTAACTCAGGAAGATGATAGGACTCTGCCAGGGTTGCTCCTCCCTACTCTGCAGCTGGAAAGCTTTCTCCAGGCAGTAAGCTGGGGCAATTATGGGGCCCGCTTTTGTCTGTTTCTTCAGTTACTTCAGGCAAGAGGGTAAATCCAGCTCCTTACTTCAGTCCAGCTGGAGGTCTCCTCCTCATTATTTTATGTACATTTTGTGGAAGATTAACTTTACAATTTAGTTTTTAGATAACAATATTCAGACAGGACGGCAACTCCATTTATGGAGTAATTATCATAGCTCAGAGATGAATATTACTACTCTCTCCCAGAGATGGATGCAGTGACTTTTGCGACTTTGTGTGTCTCTTTTCTCAAGGAGAGACGAATAGCATCTTTATTTCTATGAAGAATAGTTGCATTGTGTTAGATAGAAAAGAACATTTTATTTTATTTTATTTTAGAAACAGTCTCACTCTCTCAGCCAGGCTGGAGTGCAGTGGCACGACCTTGGCTCACTGCAACCTCCGTCTCCCAGGCTCAAGAAATTGTCCTGCCTCAGCCTCCCCAGTAGCTGAGATTACAGGCATGTGCCACCATGCCTAGTTAATTTCTGTATTTTTAGTAGAGATGGGGTTTCACCATGTTGGCCAGACTGGTCTCGAACTCCTGACTTCAGGCAATCTGCCCGTCTCTCTTGCTCCCCTCTCTCTTGCTCCTTTGCTCTCTCCCTATGATGCCCTATGATGCTTGCTCCCCTTCGCCTTCTACCATGAGTAGAAGCCCCCTGAAGCCCTCGCCAGAAGCAGAGGATGGTGCCATTGCTTCTTGTACAGCCTGTAGAACTGTGAACCAAATAAATCTGTTTTCTTTACAAATAATCCAGCCTCATGTGTTCCTTTATAGCAATGCAAAATAGACTAAGTCCCGATGTGCATAAAGTATGCGTCATAAATAAGATCTCCAAAAATAAGAATGTGTATGACCTAGGAAGGTCTCAGAATGGCTCCGTCAAGGTGTCTCTACCCTGATATCTGGGCTCCGAGGAGATGATCGTGTGGAGCCTTCTCTCTGAAAGTCCTAAGACTAATAGATTCAGCACAGCATTTGGCCAGGAGTGGCCTAAGACAATACATTTCTTTTTTTTTAACTTTATTGTTTTGAGATGGAGTCTTGCTTTGTCGCCCAGACTGGAGTGCAATGGAACCATTTCGGCTCACTGCAACCTCCTCCTCCTGGGTTCAAGCGATTCTCTTGCCTCAGCCTCCCAAGTAGCTGAGATTACAGGCGCACGCCATCACAACCAGCTAATTTCTTTCTTTTTTTTTTTTTTTTTTTTTTTTTGGTATTTTTAGTAGAAACGGGATTTCACAGTGTTGGCCAGGCTGGTCTCGAACTCCTGACCTCAGGTGATCCACGTGCCTCAGCCTCCCAAACTGCTGGGATTACAGGTGTGAGCCACTGCCCCGGCCTGTTTCTTCCCATTGACTGAGAAATTACTCTGATGAGTAGGTGGCCTCAGATAAGTGAATTCATCTCACTGGGCCTTACCGTCCCCACTGTAAAATGAGGTGTTTGGACACATCTCCTAATCTGTGATTCCCAAAGTGAGAAATGCAGGCCACTGCTGGTGTGCAAAGTAATGTTCACTGATATAGAAAAAAACTTTTTTTTTTAAAAAAACGGATTTTTGTTCTGTCGCCCAGGCTGGAGTGCAATGGCACAATCTCGGCTCACTGCAACCTCTGCCTCCCAGGTTCAAGCAATCCTCCTGCCTTAGCCTCCCGAGTAGCTGGAATTACAGGCGCGCACCATCACACCCGGCTAATTTTTGTATCTTTAGTAGAGACAGGGTTTCACCATGTTGGCCAGGCTGGTCTCAAACTCCTGACCTCAAGTGATCCACCTGCCTCGGCCTCCCAAAGTGCTGGGATTACAGGGGTGAGCCATGGTGCCTGGTTGGTAAAAATTATTTTGTGAAACTTTTTTGTTTGGAATCACAGTGTAAAATATATTTCTGGGAGTCATGGTCAAAAGAGTTGGAGAAAAGTGCGTCTCTAAGGTCTCTCCTGATTAGTGAGCACCCCCTCTTGAGTTCCTGGCCATCTGTCAAGCGTGTGCCATGACAGACAATGTACAGTAGAGGGCAGACAATCCCCACACAGCAGCAAAGGCCGGACTTTGGAGGAGTTGGAAACCGCAGGGGAATGCCAAGCAGGACGGGAAGGCTGAAGCCAGGCCTGAAGCTTCTGAAAGAGACAGGGCACAAGTACCCCGTCCTCCTGGGCATCGCAGCACTCTCTGTGTGATATGACCGCAGCCACTTTCCAGTCGCCATTCGCAGGCTGGATCCTTGTCTTTGGATATTTTTCACCTCCCTGGGAATACTTCAGGTGTCTAGTTAGTCTAGTTACATTTTTCTTTCTTTCTTTTTTTTTTTTTTTTTGAGATGGAGTTTCACTATTGTTGCTCAGGCTGGAGTGCAGTGGCGCAATCTTGGCTCACTGCAACCTCCACCTCCCAGGTTCAAGCGATTCTCCTGCCTCGGCCTCCTGAGTAGCTGGGATTACAGGCGTGCGCCACGACGTCCGGCTAACTTTTCGTAGTTTTAGTAGAGACGGGGTTTCACCATGTTGGCCAGGCTGGTCTCAAACTCCTGACCTCAAGGGATCCACCCGCCTCGGCCTCCCGAAGTGTGGGATTACAGGCGTGAACCAACACGCCCGGCCGTGTCTAGTTACTTTTAAGCCAAGGTCCTGTAAAACCATCTTCATCCTGTCACCCAGTCTGGAGTGCAATGGCATGATCTCAGCTCACTGCAACCTCTACCTCCCGGATTCAAGCGATTCTCCTGCCTCAGCCCCCTCGAGTAGCTGGGACTACAGGTGTGCACCACCACGCCCGGCTAATTTTTGTATTTTGAGTAGAGACAGGGTTTTGCCATGTTGGCCAGGCTGGTCTTGAACTCCTGACCTCAGGTGATTCGCCTGCCTCAGCCTCCCAAAGCGCAAAGGGATTACAGATGTGAGTCACTGCACCTGGCCTGAAGCTTTAATATTGAAGAGCAGCGAACACACACTGAGCTCTCAGTCTCCCCCAGGCACTGTTGGCAGCACTCTACATGTACTGACTCATGCACTCCTCGCACCTAGATGAGGTAGGTCAGGACACTGGGGATTGAGAAAGTTAGGTGACTTACCCAGCATTCCTGGCTAGGAAGAAGCAGAGCCAGGATCCAAACCCAGACCAGCTGGCTCCAGAGTTTATGCTCTTAACCACCAGCCACTGTTGGTACAAGAGGAATGAATGCCTAGTCTTCTACTTACTGTATCTACTTCTAAGGATACTGAGGGTGTGATGTGGTTAGGAGAAACCCTGGAGGCTATCGGAAGAGCAGGGGATATTCAAGCCTAAGACAGGAAGAATGGGTAGACACCATTCTGCTATCTGAAGGGCTGTCTTTGTCAGAGGCAGCCTCAAGAGCAGAACTAGAATCAAATGGTGAAAAGCTAGGAGGATTTCAGCTCAGAAAAAAAAAAAAAAAAAAAGACTTTAAAAAATGTACTATAAAATCTGGCCGGGCGCGATGGCTCACACCTGTAATCCCAGCACTTTGGGAGGCTGAGGCAGGTGGATCACGAGGTCAGGAGTTCAAGACCAGCTGGCCAAGATGGTGAAACCCCATGTCTACTAAAAATACAAAAATTAGCCGGGTACAGTGGCAGCCGCCTGTAATCCCAGCCGCTCAGGAGGCTGAGACAGGAGAATTGCTTGAGCCCGGGGGACAGAGGTTGCAGTGAGCCGAGATCGCACCACTGCACTCCAGCCTGGGTGACAGAGTGAGACTTCATCAAAAAAAAAAAAAATTTGTATTCTACAGGCAAACATAGGAAACCATATCTATCAAAGCCTCATTGAAACCCCAACACTGTGCCACGTCTGCGTCAGATCTCCAGGGAAACCATTCTCACAGTTGAGGCAGCCCTGTGATGGTGAGCTCTCCGTCTTCCTAGCAAGAGCAGACAAACGCCGGGCACCCACTGCGGGGGCAGGTGCCACAGAGGACATTTAGCATGGCGTTGGACAGGAAACCTGGGGGTCCCAGGTAGCCCGAGTTTGAAGGGATGGGAAGGAAGCAGTGGGAAGTCCCTGGGTCACAGCTTCCTCCTTAGAGTCTTTAGCTTTTCCCTCTCCTCCTGGTCCCTTGCCTAGGTCAACAAAAATGTCTCATCTCCCCTCTGCCCTAACTGGACTCCCTTTTCTCTGCCTGTTGCCCAACCCTGCACACCCTAAGCCATAGTTCATTTTATTTCCCAGGCTCTTCAAAAAGCGTCTACACTCGCTGCTCACGCATCCCCGTCCTGATCATTTTTCCCTGTCCTTGCACTGCAGCCTCACCAAATCTGTCCTTCCCAATGTAACTTCTTGCAGTTTCCCGTTCCCAATCCAATGGCTTCTTCTCGACCCCCAATCTCTCTGACCTTTCTATAGCATTTGGCTCTGGGGAAAATTCCCTCCTCCTCAAAAGTTTTTCCTCTGTTTTTCTCCATAAGCCTGAACTCTCTCTCCCTTTCCCCCACACCCAGCAAATGTCAATGGTCCCCAGAATCCTTTCCTCTGCCTTAGCCACTGCCTGACTGCGGATATCCCTTTTGCTCAGGCCTCTATTCTGAGCACAAACCTCTCATGGGCTCAGCATCTTGTTCTCGATTAATTAGTTTCATTATCGTTGTTGTTGTTGTTTTGAGATGGAGTCTCACACTGTCGCCCAGGCTGGAGTGCAATGACGCCATCTCGCTCACTGCAACCTTGGCTTCTCGGGTTCACGCGATTCTCCTGTCTCAGCCTCCTGAGTAGCTGGAATTACAGGCGCACACGACCATATCCGGCTAATTTTTTGTATTTTTAGTAGAGACAGGATTTCACCATATTGGCCAGACTGGTCTTGAACTTCTGACCTCGTGATCTGCCTGCCGCGGACTCCCAAAGTGCTGAGGTTACAGGTGTGAGCTACCATGCCCAGCTTAGATTTATCTTTTATTCAGAGCATCCAAAAAGCCCATCTGCCCCGTGTCCCCAGCTCCCCACTGTAACTTTGGCCACATTCCCACACACATCGGCCTGCATTTCCTCAGTGAGGAACACTATCTGCCCAGTCACCTAGTAGAAGTGCCACTATCTTTGACTTTTCTCTCACATTTACCTGCTGTCCCCACCATACAAGTCAACCCAGGGGATCTACCTGCTTTGTCTCTTGAAACTGGCCCCAAAGCCATTGCCCTAGTTCAGGGTTTCATCATCTCTTTGCCCAGTCTCCTTTCCCTTCTTCTGATCTATTTCTAAAATGCTTCTAGGCCAAGGCACGGTGGCTCATGCCTGTAATCCCAGCACTTTGGGAGGCTAAGGTGGGTGGATCACCTGAGATCGGGAGTTCGAGACCAGCCTGACAAACATGCCGAAACCCCGTCTATACTATAACTACAAAAATTAGCCAGCTGTGGTGGCGGGTGCCTGTAATCCCAGCTACTCGGGAGGCTGAAGTAGGAGAATCGCTTGAACCCAGGAGGCAGAGGTTGCAGTGAGCCAAGATTGTGCCATTGCATACCAGCCTAAGCAACAAGAGTGACACTCCATCTCAAAAAAAATAAATAAATAACATAAAAAGTAAAATGCTTCTTCTTCTTCTTTTTTTTTTTTGAAACGGAGTGTCACTCTTGTCACCCAGGCTGAAGTGCAGTGGCACAATCTCAGCTCATTGCAACCTCCACCTGCTGGGTTCAAGCGATTCTCCTGCCTCAGCCTCCTGAGTAGCTGGAATGACAGGTATGCACCACCATGCCCGGCTAATTTTTGTATTTTTAGTAGAGCCGGGGTTTCACCATGTTGGCCAAGCTGGTCTCGAACTCCTGACCTCAGGTGATCTGCCTGCCTCGGCCTCCCAAAGTGGTGGGATTACAGGTGTGAGCCACTGCGCCTGGTCAACCTTTTCTATTTCTCTATAGTACCTACTAAAATGGGACTTGATATTATTTATTCGTTGCTTAATTGTTTATGATCTGTGTTCCCCACGGGAGGGTAAGCACTTGGACTTGTTTGCTCCTATATCCCCAAACCTGGAACGGCATCTGGCACAGAGCCAGCATGCAGTAAGTGTTGGTGGAAGGAACAAATGAACGAACAAAGGAAAGGTCGGGATGAATTTCTTGCCAGTGGTTCAGTGATGAGACGCTGGGGAAGGCTGAGGCCAACTCACACGTGCCCCTGACCTCAGTTGCTCCTTCTGTCCGATAAACTCCTATTTGTCCTCAAATTCCTGCTCCATTTCCACCTCCCCAGGGAGACTTGCCCAGTCCTTGACTCTGAGCCCACTTCCTGGGTGTTCTCACTCCCCACTGCTGCCGCCTGTTTTTACAGCACCCATGTGGTCACTCCGTGAATGATTCTTTGTTGTTTACTCCTGTCTCTCCCGTGAGATTGAAAGCACATCAAGGGCAGGCCTGTCACAAAGCCTCTTTGTGTCCCGTAGCTATCCGTGGAGCAAATGAACAAGGTTGGGCTTGTCTGGACCTGGGCACGGTCCCTGAATATTCTTGGCCTCTGTAAGGAAGGGCCTCCCCTTGGCAGTTAGCAGGGCAGGCCAAGGGGCATAGCATCCCCAGAACACAATGAAGGGCACATTTGGAAAGCTAGACAGGCTTTGGATAGAGATGGAATTGTCTGGTGACACGTACTCATCCATACTACATGGTCATTATACTACGTGGTCTTAGAATATGTCAAATTCTCACCTTTTCATTCACCCACAATTCACTGAGTTCCCGTTCAGTGCCAGCTTCTGTGATGGGTAACAGTGGTGGGGAATATGCAGAACTGGACGATCAAGTTTAGCATGAGATCGTGCCTACTGTCGGGGCAGTGGAGGAGGGGTGACCCTAGGATCCCTTCTTCCTTTGCCTTCAATCTATTCTAAATTGTCTTCAGCCGGTGATGCGCCAGCTGGGAGTCCAGACGTCAGCTAGCTTAAACAGACCGCTGTGCTTGCAACTAGCAAGACACTTCAGAACTTGCAGAATCACTGTATCCCTTTCTTAAACGAAGACCCAACCCCACCATCTCTTTCTTTCCCTTTCTGGTTTGGCTTCTGTAGGTGTGACATCAGAGTCACGCCTCAGCAGATGTGACTCAGTGAGCACCACTCAGACTCCCCAGGGTCACCCCCCATGAGCTGGCCAGGTGGGCAGGCTTTGCTGAGCCTGTCTCCCCACCGGTCTGAGGTCTGTGGATTAGGCTTCATGACTGGGGCGGCTCCAGACAGGGAGCGGCAGGGCAGGCCCCTCAGTGGGAAGACAGAAGTGTCTGTATGGCCAGCCGGGAATCAAGACCCATTCACCCTAGACCAGCAAGGGTGGGGCTGCCCTGAGCTTTCAGGCAGCTGTTTTATGGAATTATTAATTTTAATGTAAGATGGTTTTATTTTCTGCTTATTTTCAGATATTCTAAGAACCCTTAAATGTTATACTATATAGTCTTTTTTTTTTTTTTTTTTTTTTGAGACAGAATCTTTCTCTGTCACCCAGGCTGGAGTGCAGTGATGCAATCTCAGCTCACTGCAACCTCCACCTCCCGGGTTCAAGCAATTCTCCTGCCTCAGCCTCCTGAGTAGCTGGGATTACAGGCGCCTGCTACCACATCTGGCTAATTTTTGTATTTTTAGTAGAGACGGGGTTTTGCCATGTCGGCCAGGTTGGTCTCGAACCCCTGACTTCAGGTGATCCACCCACCTCGGCCTCCCAAACTGCTGGGATTACAGGCTCAAGCCACCACACCCAGCCTATAGTCTTAATATGCCCTATTTTTAAAAATATTCACGGTGGCCATACTGGAGCACACGGGATATAGCAGAGAGCACTGCCCTCATCGTCTTTAGATACACATCTTTCATGGTTCCGTTGAATGACTTCCTGACAACACGTTCCCAGGAGCAGAATCACCACATTAAAAGGTATGAACATTTTTATAGCTCGGGAAGCGTATTGCCCAATTTCTTCCCTAAACAGGCGGTGTTAATTTACATTGCCACTGGCAGTGTGTGTAAGCTGGTTTCACCACAGCTTCAACAGCATGAGACATTATAATTGTGTTAATGTTTGCTAATTTCGTAGGTGCGAAATGAATGGCACATCAGGGGTACTTTAATTTGCCTTCCCTGATGATTGTGAGGGGCAGCCTGTTTGGAGGTGCTGATGTGCACAGTCTGCCTCGTGGGGGCCTCTCCGCCCTGTCTCAGGCACTGTCTGTTTCTCAGCCTGTGTCTCCCCACACCTCTGCCTGCCTCCCGCCGACTGTTGTTCTTACTATCTCTTTAAGCCTGTCTGTCTCAGTGTCTTAGCCCTCTGATTCCTCTGACTTTCTCTGGTTTCTAACTGGCCAGGCGTGGAGCTGGTTCCTGGAGGTCCTAGCCAAGCCCTGACAAGCTGCAGACTAGAGGCTGGGCGCAGGGTTCTGGGCACAGGGCTCTCGGCTCCTGCCTCCAAGGGCTCCCTCCCTGGGGAGCTCCCTCTGTAAACTCACATGGTGCCCTTCCTTCCACCAGGGCCTCACCAAAGGCCCCTTTCCTTTCTCCAGGTAGCCTCACCTGGGCTGACCTGCTGGATTGGATCCAGTGATTCTGAGATCCCAGAAGTAGCTGGGAGTGAGCAGGCTGTCCCTCAGTGACTCCCTCTTAGGAAGTGTTCCAGATGCCCCACCCTCAGGACAACTCACCAGACAGTGTTGTGTGTCCTGGCCGTTGGGGATGTGTGATCTGAAAGAGCCAGAGAGTGGCGTCCCCAAAGTCCAGATGTGTGGACAGCAGAGAGGTCCACGGAGGTGAAAATGGCTCAGCCTGCCTACCTTCTCCAACGAGCCCCTTACCTGAAGTGGCAGAAAGAGCTCACCTCTCAGGCCAAACCCCACTTGGCACCAGGTGGACAGGGGGCCGCCAAGTCCCCATGGTTTAGCAGGGTCAGAGCAGGGCTCTCACACTGCCCACTTTCGATGGCACTGAAGAGTCTTCAACACTTGGGAAAGTTTCAGAAAGACTTTAGGAAGGCTGCCAGCTTCAAGGGAACGCTGCAGATGTACTTGGTGAATCCTCATGGTCAGTGAGCTGCTGACTCCAGGCTCTGGACCTGCCCTGTTGCTGTTTGTCTTTGAGGCAGGCAGGTCTTGAGGGCTCTCTACAGTCTTCTCTCAGCCCCTGTGGGTGGTCCCAGCCCATTAGAATAGTAGATTGATTATAGCCAGAAGGGAACTCTGACATCAAGTTCTACCCTCCCTTTTTTCTTTTTCTTTTCTTTCTTTTTTTTGGTGTTTTTGAGACGGAGTCTCGCTCTGTCGCCCAGGCTGTAGTGTAGTGGCATGATCTTGGCTCACTGCAAGCTCCGCCTCCCCGGTTCCAGTGATTCTCCTGCCTCAGCCTCCCAAGTAGCTGGGACTACAGGTGTGCACCACCATGCCCAGCTAATTTTTCTATGTTTTAATAGAGACGGGGTTTCACCATATTGGCCAGGCTGATCTTGAACTCCTGACCTCGTGATCCACCTGCCTCAGCCTCCCAAAGTGCTAGGATTACAGGCCACCACACCCGACCCTACCCTCTCATTTTATTTAACACTTTAACGTTAAACTTTTAAAAAATTATACAAGTAATGCATGCCTGTTTCTAGGATATTTGGAAAATACAGAAAACTGTAAAGGAGAAAATATTAATCCTCTTATCAGTTCATCAAAGATAACTGCTATTCTATTTCAATATCAACCTTTTCTGTGCTCACATATTTTTATTATCACTGAGATCATACATTATATGTGATTCTGTATCTGCTTTATTTACCTCAGATTATATGCATTTTCAATATAACGAAATAGTCTTTAAAAACACTGTTAATGACTGCATAATAGTCTTTTGAGCTGACACACCTTAACTACTATTACCTAAATGGTAGGCATGTATGTTTTCAGTTTTTCAAGGATATAAAAACATACCAAAGTAAACATCTTGGGACAGTCGTCGTGGCTCACGCCTGTAATCCCAGCACTTCGGGAGGCCGAGGTGGGCGGATCACTTGAGGTCAGGAGTTTGAGACCAGCTTGACCAACATGGTGAAACCCTGTCTCTACTAAAAATACAAAAATTAGCTGGGTGCAGTGGCAGGCGCCTGTAATCCCAGCTACTTGGGAGGCTGAGGCAGGAGAATCGCTTGAACTCGGGGGGGTGGAGGGGTTGCAGTGAGCTGAGATCATGCCACTGCACTCCAGCCGAGGGACAGAGTGAGACTCCATCTCAAAAAAAAAAATACTGGGCATGGTGACTCACGCCTGTAGTCCCAGCTACTTGGGGGCTGGAGTGGGGGAGGCCGAGGTGGGAGGATCACTTGAGCCCAGGGGCAGAGTTTGCAGTGAGCCAAGATCGCCCCACTGCACTCCAGCCTCGGTGACAGAGTGAGACTCCGTCTCAAAAACAAAACAAAACATACTAAAGTCAGCATCTTTATGTGTAAATTTTTGTCCACAATTTGATTTGGTTTTTCTCTTAGCTTAGATTCCTACATCATAGGGTACAGGCATGTTTTAAGACTTTGCATGTGTATTTTTATTTTACTTTTGAGAAAAGTTGAACTAACACATGCCCATGTCATCACACACCATCAACTACACCAAGAGATATCATTGAAGGAAACATCGACTAACTCGAAAGTCAGTATTTCTGTTGCCTTCTTTCAGTGATCGGTCAACTAAGATTTGGAGAGGAAAAGGGACATGCTGAGGGTGGTTCTAGGAGTGTGTTATTTCATTCTGTCTTCACAACAACCCCACATCAATAGCAAGAAGTGGAGGAGCTAAAGCACGCAGATTAAGGTTAAGGAACTTGCCTAGCCAGGCATGGTGGCTCACGCCTATAATCCCAGCACTTTGGGAGGGTGGGGCAGGTGGATCACCTGGGGTCAGGAGTTCGAGACCAGTCTGGCCATGGTGAAACCCCATCTCTACTAAAAATAGAAAATTAGCCAGGCATGGTGGTGTGTGCCTGTAATCCCAGCTACTTGGGAGGCTGAGGCAGGAGAATCACTTGAACCCGGGAGGCAGAGGGCTCACTGAGCCGAGATAGTGCCACTGCACTCCACCCTGGGCAACAGAGTGAGACTCTGTCTCAAAAAAAAAAGGCCAGGTGCAGTGGCTCATGACCATAATTCCAGCACTTTGGGAGGCCGAGGCAGGTGGATCACCTGAGGTCAGGAGTTCGAGACTAGCCTGGCCAACGTGGCAAAACCCCGTCTCTACTAAAAATAGAAAAGTTAGCCAGGTGTGGTGGTGTGTGCCTATAATCCTAGCTACTTGGGAGGCTGAGGCAGGAGAATCGCTTAAACCCAGGAGGTGGAGGTTGCAGTGAGCCGAGATCGCGCCATTGCACTCTAGCCTGGGCAAGAAGACGGAAACTCCGTCTCAAAAAGAAAAAAAAAGGAAACTGCCTGTACTCACATTCAGTTACTAAGAGTTGGAGCCCGAGCTGAGCCTGCGCCATTGGGCTCCAGGGCCCTAGTACTTCATGTCACCTCCATGCCATAGCTCCTGTTCTCGGCTATGATGCTGGAATGTGGATTGGAGCCAGGTCATAAAGAAAGTTGGAGTTTGGATTTACCCTGTAGACAGAGAGAGGCCCTTAATGGGTCCTTAAGCATCAAAGCTGGGTTTTGCAGAGATGTTTCTGGAGGACGGGCCTGAGGGAGACAGGAAACAGGAAACAGGGAGGCGAGCTGGGAAATGCAACATACAGATAATGCGATTGACAAAGAGGGCTCGCACAGATGCACACGTGCCTGTGGTTGTGGGAAGCGGGCAGTTGGGAACACTGAGGGTCTCAGAGGCCTCCTACCATGCCCTCTTCACTGAGCAAAGGCCATTTTTATCTGCTACACGTCAGGCAAAACCTGCGTCAACTGCCAAAGCCTCCACCTCAAATCTAGCAAATAAGAGAGAGGACGGTATGGATTACGTTATATTTAAAACAAGCCCACACAATGCCTGTAATTTTTTATTCTGACTCCGTAATTATAGCTCAAGACCAGTCAGATCATAGTTATCCCCACACCGACCTGCTGTTGGGACACATGGAATTAAAGGCTTTGCTCCCTTCAAATTCTATTTTGGAGGCCGAGCACTGGCAGGTAACGGGCCTTTCTCAAGGCCCGTCTTGTTGGAGCCCCTCCCAGGGCAGCCTCCACGAAGGCCAAGTCAGCAGCAGGGTTTCGGGAAGACCACGGATGGCGTGGGAGCAGTTGGGATGCTACCGCTTTGCCTGACCTGAGCCCTGGGCCTCAGGGCTGAGCCAGGGACCCGGAAGTGGAGGTGAACACCGTCCTTGGACCAGACCTTGGGCAGGCCTATCCCAGAGCATCTGCACCCTCGAAGATTCCCAAATGCTGCTTTCCCCTGGCCCTGACCAGGGTCCCAGGGTCTGATGGGCCAAGTCCTGGTTGTTTGGCACACGTGTCACAGACAGGCTGGTATTGCCCAAAGGGGCCTAAATTCAGAGAAGAAGAAGAAGAAGAAGAAGGAGAAGGAGAAGGAGAAGAAGGAGAAGGAGAAGAAGAAGAAGAAGAAGAGGAGGAGGAAGTAGAGGAAGAAGAGGAAGAAGAAGAAGAAGAAAAGAAGAGAAGAAGAAGAAGGAGAAGGAGAAGGAGAAGGAGAAGGAGAAGAAGAAGAAGAAGGAGAAGGAGAAGGGGAAGGGGAAGAGGAAGGGGAAGAGGAAGGGGAAGGGGAAGGGGAAGGGGAAGAGGAAGAGGAAGAAGAAGAAGAAGAAGAAGAAAAACATCCAAGGAGTGTGAAGGGGCCAGGCTTACATGGACAGCCTGGCTAACCAGACCCAGGCCAACTAAGGTTTCCTTCCAGTGGGAGCACTACCTCTCATCCCCATGATGGCACCCCAGACAGAGCCAGAGTGGGACGGGGTCCCTGCTCGTGGACCTGGGTTACCAGCAGGAGTCAGGAGGGCCAACTGCCCTTTCTCCACACGGCCCTCCCAGGCCCAGTCCTGCCTCCCCATAGCCTTGCTGGGGAGGCAGAACAGCACCCATTCATCCAGGTGCTGCAGGACCCGCTCTATCCAAGCCCTTCACGTACCATCTCATTTACTCCTTCCGTCACTCTGCCCAGGGGGTGTGGTTAGTGCTATCACAATTTCCAGTTGAGACATGAACAGATAGAGCTCAGAGAGGTGGCATGCGTAGCTCGAGGCCACTCAGGTCATAAGTGAGGGGGTCAGAGCTGGGACTGAGTCGTCCTAACACCCCTGGACCACACAGCGCTTCCACAGGCAACTGGCCCGAGACCACCAGGCCTGCTCCTGGCTGTGCCTCAGTGACCTCTTGGTGGACCCACACCCTTGGGCAACTTGCTAAGCCCTTAGGCCTACGGAAGCTCAGGCCCAGTGCCTGTCTCCCAGCCCCCTCTTCTCCTGGTGCACACTGCACTGCTCTCTTGCCTCAGTCACACCAGAGGACAAACCCACTCCCTACACAGGTCCTTGTTCTCACATCCCCACATGGATGGTTCCCTCTTCCAGCCAATGGTACATCTTACCCATGCTTCTGTTTTAACCCTCAAGTCATTGTACTGTCACTATTCTTATCACTGTCTCCTGCTAGACTTCTCAAGGGCAGGACCTGTGTCCTGTCTCTTTGTTACTAGTTTTATGCATAGCATGCAGTAGGTGCTCAGTAACTGTTCTTGCAAGAAAAAAAGGAAGAATCTAGAAAACTCCTATTTGTCTTTAAAACTCTGCCTAAAATAGATCCAATGGAGACTTTGCTGATTCACACAGACCAAGCTAACCCTGTTTACTAGGCTGTATCCTCAAGGACAGGGACAGAGCCTGATTCTTTTCGGTGACCCCATCTCTCAGCACAGAAGAAGCATCTACCAAGGGTCAGTAAATGTAGAACTGAATTGCTCTTTGCAGTTGCAAACACACACACACACACACCCCTGCGTGCGCGTGCATGCACGCACACACACACACACACCTGCGTGCGCGTGCATGCACGCACACACACACATACCACACACTGCTTCAGCCCCAGATTAAGGGCACCATGACCTGAACCAGCCAAGTGCCCATGTTACTGGGCCGAAACCACCCCGGGCTGGCATGCCAGAGATGTTTGCTAAGGAAGAAAGCACTGAAATCCTTACTTCAAAAAAAGAAACACTGTGAATAGGTGTTCTATTTATATGAAAATCAGGTCTGTTTATAGGTAACAGCCCTCCCTTCTCACCTCCCTATGGTGGGTCCTGCCCTTGCACCAGTTCCTTCTACACCCTACCCAGTAATCATGGCCCTACCTGCTCCACCTCTCCTCCCCTGTTTGCTCTCTGGGGTTTCCCTCGATTGCAGGGTTTGAGCTTTCAGACATTACAGGGGCCTGTCTCAGACTGGCCCCTTCCCTCCCTCCCTGATGCTGGAGTTAGTGAGAAGCAGGCCAGAGCCAGGGCCCTATGAGAGGAGAGGGGGCAGGCTGGGAGTCAGTCTGTCGCAGGATCTGTCGCTTACCTGATCCAAAGCACAGAAGATGCATGGCTGGTGCACAGAAGGAGCCAAGCCCTGCTTCTCCCAGGCCTCTGTCAAGCCAGCAGGGTCCCACTCCCTAGCTCGGATCATGCACGGGGGCGCCCCATGGTGCAGTGCAAACAGCAGAGGCTTTCGTATCAGGGTTCCGGTCCTGGTCCTGGCTTCTTCATTTAGACAAACCCCTCCAAGCCTCAGAGTCCTCAGCGGCCAAAGGGGGCATCCCCTGCAGAGAGAACCCACCCAGTCACACCGTGAGGCAGGGATGGCACAGGACCAGCCACTCCAGCAGAGGCACTGTTTGTGAAACCCAGCAGGGAAATAAATTCCAGTTTGAGAGCAGCAGCTTTGGCAACTTAGAAATCATTCGGAGGCTGCCTGTGCACACATCAAACCTCAAGCTCCAGGTAGCCCAGCCCTGCTTCTGTAAGCGGCCAGATAGGCCCACCTGGGCTCTTGGCAGCAGGGGAGGAGCTGGTGGCTCTGAAGACAGCACTGGCTGTGGCACCACAGGGGCCAAGAAGACTTTGTCACCTGGCTCCTGCCCTTTCTCTAGCCTCAGGACTCCTTCACCTCCTCCGACCATTCCCTTGCCTTCAGGAGTCCCACTATGGCCTGAGGAGCACCCCGCTCTCTGGCAAGGTTCCTGCGCTTGCTGGAACACCAGATTACAGCAGGGGTGCCGGGAGCCCCTCAACATGCTGACGGCTCCCTCCAGCCTCAGTCAGGTTCTAGGAAGAGACCAGGGCAAGCCTGAAGCTGCGGGCTGGGCCTCACTGTCCTGGGAAAATCCTGAGCCTCCCTCACAGCTCAGCGCTCAGGCAGGCACCCAACAAACCACAGCTGCGGTTTCCAGAGAGCCAGGCCTCCCACCGCAGGGACAGTAAGCTGAGAAGCACTGTAGCTATAAATGTGAAGTGGCGAACCGCGGGACACTGCCGCAGCCCAGCAGCGGGCAGGAGCCTGCTCCCAGCCTCCCTGCAGGGCCAGCCCACTAAGCTTCAGACCTGCCCTGCCCACGGGGTCTCAGAGCTCTGGGCTCTGAGCAGAGCTGTTGTCTACACCCCAGCCGGTAATCTCCCATGGGGCCAGATGGAGGGGGTCCCAGAGACAGTGCAGGGAGAGGGGCAGGCAGGGCCCTACACAGCATTTTCTCCACAGTCAGTGGTGCTGGTCTCCTCACAAGCATAGTCTTGTTTTCCATTGACTTGTGCAAGAAGGGGTGGGGGCCATATAATCATTTGGGTGCTTGGTGCTTCTAAAAGTCTTACTCCTTTCCTGGGTGGCACGAGCTCACAGCTACAGCCCCATCTGGAGGTTGCCTTGGGGTGGACCTGGGACTCTTGTGGTCCTGGTGGGCATCCTTAGAAGCACTGCAGAGAAGGAGAGCCTGGGGAGCAGCCGCAGTGGCTGACATGAGCCCCCAGAAGCTCAGAAGGCACATTATGCCCATTTCACAGGCAAAGAACTACACCCAGCGAGGAAAGCCCGGAGCTCAGCGATGCCTCCCGGTCTCCCAGACACTCCTGCGCTGTGGACAGGGGTGACCCATGTGAAAGAGTCAGGAAACAGAGGAAGGAAAGGAGAGCCGAGCCTTTTCCCCCTCTGTCCTCTCAGAGTCTGCCGAGGAACGGTCTTTTCTCCAACATCCTCCTCCACTGGACTGTGTAGGGAAAACATCACGGGTTGAGGGGTCATCTGGTATGGCCCTTCCCGTTAGGCTGGTAAGCTGGCCAGGTAAGGTAAGGTCATCTCAGCCTGTGTGTCGCCAGCCCATGGGAGAACTCAAAGACGAGATCAACCCTCTTCTTATGGGAAAGAGCCCAGAGCTGTTCCAAGGAGCCCCTTCCCAGATCCTGACCCTCTGGGGTTGGCAACAGGAGTGCACAAAACAGAAAAAAATCCCTGTCCTCAGAGGGCTTACGTTCTTACAGAGGTGGGAGAGACAGACCAAATAAAAAGTAAATTGCATAGTATGTCAGAAGATGAAAAGTGCAATAGAGAAAAGTCAAGGAGGCTGTAGAGAGAGAGTGTGGAGCAGGTGAGGGAGTTGTCATCTGAACTAGGCTGAGAATGGACCACTGAGCAAAGACTGGAGCAGCGGGGGAGCAGGAGGAGAGCCCGCATGCTCTAGACAGCAGGGACCAGGGTTCTAGGTCAGAGTGAGTCAGTGGCTCTCAACCACAGGCAATTCTGCCCTCCAGGGGACATTTGGCAATGTCTACAGACATTTTTCACTGTTACAGCTGGACGGGGAGAGGGTGGCTATTGGCACCTACTAAATATTAATAGAAGCTAGGATTCTGTGCACCGTGCACAGAACAGCCTCTTACAACAAAGGAGTATTCGGTTCAACATGTCAATATTGCTGAAGTCAGGAAATCCTGGAGTGAGTGAGAGGAAGAGAAATAGGAGAGATAGCCAGGGAGATAAATGCCAACCCATTTTTTTTTTTTCTTTCTCTCTTTTTGGAACTGAAGAAGCTGACTTAGAAATTCTTATGGAAAAATATGTGAAAATAGCTAGGCAAAAATAATGAAAAAGAAGAATAAACAAAGTAGCCTCAGCAGATCTTCACATATATTATAAAAATCCCTATGATAGCCAAATGACTAATTTCTTAAATAGGTAAAGAATTCTTACGAATTAATTAAAAAGGACTTAAAAAAAAAAAAAAACTCTTGGGGCTGGGCGTGGTGGCTCATGCCTGTAATCCCAGCACTTTGGGAGGCCAAGGTAGGTGAATCATTTGAGGTCAGGAGTTCAAGTCCAGCCTGGCCAACGTAGTGAAACCCTGTCTCTGCTAAAAATGCAAAAGTTAGCTGGGAGTGGTGGCAGGCACCTGTAATTGCAGCTACTCGGGAGGCTGAGGCAGGACAATCACTTAAACTTGGGAGAGGTTGCAGTGAACCGAGATTGTACCACTGTACTCTAGCCTGGGCAACAGAGCAAGACTCTGTCTCAAATAAAAAAAAAAAAAAAAAAAAAAACAACTCTTGGAAAAAAATAGGCAAAAGACAGAGAAGTCATGGAAAAAGATACAAATCAATTATAAACATGAGAAACAATATTCAATGTTACTTACAATTTAAAGAACCGCAAATAGAAGTCATGAGATGGCTTTTTCAGCTATCGGATTAGCAAAGGTTGCTGGGGGTTTGTGAGAGCAAGTCTCATGAGCAGATCTCGAGAAAGTGTATTGGAACAGCCTCCTGGAGGGCAGGGTAGTATCGGTCTCAGATTTAAATACACATCCCTTGACTGAGCGTGTCATTCTAGGGAACTTTTTTTTGTTTTTTTGTTTGTTTTTTTTTTTTTGAGGTGGAGTCTCGCTCTGTCGCCCAGGCTGGAGTGCAGTGATGCGATGTCGGCTCACTGCAACCTCCACCTCCTGGGTTCAAGGGATTCTCCTGCCTCAGCCTCTCAAGTAGCTGGGACTAAAGGTGCGTGCCTCTACACCCAGCTAATTTTTTGTATTTTTAGTAGAGATGGGGTTTCACCATGTTAGCCAGGATGGTCTTGATCTCCTGACCTTGTGATCCACCCGCCTCAGCCTCCTAAAGTGCTGCGATTACAGGCGTAAGCCACCACATCTGGCCAGAAACTATTCTGACATAAATACACAAAGATGTACGTACAGATATGTTTATTACAGCATTAGCAATCCCCTGGAAACAACCCCACGCCCATCAATAGGGGACTTGATTATTCTGTGACATATACTTACAATAGAAAACCTTGCAGCTTTTCACGCCTGTAATCCCAGCACTTTGGGAGGCCGAGGCTGGTGGATCACGAGGTCAGGAGATCGAGACCATCCTGGCTAACATGGTGAAACCCCGTCTCTACTAAAAATACAAAAAAAGTTAGCTGGGCATGGTGGCGGGCGCCTGTAGTCCCAGCTACGTGGGAGGCTGAGGCAGGAGAACGGTGGGAACCCGGGAGGCAGAGCTTGCAGTGAGCCAACATCGTGGCACTGCACTCCAGCCTGGGCGACAGAGCGAGACTCTATCTCAAAAAAAAGAAAAAGAAAAAGAAAACCTTGCAGCTTTTAAAAAGACAGGGGCTCACTCTTAGGTATGCCTCAGGATAAGTGAAAACATATGCTCACAAAAGAAACTTGTACAGAAATGTTTATAATGGCCTTATTTATAATAGCCCCAAATTGGAACAACCCACATGTCCAACAGAAGACTACACAAATTGTGGTATATTCGTACAATGGTGCACTATTTAGCAACAACAATAAAATGAACAGATATACAACAACAGGAATGAATTTCAGGAGGATTTCATTAAACAAAATAAGTCAGACGCCAAAGTACGTATTGTATGATTCCATTTATATGAAGTTCAACGGACACAACCCATCCATGGTGACAGAAGTCAGAATGTGGTTGCCTGCAGGAAGTGTTACTTGAAAGGGCAGAGAGAACTTTGGGTAGGGGCTTATGGAATTTGGATGCTGTTTACAAGATGTAAGCATTTGTCAAAATCATTGGATGGTACACTGAAGATCTGTGCAGTTTTCCAAATTTAATCTCACCTCGCTTTATTTATTTATTTAGAAACGGAGTCTCACTCTGTGCAATGGTGCGATCTCTGCTCACTGCAAGCTCTGTCTCCCGGGTTCAAGGGATTTTCCTGCTGCAGCCTCCTGAGTACCTGGGACCGCAGGTGCGCGCCACCATGCCCAGCTAATTTTTTGTATTTTAGTAGAGATGGGGTTTCACCACGTTGGACAGGATGGTCTCAATCTTCTGACCTTGTGATCCGCCCGCCTCAGCCTCCCAAAGTGCTGACATTACAGGTGTGAGCCACTGCGCTCAGCCTAATCTTACCTCAGTTTAAAACTAACATTAACTATTGAATAAAAAAATTTAGCCAAACTTAATATGTCCTGAAATAGAATGATCTGCAAATAAATTCTTAATTGGCGGAGGGGGATGTGGAAACAAGAACAGAAAACGTGTATAGTATGCTCCCATATGTAATACAGTTAATGGGTATCTATTACATAATCTTTCTGGATTACGTAATATTTTAGAAGGGTGTGTAACAAACTGTAGACAGCGGTTCTCTTTCGGTGAAGTTGGTTTGGGGACTCAAGGTCTGAAGTGAGAGGCAAATGTCTCAATACATTTTGTGCCACTGGAATTTCTTTTACTGTGTTCATATTAATTTTTTACTATAAAAAGTAGTTTAAAAATTTCTTGACCAGATAACAGGGTGTTCTGAGATTGAACTTTAATATTTCTCTGCCCTCGATAGCGGGAAGCAGGGACACCCCTGCCGGCCATTGGTGGCCTGTGGCTCTGAGGCTGGAAGCGGGTATTTGTACAAGCGATCAGGGAAGCTTCTGGAAGATGCTCCTGGAGCAGGCAAGAGAGTCCTGGCTCAGGAAGCCAAGTGAAATAAATGGAATCTCGATTGCAGAGATTTCAGCCTGAAGTCGCAAACTTCCGGTTGAGAAATATGAAAGCCCATCCTGTGGTATGGAGGATTTATCTTGATAAAACTTGTGTGTGTGTGTGAATAATTTTTAAAAAGTATCTGGTAGGTTGGGACACAAAGGCTTTTCAGAGGCTGTGTAACTAGGGGGAGAAAGTACCTGGAAGAAGGGATTCTGGGCTAAGAATAGGACAGACAGCTGTAGTTTGTTTGTTTGTTTGTTTGTTTGTGTTTGAAACGGAGTCTCACTCTGTCACCCACCCTGGGGTGCAGTGGTGCGATCTCGGCTCACTGCAACTTCCGCCTCCCAGGTTCAAGCAATTCTCTGCCTCAGTCTCCCGAGTAGCTGGGATTACAGGCGCCCACTCCCATGCCCAGCTAGTATTTTTGTATTTTTAGTAGACACAGGGTTTCACCATCTTGGCCAGGCTGTTCTTGAACTCCTGACCTCGTGATCCACCTGCCTCAGCCTCCCAAAGTGTTGGGATTACAGGCGTGAGCCACCCGCCCGGCTGCCAGCTGTAGTTTTTAACTGGACAATACAGCTTTTGGGCTCTGTTTCCACAGACAAGAACATGCCATTACAGGTCTCACCCAAGAACATCCTGATTTGTTCATCTCAAGGACTGGGCTTTGTGCTAGTAAGCTGGTATCCTGCTTGGAACCCAGAGCAAAGACTTGTTTCGTTTATGCACAAGAGATGGTGGGGAGGAGAGAAAACTTCACCTGTCCCAGGTAAATGCCAGACGGGGAGACCCCGGTCCTTCTCCAAGAAAGCTCTCAGCTCATGATGAACAGGGGAGGAGACCTGTGTCCTGCCCTCAGGAGCATCTCATTCAGAGGTCAGAGGCTACGGAGCCCAGGGACTTAATTTTGGAATGCAAAGAATCTTTGTGGAGCCGTAAGTCCCTGCCAAAAAAAATTACAAAAGCAATCCTGGTCAAAATTGTGTGTTCAGCTAACCTCAAGCCCAGATGTCTGATCCAAGCACTAAGAAGAGAGAACTCAAAGGCCTAGGGTGGAGCCTCTTTACAAAATGTCAGAGGCAACATATAGATGGGGGAAAGGCCTGAGATGGCCTTCAGTGAAGCCCCATAGGGAAGCAGGCAGTGGGACCTTGGACAGGCTCCAAGATGAGACAACATGGGAGATTGGGATGGGGGTGCTGCATCTGGCCCAAGCAGAGGGAGGGTCAACTAGGGTAAGAGGATCCGTGACTCTGGGAAAAGCCCTTAGAGACCCTCTGGTCCAGCGCCTTCATGAAGAAAACTGAGACCCAGAGTGCAGCATGACTTATTCGGTGTCAGATGTTAGGACGGAGCTCCATCCGTGGCTCAGACTCTAGCCTCCCAATCCACAGGACCCCTGCAGAGGGCCTACCTGTTGGGAATTGGAGGCATTGTTGAAGCTCTTGACCAGACAACCATGCACTCACTTCCTACCTAGCAACACGCTTCTACTGAATTCTGCGGAAAGAGGGTCACTCAGATCTCATGGAGTGATCACGCTGGACACTTATCATCGCCTACCCAACACCTCCTCCCACCGTTTTTTCCTGCCAGAGCCCAGATTTTGTAGTGGGTGGAAATAGCTCAATTTGGGGAAACATAGGCTAATTCCCCAACCCCAAGAGATGAGTCTTAATTGGTCACAGTATTCCAAGGGGGCTCCGATTCCCCTTTGTGAATGGTGGGTCTAAGGGTAGGCGTGTGACCCACTTATGGCCCGTAAGACATAAAGGGAAGTCTGCATGGGGCTTCTGAGGAAGCTTTTACTTTCCTAGTAAAAGAGGAAGATGCAGCTGACACCATCATGCCCTCACCCCCATCCACCTTTCTGCCTTGAAGGAAAGCAGCTGTGTATGTAGCCTGGGGATCAAGCATGGGGGTAAAAGTGTGACGGCTTTAAGATGACAGAGTGGACTATGGAGCCCAAGTCCTTGGAGGCTGAAATGAGCTGTTGGGCCAATGCCAGCAACCACCTACCTACAGACTTCCTGAAAAGCAAACATTAAATGACCTTCTGGTTTAAGCCACTGTTTGCTGGGCCTTCTCTTATTTGCCATCAGAAGCAAATAAGAGAGCATGTATGGCCAAGTTAAGCATTCAAAACCACAAGTCAAGTTAGTGGCAGTTACAATTCCAACCCAGATCTTCCAACTCCATGCCCGCTGCTCCTTCCGCTAGCCATGAAGGGCCTTGGCCTCACAGGGCTTGTAGGGAAAGGTGAGTGACCAAGAGCAAGTCATGCTAAGGGAAGATCTCCGAATATGGGTCCCTCTCTGTTGCCTCCCCTGAGATAGGCTCAGGACAGTGATCAATGAGACAGAGTGGTCCTTACCCTAAGAAGCAAAGTGTTTGGTTGGGGAGACCATACATGTTAGTGCAACTCTGGTCAACTCCTAGAGAAGTTATTTAGAATTGGCCTCTGGTCAGCCTCTTCAGGTGGGAGCTTGGTACTCTGGAAGCCCTCCACCTAGCTTTCTGTCAGCCCTCAACCACATGGTGTCTGGAAGAGTTCTCCACCCACCCACCAGTTCCTCCCCCATTACCCCTGGCCATTCTACTCATCCTTCGATGCCTACCTTGGATGACCTTCATTGACCTTGCCTACTACCACCAGCTTGCACCTAAAGGACCACACTGACCAATCATTTATTTATCCATCATACTAACTATACAGCCTGCCCTGGGTCAGTCATACTGCTGACACTACACTCGGTGGGCAGTCAGAGCCCTCAGTCTGGTGGGGCAGGCCAGTCAACAGCAGCAGCATGGAAGGCAGTGACAGAGGGCTGGGGAGGAAGAACAGTTGTACCTTGGTAGGGGGAGGTGGCAGCCTTTTCCCTACTTCCCTCCCCAACCAAACACTTTGCTTCTTAGGGCAAGGACCACCCCATCTCATTGATCACTTGTCCTGTGCCTATCTCAAGGGAGGCAACAGACAGGGACTCATGTTTTGGATCTTCCCTTGGCATGGACTTGCTCTTGGCCACTCACCTTTCCCTACAAGCCCCATAAGGTCAAAGCCCTTCATGGCTAGCAGAGGAGCAGGGGGTATGGAGTTGGAAGCTCTAGGTTGGAACTGTAACTGCCAGTAACTTGATGTGTGACTTCGGACACTTCCCTTGGCCTCTCTGAACCTCACTTTTTTTTTGACAGACAAAGCAGGATAATAACACTTTCCTATCTCACAGGGTTGCTGCAAAGATCGAATGAGATGACTAGTGGATTCAACAGGGACAGGGAGGCCTGACACCCAGTCGGTGAGCAGGGAGTAACCGTTCATTCATCCGCCTCCCTGGGTTCCCCACACTGCAGAAAACCAGAGACAAGTCAGGAGCACAGTGGAGCTTTCCATGGGAGACAGAGCATTTAATGAGAGCAAGAGCTGGACAGTGTGGTCAGGAATCATCCCACCCAAAAAACCAGACACATACTCGGTCCTTGATGGGGTTTCCTGAGGCTCTCATACTTTCTCCTGCTCTGGAAAATGCCATCCAGGAGCCCATCTCTCTGCTACTGCCCCTCTTCCAGAGCAGCACAAGAAGGAAATAAAACGGACTTGCGGGGAAAAGAAGGTGCTCGTCTCTCATGTCCGTCTCTTACAGGGGGGTTCTGAAGATTCCCACAGCCACTCTGGAGTTGTTGCCCCACTTTGGGGTCTTTGTCCAAGTAACTTCAAGTATATTGGCCCACAGGCAGGGGTTGTTTGCTGAGAGAGATCAGCAATCCTGTTGTCACCAGCCATGGCTGTGAAGACCAGTCAACAAAGGAAAGGTTTTCCCCAGAGGAGCTCAAACTCTGGTATGGAAGACTCTGAAGTGGCGTAGCCAGTGGAAATTAACAGCTGTGTCCACTCTGGGCCTCAGGTGGGGGAGGATCTAGATAGCCCACTGTGGCCCCCAGAGCACCATCACTGCCCGTACTTGGAGTGTGATCCTAGCTATTTGGGGACGGCAGGGGAAGCATCTCCCAGAAAAGAGGACCTGCCTGGGAGAAAAGGGGGACCCCCAGAGAGTGCCAGCCAGGGCAACTCGGCAAATGCTGGCCCAGACAACAGGGGACCAAGGAGTTGAAGGAGGCTCACTGGAGAGGTGGGACAGGGGTCCAGTCGATTAAAACAGAACAAGGTGACAAAGGGAGTAGGTCGGCCTGTGGTGCACTGTGGGTGGGAAGCCAGGTGTCATCCTGAAGTTAGCAACTCAGATTCCTCATCCTTTGGTGGTGGCCACACGAGGAGTTCCCAGAGGCTCCAGAAGGTTCTGATTCCCACTCTCGCAGCAGGAGGTTGCGCAAGACCAGGCATTCTGTCCCTGGCTGGGGTGTCCCTTTCAGAGTGACAGAGATGATCTGAGGCTGCTCAAGGAGAGCCGGAAGGGGCATGGGCAAGGGTGGGTGGTTGTCTTACCTCTCAACCAGGGGGTTTGATTCCCATTTAAACTACCTAGGACGAAGCGAGTGAAAACCAGAGCCCCGTGTGGGGGATGCTTGAGGCAGAGCGGGTACAGGAGCCTGCATCTGATCCCTTAGCTACCTGCCCTCCCTCACAGAGATAATGGCAAGGCTTGGGAAAGATGGGTCCAGCACGCCACTGAGGGGTTCCCTTCATTTCTGAGCCTGCCCTCCAGCTGCCCATGACCATCTCTGCATCCGAGCCTGGAAGAAGAGGTGGCCCATTGGCTGGGTTTTGGTGGTGTGTGGACATCATTGGGTCGCTTTGGGGTGTGAATCCCAAAACTCTGTACAAGGTGTGCCAGAAGGTTCGGTAGTCCTGAGGAGGGCGAGGGCTGCGTGCGTGGTCTTGTGGCTCTTCCTAAGTCTCAATATGTGTCACATTAGCCCAGTCAGGGAAATGATCCAAGTCAAATATGGCCCGTCCCCAGGTGTTGACAGCCAAAAACACACAGAAGACTCCAATTATGTTCATTATGACTCCTGTTTTCACCTGGAAAAGAGACAGTGTCAGAGTCAGCACCCTGAGGCCTGCTGGGAACTAGTGCCCTCAAAGAGGAGGACAAAGCATTGGCTCACTGGACCTCAGTGTCCCCGTGCCATGCTTTGTCCCTGGCTGGGGTGTCCCGACCCTCAGGACAGAGCGACTTCATGTCCCCCAGGTATCCTCAGTGCTCAAGGCATCCCTGGGAAGTAGGCACAACAGATGGGTTCTCTATACCCGTGAGCATTTGGAAAATGACCTCAGAGAGGTGACAGGAGGCAACAGCTTAGGCCATTCAGGGAAACAGTGACAGAGCCCAGTGTGTGAGTCCAAGTTCGTTGCTCACCCCAATGCCTTAACCATCCTACAAGGACGTGCCAGCTTCCCCGTGGACCTCCTCAGGCTCTTTCTGATGCCCGCTCTGCAATCTTCCCTCATGATCACTAACCGTTGCTTCACTAGCCTGTTGTAGATATTTTACTGGGGACTGCAATCAAGTTTGCAGTTCATGGTTTCTGGGACCCACCCTATTTATGAAAACATTCCTTGGAGTCCCCGAGATACCCAGCCGAGGTTCTGAGATAACGAACATCAAATGTCCAAGGGACATTTCTGGCCTCCTGGGCTCATACACTTGCCCCTTTCCCAGCCCAGAGCTGCAAAGCTGCCCTTCTCCCAGCAAAGGTGACAGAGCCAAGCCAGGCATGAAGAGTTCTTCCGCTGACTACATTTGTTTCCAAGGTATCATCTACTCCCAAGCAGTGGTCTCTCTCTTCCTCTCCCTGCTTCTGCCTCTTCAGACACCCCTGCCAATCTCTGTGACTGTCACTAGCATCCCCTGCTGCCTAAGCCTGCCCTGCCTATCTTCATGGTTCTTGCTAATTTGTCAAGTCCATCCTTGGCCATGTGAGTCCCTCAGCCCCATCTTCACCCCTTCCAAGGACTCCCCTGGTGCCTGCATTGGCTTCTCCAGGTGGGAGAGTCTATAACCCACCTCAGAGAAAGAACAGTGTGTGAGGCTTGAGATCATCTCAAAAAAAGAAGAAAAGCTCCCTTATAAATGTCAGCAACGGCTACGGGTCTGGATGCTCCGCGGTATTCCCAAATCACGTGACATCGTTTCGAAACTCTGTCATTCATAAATGGGGCATCCCTTATGACAATAGCATTATAGTCCGATGGGAGTAAATAAAAACAGCTGTTACCATGTCAGCAACCTTGAGGTGCCCGTAGGTGAACACGATGGCATTCGGAGGGGTGGCCACAGGCAACATGAAGGCAAAGGAGGCGCTCAGGGTACAGGGCAGCATGACGTACAGAGGATTGAGGCCGATGGAGCGAGACTGCGGAAAAACACAGCACTGCACCATCACCGTACAGAACACAGAAGCTCTTGGGGACGCGATTCTGAAAAGGATTCTCTGAATGTGCCGGGTACGTTTGAACCTCTGGGCCTCTGTCTTGATTCCTCTCCCTTTTGCCACGTCTCTAGCAGATAATTCCACCTACAGAGCACTGAAGGCTGCGCTTAGAGGTTACCTGCCCTGGAAGCCCTTACCCCCTCAATTCATTCCACATGTATTTCTTGGGCACCTACTATGTGCCAGAGACCATGCTGAGTACTTAGACTGTGCTCAACCTTACAGTGCCACGTGTACTTGTCTGTCTGTCCTGCCACAGACTGAGACAGCCTAGAGGCCAGGGACCACATCTTCTCTGCTGCATATAAATCTGTGGATGTGTGTGTTTTTATACATGCGTGGGGTCATTTTGCACATGGAATTTGGTAGCCCACCTTTTAAATTCTACACTTTAAAATTTAGCCACATCTAACAGCATCTATCAGAGAGTAGGCACTCGTTAAATAGTTGTTGAGTGTATGAAAGAATGATGTAATTCCTAAAATCTATCAAATCAATCATGTATCATGCAGCTTTACATGCACATGAGGGCAGACACATGCAAACATGTTTGTTGCAACAATGTAATGGCAAAACGCAGGAAGCCAACTCAATGGTCATTAATAGCGGGATGATTAAATAAAATATGACACATACAAATGATGGAATAGTATGCAGCTGTAAAGAATTGGATTGGTTTTTTGTGTCAATAAGGAAAGATCTCCAAGACCGATGGTTAGATTTTTTAAAAATTAAGATGTATGGCCAGGCGCAGTGGCTCATGCCTGCAATCCCAGCACTTTGGGAGGCCGAGGTGGGCGGATCACCTGAAGTCAGGAATTCGAGACCAGCCTGACCAACGTGCTGAAATCCCATCTCTACTAAAAATACAAAAATTAGCCCGGTAAGGTGGCGGGTGCCTGTAATCCCAGCTACTCGGGAAGCTGAGGCAGGAGAATCGCTTGAACCCAGGAGGTGGAGGTTGCAGTGAGCCGAGATCACACCATTGTACTCTAGCCTGGGTGACAAGAGTGAAACTCTGTCTCAAAAAAAAAAAAAAATAAAATAAAAATAAGATGTGTAATGACTATAGAATGATACCCTTTATTTAAAAAGAATGTGTGTGTGTGTGTGTGTGTGTGTGTAAAATATCCAGAAAGATACCTGAGAAATTAATAATAGAGGTCATCTCTAGGGAGGAGGCTAGAGGATTAAGGTCTGTATACATCTTTGCATTATTAGCCATTTTTAGCCATATATCATCTGCAATTTTAAAAAACTATACTATGAGCATATTCCCATTTTATTACTCTTTGAAACTGTGAGTTTTAATGGCCTGATAGTGTTACATCACATGAATATATGATAATTTATTTCAGCAAACCCCCTTTTACTATGGATATATTTTTATAATAATTCTGTCATATATCATCATAACATATGTTGGTAGGGATCTCTGATTACTTTCCTAAGATATATTCCCAGACACGAAATTGCTGAGTCAACGGGTCTGAGCAGGTTTAATGTTTTGGTTCCCCGACCATCCTCATTTTCCTGGCTGTGGGTACCTCATGGTGTCTGCACCCCACACTCCTCTGCAGCCCAGCCCAAGGACCATCACCTTTTCCTTTCTCATAGGTGGGCGTGAGACAGGAGTGTGATGGGCCTTAGAGGTAGCTGGGGGAAATTTTACTTGGGGTTCCTGGTTCTAGAAAAGCTTGTTTTCAAAGAGCCCGTTAGGGCCTGCATTTTCCTGGTTGGGGCCCTCGGTGCTCCCAGTTAGGGCTGGAGATGACAAAGCCAGGGTCTGTGCTAGGAGAGAGGAGGCATCACCACCACGTGCCTTGCCTAGCATCAAGGGTGCTCCTCCTACCGGGCATCTGTTTGGACAGTCTGCTTAGGAGAAGAGGAGACAGACCACTTCGTTATTTTTAACACTTTCACCTCCTTGCTATTTTTAACACTTTCATCTTCACTTGGAAGAGAAAAAAAAAAAAAAAAAACACTTAGGTTTACTTTTTATACACACAGACACCCAGGCAGCTGAATGGAAATTCACCACCTTCAATCCTGTGTCCAGGCCCTCTGGAAATCTGTCTCCTAATTCCAGAATAATGACAGCGTCTCCCATGCTCATTTTGTAGTCTACAGAGGCTTTTCACAGCCCTCATCTTACGTGGCCATCAGCACAGCTCTCAGAGGAGAGAACTGAAGGGCCATGTTCAGAGATCCCACATCTTGAACTCGGGTCTTCTGACTGCGAGACCAGGGATCTTTCCATACTACCCTGAAGCTGGTGTGTCTTTGCAATGGATGACAGAAGGAAATGCAAAAAAAAAAAAAAAAAAAAAAAAAAAAAAAAAAAGCCACTGATTTTCCTATAAGCTCTCCTTTCTTCTCAATCCCAACCCAAAAACATGCTTGTCCATAGAACAGAATGCTTTAGCCTGGCACTCAGCAGCTTTTCCCACGACCAACAGCTACCCCTCTCAATTCCCTGGGATCCCTTATCCCTGTGCTCACCAAGCAAGGCTTCCAGGAGTCCTCGGTCATGTGCACCATTGCCTTTACTTGTGCTGCTCCATCTTCCCAGAATTCTCTCTCCCCTCCTACCTACGCCCAAGTCCCCACTCCTCCAAGGCCTCTTCCTGGGGGGTTCCAGCCAGTGGTGCTCCTGGTCTGCAGTCCTCCCGCACACCTGTGCTACATGCTCAGAGACCATGGCACTGGCCTGCTCCTCCTTAGCCCAAGTCCTATCTCCCCAGCTTGAAAAACAATCCAGTTAGATTTATAAAATAAACTTGAGCACTTGGTCCATGGTTGGTGCTTTGGTCAGCACGAGGGGTACAAAGAGGAGTGGCAAAGCAGCAGAGGCCTCAGGGGCAGAGGCATCCAGGGTGCACAAATCTATGTCACAGCCAGACCCAGGTCTCCAAAGCCTGGTCTGACTCTGGCCTGGATATCGCTGCCTCGTCAGGGACCCACAACATGGCCATGGGTTGGCAGCTTCCTGTGAAGTGGAAGGGCCCCTCCCCACCTCAGGTTACTTACCATGGAGGCAAAGATGGGCAGGAACAAGGTGGTGGTGGCCACGTTGCTTGTGCACTCAGTGAACACGGCAACAAGCAAGGATAAGATCAAGGTAATGGCTGCTGCGGGCACTGCATGCAAGGGCTCCATCTGCTTCCCCATCCACACGGACAGCCCCGAGGCCTGGGAAGCACCAGGAGGGCAGTCATCTGAGGGCTCCCAGCTTGCAGTTCCTTCAGGGCCAGAGCAAGCTTGGCCCATCCTCCCCTCCCCACCCTGTTTCTCTACACCTCATAGGTGACCTCATCCATTCCCACCATTTTCATTCCTATCCTCACTCTGCTGTCTCCTAAATCTGTATTTCCAGCCAGCTGGCCTACTATGTGGATTTACATACCCCTACGCCTTCTGGAAGTGTTCACCCAGATGTCCCAAGAGCACAATAGACTCAAATGCTCCACCCTGCCTTCATCCTCCATAGACCGGAATCTGCTGCTTTCTCTGGGCCTCCCAGTCTGGTGAAGGGACTCACCATCCACCAGCCATCCAGCCCAGTAGGCTGGGAGTCATGCTGCTGGTCTCTGTTCCCCTCCTTCCTTAAACCCAGTCAGTCACCAAGTCACCCAAACGTCTCACATCCATCTCCTCCTCAGCCCTCCACAGTTTTGGAAGCTCAGAAGAATGATTTCGGCCAGAAATTGAGGGTTTAGATTTAGGGCTTTAGGCTGAGAAGAGATTGTCCAGGGAGAGAATGAAGTGTGAAAAAAGGAGAGGCCAAGGACAGAGCCTGGGCAGACACTCTTATTTCAGGGAGAACAGAGGAGAAGTCAGCAATGAAGGCTGAGCAGGAAGAGTCCGAGTCCGAAGTAAAGCTGGAGACTGTGCTGAGCTGGAGGCCAGAGGAGGAGAGAAAGTCCACAGAGTCCAAAGTTCTGAGCTTGAGTGAGATGAAGGCTGCAGAGTCTCCGCTAGCTCTCCTCCAAGCCCTGCCCATCCCAGGCCCCCACTCCAGACATCAGAGTGATTTCCTCATGTGCAGATCTGACCAACTCACCCCCTGGCCTCAGTCCTTCAGTGGATGTCTACTGCCTTCACAATCAAGTCCACACCCCCCTATCTTGGGGCCCTCAGAGAAGTGGTTTCTGATAGCCTCACCAGCCTCCTCTTCTACTTCTTCTTAGCTAAATACCTCACATTTTTCCCTCGTTCGTGTGCCACTTCCTGAAATGCCCTTCCACATATGTGCCCCTCCCTAGTCTGTGAAGTCTGTCACTAACAGGGACCATATCTCAATCTCCTCTGTAATCTCTGTGCCTGGCCTAACACTAGAGACATAATAGGAATGTTGGATGGATGGATGGATGGATGGATGGATGGATGGATGGATGGATGGATGGGTGGATGGATAGATGGGTGGATGGATGGATGGTTGAATGGGTGGATGGATAGATAGATGGGTGGATGGATGGATGGACAGATGGATGGATGGATGGATGGATGGATGGATGGATGGATGGATGGATGGATGGATGGATGGATGGATGGATGGTTGAATGAGTGGGTGGATAGATAGATGGATGGATGGAGGGACAGATGGATGGATGGATGGTTGGATGGATGGATGGATGAATGAAGACATGAATAGATGCATGGATGAATGGATGGAGAGGTGACTAGATAGATGGATTTGTTCACCCCCACAAAAACTTAGCACCCACTAGGCACCAGGCTGTGTCCTAGATATTGAAGAAACAGCAATAATAAGACCAAGTCTGTCTATTACACTCCTGGATGGCTGGGCGGATAGATGGTTGGTTGGAGGACAGCAGCAGCAAGCTGGCTCATCTCTCCTTCTGGTTCATTTCTATCCCCAGGAGGGATAGAAGGAGGTAAAGAAAGTTATATTTTTCTGTATTTTCCAACATGTTCTTCTCTTCCTATGCTGCTACATACTTAGCTAAAGAAAAATTTTGAAGTAGCTACCATGTTAACAAAGAGTTCAGCCAGTAGAAGGACCAAAGGTAGTAGCAAACAATATTGACAAGGACTGGAAAGAAAGATTTCCCTCAGACAAATCAAAGATTATTGTGATCAAACCCCAGAGGGTACCTGACAGTGTCCTCTGCCTCTTTGGCTAACCACGGTCACTCATTCCCTTATTCCTGCAATCGCTCAAAGGTTACTTTCTGTCTTCCAGGCCCTATGTGTGGTATAGAGTTCTTAGATTACAAGACAGAATCCATGTCCTCAAGGAACGTGCGATTATACGAAGGATGCAGGCATAGAAACACACAAGCCCATGGATGGAAGGGAGGAGAAACGCCACCCTCTTGACCAAGAAGAGGGCTCTGGGCAGCCTGTGGCTGGAGAAGTTACCTCGGATCCTTTAGCCAGAGCAAATCCGCCCCCTAGTAGCAGCACGATGCCCCAGGGCACTTTCTCCTGGGTTACCTTCCAGTCCAGCAGGGGAGGGGGATAAAATGGAGTTTTCCTTTCTGGGAAGAAAAATAAACACACATACACACACACACACACACACACACACACACACAAGAGCATCATTAGGAGACAAAAGAAATCCAATCAAGGGAGAATAAAGCCGTTAAGGACAATGAGGTACCATCTCCTACCTATAAATTAGCTAAAGTTTACAATAATATATACATTGCTGGTGAGGATATGGTGAAACTATTACACACTTTCCTAATAGCATCATAAATTGGTATAACCTTTTTGAGAAGCAATTTGGCCATACATTTTAAGGGCCATTAAGACTTTATATTCTATCACCCCAGCAATGTTACTCCTAGAAGTTTATCCTAAAGAAAAAATACCCTTAAACGAAAAGCTATAGAGAAGAAAACATTAATTTATGAAAATAAATTCAAAACAGCCAAAATGTTCTATAACAGCAGAATGATTGCAACCCCTCAGTGCAATATAATGCCATTATTAGAGAAAATATATTTGAAGACTGTAGCAATAGTAGGCAATGTTTATAGTGTAATATCAATCAAAAGCGGAAGAAGAAACAACAAAGAAATAGGATTCAAACGGTGTGTGTTTTGATTATAATGTAATAGATAGGCATATTAGCAAAGACTGAGAGGAAGAGAGAAAACAAAAAATTGCTGAATGGAAATCAGTGTTATGGAAAATTTGAAACATTTTCTGTTCCTGTTGTAATATAGATAAAATTTCAAATGTTAAATTCAAATGTTAAAAAGCAAAAAAGAGATTTTGCACTAAATAATACCACCGGTAGCTTGAAAGCCACTGTCTCCCAGGCTTTATCTGGGAGGCACTGTCTCCTTCTAGGGCCCAGGGAATCCCATAATGACCCTTTGCTTCCAGGGCTCCAGTCCTGATGACTGGGCCATCAGAATAGGAGACTTACCTTCCTCAGTCTGGCTGCAGAAGTTAAACTTGGGCTTCTGTGAAGGCACAATGAATAGCAGGGTGGCCACAAAGATGGCCACAGTGGCATCAGAGACATACCTAGGTGGGGAAAAGCACAGCTCAGCTGCTGCAGAGACAGTCACTCAACAAACCCATCCGAACTCTGGCAGTTCTGTGTCCAAATGCTCCTATGCAAAGAAACAGGCTCACATAGCCCTAAAAGTCAAGGTCAAGAGTGGTGGCTGGGTGCGGTGGCTCACGCCTGTATTCCCAGCACTTTGGGAGGCTGAGGCTGGTGGATCATGAGGTCAGGAGTTCAAGACCAGCCTGGCCAGCATAGTGAAACCCCGTCTCTACTAAAAATACAAAAAAGTAGCCGGACATGGTGACGGGCGCCTGTAATACCAGCTACTCGGGAGACTGAGGCAGGAGAATTGCCAGGAGGCAGAGGTTGCTGTGAGTCGAGATCATGCTATTGCACTCCAGCCTGGGTGACAGTGTGAGACTCTGTCTCAAAAAAATAAAAATAAAAAGAAAAGAATGATGTGGTAGACTGAATCCTGACTGGAAATCAAAATGCCCACACTCTTGACCACCAACTTTGGGTGATTCTAAGCAGCCTAACTCCCCCTCTCAGCATGCATTCTCCATAGGTGTATTTCAGGACCTCTTCTTGACCAGCTTCTCCAGAATTCTGGGTTCACCAGGATGACCACGAAGACTCTGGTGCTGACCCAAGCCTACCTTCCAAACGAAATGGCCATCATAGGCAGCAACTCCCTGCCCACATCTTCTGCCTTTTCTAGGATGTACATGTTTCTCATCCTTTCTTACATTCTGACAATGTCTTAGCCAGGAAAGAAACCACATGTACCCCCTTTGCCAAGTCTCTGTCTACGAAGCTCCCTAGATGTGTGTCTTTGGAGGGATTTGACCAGATGTGAAGATAAGAAAGGGAAGATGGCAGAGCAGAGATTTGGAAACCAGAGCTCTGGGAGCCCTACTCCCAGCCCAAGAAATCTCTCGCATCACAGCTCTGGACACCCCTGCCTGGCCAAGGATTTTCTGCTCAGCCTACTCAGGGAGGAGAGGAACACAGTCCCACAGGAACACAGCTGGGGTCTTATTGTGAAGCTTGGTCAGAAAACAAAAATAAGTCATGAAACCACAAAGTGCTCTCTGAAACCCAGCTCCCAAAAAAGGAGAAGTCTTGACCAAGCATGAGTGCCTGGCCCACATTCCTCTTGCCACCTGTAGCCGAGAACAGCAGCATTTAGGCACCAGTGCACTAAGCCAGTGATGTGGGTTTTTAAAAAAATTTTATTTTTATTTATTTATTTTTTTGAGACAGAGTCTGTCTGTGTCGCCCAGGCTGGAGTGCAGTGGTGTGATCTCGGCTCACTGCAACCTCCGCCTCCTAGGTTCAAGCGATTCTCTTGCCTCAGCCTCCTGAGTAGCTGGGACTACAGGCACCTGCCACCACGCCTGGCTAATTTTTTGTATTTTTAGTAGAGATGGGGTTTCACCTTGTTAGCCAGGATGGTCTCTATCTCCTGACCTCAGGTGACCCACCCACCTCGGCCTCCCAAAGTGCTGGGATTACAGGTATGAGCCACCGCGCCTGGCCCTAAGCCAGTGATTTCTATTGAATCAAAGACTTACTTTGTCTCACCCTCCACCCAGGCGACTGTCAGCCAGCCGGGCATGAAGCCGGGGTCTCGGGAGAACCACAGGACGACCAGCAGGAAGAAGCAGATCAGGACGTTGATCTCCGCGAAGGACAAGGGCCCCAGCTTCCGGTATTCCTCCTGCAGCACCTTGAGGGCAGCCTTCTCGTTTTTCTTGCTCTCTAGCCCGCAGCCCCAGGACTTTTTTAAACTGGAGAATGCAAAGATGAGAGAAGGGCAGGGCAGACTGGTTGGCTCAGGTGCTGGTCAGATGGAGCCTAAATGTTCTACAGCGGAATGTAGCAAAAAGACACATAATGCTGTCCTCGCCGGCTATGGGGCCTGGAGAAAGGCCCTTCCTGCCTCTTTCCTCCTCCCGTTCCTCCATCCCAGAATGTAGTAGGGAAAAGTCTCTGTAGAGAGGCTAGAGGGTCTTGGCAGGTGCCCAGCCACCTGGAGACTGGCTGCTCCAGGGTCACTTGGGGGAAGGCCATAAGAAGTTCCAGAGCCTGTGCAAGGTGGGATCAGGGCTCCCTCACACGCTCCCCAAGTCTTCCTCCTTCCACCTCAGCCTGGAGCTGCCTTCGATGGTGTTGGGATGCCAACCGCCATCACCAAGGTGGCTCAGGGAGATGCAGGGAGTGAGTATGAACCCTGGCAGACAGTGCTAGTCAGGGGCAGAATGGTCCTTGCGTTCCCTGGAGCTGGAGGTGCAGGATTAGGGATCCAGGAGACCCTGGGGTTAGCAGCAGGCATGGCTAGGGCAGGAAGGAAGCCAGCCCAGGATGGGTGCCCCCATCCTGGATGGGACCCTTGGGACCAGTATCCATTGTCCAGGGCGTCCTGCAGGGCCTCCCCTAAGGTGGTGTTGGCATGAGGAGGCAGGGAGGAGAGGAGGTTCTTGGAGGAGGTGTAGAGGGGAGCTCAGCTGTGGACAGGGGATAACTGGGGCCACTGTGCACAGGACAAAGGCCTTAAGGTATGCTGAAGAGTCCATTCACACATTCCAGTTCCAGCCACTGTTGGTTTGAAGGGGTGGGCAAGGCCAGGAGTATTGTCCTGGAGAGCCCTCCCTTGTGAGAGCCCTCCTGGGGGCCCTGAGACATAATCAGAGGAGGGCAGGGGTTGATGGAATAGGATCTCATTCCTGGAGCCAGTGCTGGATGTGAACAGCCTTGGAGAGTGTGAGGGCCAAGTGTTGGTGTGATGGTGGCTTGGCCTGGAACATGGGGACACCAGGACATCAGGTCACAGCTTTCTGGGGTGCTCAGGGGTCAGAAAAGGAGGCAACACTGATGGGATCTCAGGTCTGCACCGCTGGCTATCATTTCCCTGCTGGGCAAGGGGGCAAGGCTGTGTGTCCTGAGAGCCACCCGCTAGGGACACTCTCCCGACATCGGGCATGGGGATGGCTCCGCTGTGTAAGACGGGGCCTCTCTGCGGTCACGCCCTTGGCTTGGTAAAGTTTGTGCTCTACCAAGCACCTATCTGCTGCCACCTGTCGTCCTAGAGACTGTGGGGCTCAGCCAGGGGCTTCAGGTTTCCAGCATAAGGGGTGACCTTGGTATTACTAGTGGCCCAGGAGCCAGAGCCTGCATTTGGTGCTGGCGGCTCATCCCCAGCACCACAGTAGCTGTAGACTCAGGGGCTGCATGGAGTATGTAACCGTCCAGTGCTGGTGCCCCACAGTGGTACCGCTAAGCCTTCAGAGCCTCTCGTGCTAAGCAGCTTTGCTCTCAGTCTCTGGGTTAATTTCATCTGGTGATGACCAGGCTGGCATGAGATGCAAGTGAATTGATCCAGTTGGCCTGTGAGAGGCCTAGGTCAGGGTCAGGGGGTGGGGACCACAGTGTCCTTCTGCAGCAGAACAGCCTTCACCATGATGCACCATGGTAAACTTGGACTGAAGGTGCTGCAGAGCCAAGAAGAGGGGAGAGATCCTTGAGCTTTGCATGCCTCCGCCCTGGCAGGGGTCCCAAAGAACCCTCATCGCTATTACAGGAGGTGAGCCTAGTTGGGACAGTTACATACAACCAGTAATAATATCCCATGTAGTTCTTGGGGGACCTGGGGTGGGGTCTGGCCCTTTTGGCTACATATAGCCTAGGAGGCTACACGAGGCTCCTCAGCAAGGTAGTTTTTCTGAATTAGGCTAGAGGCAAAGACCTTAACCCCGTTCTCCACGATCGTTCAGATGAGGAACTCAAGTGAGGGCAGAGCCGACAGTGGAGCTGCTTCCTGCAGCTGAGACAGGTGCTCCCTGGGCTCAGGTGGGGAGGCCCATGAGGCCACAAAGCCAGGCAGGGACTACCAGGTCCTAGTTTGTGGCAGGACGTGGCCTGGGCCAGAGCACTGCTCCCATTACTCAAACCGAATGTAAAAGCTGTCCTCTACCTTCCAGATCTGGAACCAAAACAAAACTCCTGTGAGCCACCCCGGCCAGCCACACTGCGTGTGTCCAAACCAGAGTGGCCCGTCGGGAAGGGGTGGGACTGGACTGCAGCCACGCACCCCACCACGAGCATGCTCAGAAGACCCCTGTGCAGACACTCTCAGGCTCCCCTGCAGTCAACGAGAGCTGATGAAGGCCGTGCCAGGCTGGGTGGACTCAGCTTTAGGTTCTTGGCTGCGAGTCTCCAGGGGCCTGACATCCGCCTCTGGCCAGACAAGAAGCGGATGGTGCCCTTTCGGCCCCAGCGCCACGCTGTCTCCCTCCTCTTTCTCAGCAGGCCTTGGGGTTCTAGGGCAGCCTCGGGCCCCAACTAGTGCTTGTGACACCTGGTCATGCTTAGGTCTGGAGGCAACTAAAGGCAGCAACCCTCAGCCTCCCCAAAAGCAGATGCCATGCGCAGTGGAAGCCAAAATGCCTGGGTTTAAGTCTCAGTCCCCCTGCTTCCCTGTGACACACCCCTGTGTCGACTACATAACCTCCCCATGCCTCAGCGGCCTTGTCTGTAAATTGGGAATAATAATAATAGTGCTGACCTCACAGGTTGTTGTGAAAATTAAGTTTAAGAGTGCTTGGGCCAGGCGAGGTGGCTCACATCTGTAATGCCAGCAATTTGGGAGGCCAAGGAGGGCAGATCACCTGAGGTTAGGAGTTCAAGACCAGCCTGGTCAACATGGCAAAACCCCGTCTCTACTAAAAAATACAAAAATTAGCCAGGCGTGTTGGTGGGTTCCTGTAATTCCAGCTACTTGGGTGGCTGAGGCAGGGGGAATTGCTTGAACCCAGGAGGTGGAGGTTGCAGCGAGCTGAGATTGCACCACTGCACTCCAGCCTGGGCGACAGAGCAAGACTCTGTCTCAAAAAAAAAAAAAAAAGAAAAGAAAGAAAAAGAGCACTCGAACACTCGAAATCGTGTCTGGCACATAATGAGGACTCAATAAATGTTTGTCATTATTGTTTCTATTGCCCCATGAGGAGATACACATGGTCACCTGCAGCAGGTCCAGGACCATCTCCTGAGCGACCTGTTTGATGGATGTGAGCAAATGAACAGGACTTTGGCCCTGGTGCAGATCCAAGAGGCAGGGCAAAGACAGCTACTGTCAAAGTCAAACTGGGTGGCCAGGCAGCCATGAGAACAGTTTCCCCTGCCCCGTCCACGGGCAGGACAGAGTAGGGTTTGGGCAATGATCATTAATATTGTTATTCTTACTATCATTATTATGATTGTTTTGAATGTGTATAGCAACTTTTTTTTTTTTTTTTTTTTTTGAGACAGAGTCTTGCTCTGTCGCCCAGGCTGGAGTGCAGTGGCATGATCTTGGCTCACTGCAACCTCCACCTCCCGGCTTCAAGCAATTCTCCTGCCTCAGCGTCCCGAGTAGCTGGGGTTACAGGCGTGCACCACCACGCCCAGCTAACTTTTGTATTTTTAGTAGAGACGGGGTTTCACCATGTTGGCCAGGCTGGTCTTGAGCTCCTGACCTCAGGTGATCCGCCCGCCTCGGCCTCCCAAAGTGCTGGGATTACAGGCGTGGGCTACCACGCCCAGCTACTTTTTGTATTTTTAGTAGAGACGGGGTTTCACCATGTTGGCCAGGCTGGTTACAAACTCCTGACCTCAGGCGATCTGCCCACCTCGGCCTCCCAAAATGTTGGGATTACAGGTGTGAGCCATCGCGCCCGGCCTGTATAGCAACTTTTTAATAGGAGTTTTCAGAACAGTTCCTCCTTCAGAAGAAAACTTAGGAAAATTCCTTATTCTCCCCATGAAATCACGGGTTTCCGTGGGCACTTTTGCCTTGCAGCTCTGGTCACACATTCCCCTGGTTTGACTTGACTCGAACTCCCTGTGGACGGAGGCACAGAGCACATGCACTTAACTCAGAGCTGAGTACTTTCCATCCTGCTGTGGTCTCATCACCTTTGCACCACAGATAAATTTGTGTGTTTTAGAAAAACAATAACTTTTTTTTTGGCTATTTGTCAGCCACAGGTCATGGTTTCTGTCCAAAGTCTGGCTGCCTTCAAAGGTGACCCCTGATGAACTTGCCTGTGTGCTAGGAACAGGAAGGTAAACTTTCTAGGACCTGTACACTACTGGGAACATCAGACGTATTCCGTAAACGTCTGGGTTTGGATGGATTTGGTTGTAATCACTCCTGGTTTTACTCGACTTAAACTTCCCGTGCAGTGAGGCACAGAGCATATGCGCTTAGCTCAGAGCTAAGTCACAGGTTTGCCGTGACCTGGCCTGATGAACCCACACGGCCAAGAGGAAGCTCATCCAGCAATGTCGAACTGGCACATGGGGACCAGCTTATCTTTAATTGCTTTAACCTGCCTGCGCTTGCACCCTGTGCTGGGAGTTGTGTGGGGTGTCTGGCATCAGAGTGGCTCTGGAGGAATTCAGTCACCGGAACCCGAATGCAGATACTAAAGGACAGGTCTATGATATGCCCAGGGGCCACTCAGAGATGGAATGGGGGTTGGAGGGAAAGTCAGGGAAGCAGCGTTTGAGCTAGCCTCGAAGGCTGAGGAGGTGGGAAGGTAGAGAATGGCATTCCAGGAAGAGGGGACCACGTGTGCGCAAAGCTCAGCGAGCAGCCTGGGGTGGAAGGAACAGGAGGGCAGACTAGCAGGAGACGGGGCTGGAGAAAGATCAGGGTCAGACGCGGAGGACTTTGTAAACCTGCCTATTGAGTCTGAAGGCTCTTCTGCAGCTTGGAGGCATAATTAGGTATAATGAGGCCGTGAGCGGCTCAAACTTACTTGAATCTCATGTAAGCAAACAGGAGCCACAGCCAGGCGAACAGCAGCATCACCAGCATGTTGGGAAAGGCGAATGCAAACCAGGAGGCAAAGTTCACGAGGTCCTTGCTGTCGGGAAACAACCTGCAAGGAGACACCAGTCCCCATCTCAGATGCTGAGCCGTGGGGAGCCAGCCCAGCTCTGTGAGTGGGGGCGGAGCAGCAGCTGGGCCCTGAGAGGCGGGACTGTGTGGGGGCCATGTCCTCCTGAGGTCTAGCCTGTGGCCGGGCGCAGTGGCTCACACCGGTAATTCCAGGACTCTGGGAGGCTGAGGTAGGTGGATCATAAGGTCAGGAGTTTGAGACTAGCCTGGCCAACATGGTGAAACCCTGTCTCCACTAAAAATACAAAAATTACCCAGGCGTGGTGGCGGGCGCCTGTAATCCCAGCTACTCGGGAGGCTGAAGCAGGAGAATCACTTGAACCTGGGAGGCAGAAGTTGCAGTGAGCCAAGATCGCGCCACTGCACTCCAGCCTGGGCAACAAAGCGAGACTCTGTCTCAAAAAAAAAAAAAGAAAAGAAAAATACACCTTTTATACACATGCGTGTAATTTGACTGATAGCTCTGGGGATCCACAGAGCCCTCAGCAATCTCACCCTGTGGGTTTCTGCAAAGGATGGTCCCCTGACTTAGCAAAGCAAATCTCAAAAGCTTCCCAGAGTGGAGGCTGGAGGAGGGCCACTTCCGCTGCAGGCCCCGTCTCCCATCGGCTGCCCCTTTTAGCTCAAGAGTGTCAAAGCAGACGCAGAGCTTTCCCCACTCAGCCCAGACAGGCTGCTCTTCCCAAAGAAAGTTACTGGAGAACTGTAAGGATATCATTACAGAAAACACTCCCGAAATTAAAACAAACGGGTTGTTGAACCTCAAGTTTCCGCCCAGCCAGGCTCCAGACCTGTCCTTTCCACCTCTCAGCTCCTGTACCCACTGCCCTCCCCACCCCTGTCCAGGCTCCTGTCTACAAAGGATGGCACCACCTTGTTTTTGTTCCTGCCCACTGCAGTTAGTACATACCTCCATTAATACGTTCATTTACCAGACGTGCCTGGAAGCCCCAGGCACCTTGCTACCCTCAACAGACCATGACTACCGCGCGGCAGGGTCCAGGTTTCTCTCCCTCTTGTGATCCCAGCCCCACGCAGCAGGAGGCCAGGTACAGAAATGGGGTCCTCATGGCCTGCATCCCTTTGTGGCCAAGGCTGGAAAGTTCCAAACCACCCCATGGTTCACCTGTACACCTCACAAGGGGACCTGTCACCTCAAAGGCAATCAGTGGGACTATAAGGAAGCAGTGAGGCAGTGAATGACCCAACCCCAGCCCTTCATACCATCTGTAGACCTCAGATATCACGGCACCATCACCATTAGCCACCAAAGGCAGTGAGCCAAGGGAGTGGTGGGGAGTCTTTTAGAGGTGTCTGTTTTCTACAAGTTTCAACCAAGGACCCAGCGTCTGGAAGTACATTGTCATCTGCCATGCCTTTAGCTCAGCGTTCGATCCACACTCTCTCCCTGAGCCAGAATCCCTGAGCCCAGGGCAGGTGGTGGGTCTTGCATCATAGCAGAAAGCAGACTTGGATGTTGGCTCCCCTGGCATCAGTAGGGGTGCCAGGACACAGAGGCTGGATGGGGCCACATCTTTCCACCCCTGCCAGGCTCCCAGGCCAGGTCTGGCTGCCCCGAGCTCTAGGACTGTGCGGAGGGGCAGAGAGAGATGGGCAGGTCCCTCCAGCCCTGGTACCCACTTTGTAGTCCCCAGAAGGTGTGACCAAGGACTCACTCGTTCATCTGGCCCAGGAGCACCACGTTGGGTCCCGTCCCAGTCAGGGTGGCAGTTCCCCCGATGCTGGCCGCGTAGCAGATGCACAGGGTCATGGCCTTGCACAACCTATTCCAGTCTTGGTCCTCCTGCTGCCCCAGAGCGGGGCCTTCAAAAACCACTTGGCTCCCTGTGGTGGGCACAGTGCTGTCAGCTGAGCTGGTCACGGGGGCTGCCTGCCCAGCCCCGGCTCCTGACTCTGCTGCTGACCTGAGGATTGGGAGATCCCAGCTCTGCTGATTTAGCTGCCCCACTGGGCTCCATAAGAGTTGTTGGCAGGGATGTGCCCAATTCCTCTCTGTAAGCCCCAGGACCTTGCCCTGGGTCTGGCAATCAGGCCGTCAGCCACAGACCCTGAGTCTACTGCTCTGGGCTGGGGATGGTAAGGGGACATGGCAGACGGCATGGCAGATGCTGACTTGCCTTCCTCAGCTTGGCACCTAGCAGAGAAGCAAGCATGGGACACCAAGTCCAAGACCTATGGGAGCAGAGAGCGGAAGGATTTGAGCTGCTCAAGGAGGTCAGAGAAGGCCTCCTTGAGGATGAGCAGGAGTAGCAAGGAGTGAGGGGCACCCGTAAGTGCTTGAAAGATGTCCAAATGAATAATCAGGTGAACACACTGATTTCTGCAACTGATGGGAACCAAGGGTGGGACTTTGTTCAAAGCTCTATTAAAGGATCTAACTTTTATGCAATAATTCCCTTCCTAAAACTTACGACAACAGTAGTTTCTATTTTTTTTTTTCTCTATGCGTGTTTAAAGGAGGGTTCCAGGAAGCAGACAGGGAGAAGGGGGTGGCCAAAGCATGTGCCAGCAGAGGGAGGGGAAGGCTGCTATTGTGGCCTGGCAGTGCCCTGGCCAGGGGCTCACCTGGCAGCTCACTGGCCTTGCCCTTGTCCACCAGCTCCAGGCCGGCCTTGGTGGCTGTGCTCGTGGCTTCCATCTGCTGCAATATGGCCTCCACAATGGGCACCATCATGGCCGTGGTTGCCGTGTTACTGATCCACATGGACAGGAAGGCGGTGACGCCCATAAAGCCCAGCATCAACCTGCAGAGGAGGGGCAGGGAGGAAAGCCAGAGAATCCCCACCCCACCCCCATACTTCCTGGGAAGCAGCTGGGGACTGGGTCCACCCCTGCAGGGATGCACAGGTGTTGAGGCCAATTCAAGATCGGATATTCGAATAGGAATGACAGTTTGAGAGCCTCCCCTCCCTCCCTCCTTCCCTTCTTTGCCTCCTCCATTCCTCTCTCCCTCCCGCCTCTCCCACACACATTCCTGATGTCTACTCTGCTTGCTTCTGGGGTTACCAAGAGGCCTCAGATCCAGTCATGGTTGTAAGGAGCACCCCTGCTCCACCATCTAGCAGGGGAAGCCCAGGCATCCAGCTGGTGCCAACTCAATATGAGCTTGCCCTGGGGTATGCCGGAATACCGCCACGTGCAGGCAGCCCCAGCTTCCCACTTCTGGCTAGGAAATTCCCACCCACTCCCAAACCCTGCCTCACCTCTCAGAAGTTCAGAAGGGCTAAGCAGAGTAGGGGTAAGGTGAGCTGGGGAGGGAGCTTGGGAAAGTGTGACTCTTCTCCCGCTGCCACTCCGTCCCCTCCATCTCCCCTCCGCCCCCGCATATACACTTTGACCCCTCCATGCTGCAGTGGAACTGATCACACAAACAGTATTCAGAAAATACACTCCCTTTGCTTATAACCCCTGCTCCCTTCTCTGCCGTCTATCAGGAAGACTCCTCATGGTCCTTCAGAGCCTGCCCAAGCAACGTCCCTCGCCCGGGACCACCCTCTCAGTGTGCACCAGGTGGGGCTGGTCTGGCCGTTCTCAATCCTCCCGCTTACTCTCATCATCGCTGTGCTGGGTTCAAAGCACCTGTTTCCACGTCTGCTCTCTCCTTAGGCTGTGAGTAGGGCAGGGCCTGACTCTGCTCTGTGGCTCCACACGCCCCAGCTGTCCAAGGCTAGGGGCAGAAGGAGCTTGACTACTCTCAGCCTGCGGGCCCTGTTGCAGCCAGGCTCCTCCTCAGGGCTCCTAGTTCACCCGGGGGTAGGAGCAGGGGCAGGGATAGGAGCCTGAAGAAGGGACCTAGAAGCTGTTCTGCACCAGGGCCCAAGCTGCTGTCCTCACAGGCGGACATTATGGACCCATTAAAAAAAAAAAAAAAAAAAAAAAAAGCCTGGGACCCAGGCTAGGAGGAGGGGGAGGGTTTGCTTGAATGGAGTTGTCTTCGAAGAACCAAGGCTTCTACATGCTATTTCAAGGCACCAAGGGTGCCTCACATACAGGTGACCCGCAGGACAGCCAGTGCCTTGGACAACTGGAGACCGTGCTCAGAGGAGCCAGGTGGCAGGAAGGAGAGAGAAGCATGTATGAACTTGGGTTTGGAAGTGGAAGCTCTCCAACGTGCTCCAGAATGAACCCCACTGGAGTGGCCTCCCACCCAAGCTGGCCACTCAAGGGGGCCAAGAAAAAGAATTCTGAGGGCCCCGAGGTCCACTTTCCTGGGGTCTCTCGTTTCTAGAAAATACGATGGCTTTCGATTTGACGCTAAACCAGTCACTAGAAGGAATCAATGCCAGGATGTGTAACAGAGATCAGAGAGCCACAAAGACCCCTGCTCAGGGGAGTCTGAGGCACCCAGGGAGCCCCGGGCATGGGTCGCCCGCAGGGCAGACCAGCGTCTGTGTGTGCTCGGGGTCTAGCGCAGTCCCCGGCACAGGGGCGCCTCAGGAGGAATTTACCGTGAACTGACCAGGAGCTGACTCCCAAGGGCTGGGCCTGGGACATGGCATCATTGAGGGGACACATTGCCTCAAAAGGAAGATGTGCCCTGAGTTTCTGATTAAAGAGGACACAGACCTTATCAGAGAAGCTGGGTCCAATCCCCGTGTGTCCATGAGCAAATCACTTTACCCCTCTCTGCCTCCAATTCCTCATCCACAGAATGTGGGCGGTAAGAAGAATCCTCAGCTCTCAGAGTTGTGAGAATTAAATGAGGCAATGAATAAGCTTCTGGCATCATGCCTGGGGCCTTGTAGACACTCAATATACGCATTATGATCATGATTGATTATGGCTATGATTGTGGTTATATTGACTCCATGGCTTGGCTGGAAATGGCCAGCTAGATTGGCAGGGGAGATCTTGAAAATGGAGAGAGAAGCTGGGGTACTGAGTGATGTCAGGGAGGTAAGTTAAGAAGCTTCTTTGCAGTGGGAATAGATGCTCCAGCTTGGAGAGAGGACCTTTCTGTTTCCCCATGAGCTGGGTGGTTGAGCCACTTCTGGCCTGCTTCCCCTACCCCATTAGACACAGCTTGATCCAGCCTCTATCCAATTTGTTCCCTGTGGAACCCTGCAGCTAGCTGCCTCCCCCAGGAAGCCTTCCAAGCCTGCAAGGACTCTTGCTGACCCACCTCCTCTGGATTCAGAGGACCCTTACTTACTGCTGCTCACCGTGTGCCACCACCACGCATGCATCTGGTCTCTCCAGCTAAAGCTATAATGTGCCCCACCCAGCCAAGTCCAGGTAAGCCCAGGGCCAGCCCTCACCAGTGGGCGGCCCGGTCTGTGCCACCCTCCACCCCCTTGCAGCCCTGGGGCTCATGCAGAGCCACGTGGCAAGAGAGAGAAGGCGTAATTACTGTGCAGGCTTGGCCCCCACCCAGAGGAGCGTGCGCAGGGCTATCCTCTTGTGCAGGTTCCAGCGCTCCACAGCCACGGCCACGATGAGGCCGCCCAGGAACAGCATGTTGGTGTCCTTCATGTACTGGACACACACCTGGAGCGTGGCACGAAGGCCCCATCAGGGCTGCCCCTTGCCACACACTAGAGCCACCCAAGTCCCAGATGCTGACTTCAGGGACCGCTTGGAGTGGGGATGCAGGCCCGAGTGGTGTCTCCCTGCCAGGGAGAACCCACAATGGAGAGTTTTCCGGTCACCCCCAGGCCTGTGCGGCTCACAGAGAGGACCACAGAAAAAGACAAGGGGAGAACCAGGAAGTCACCAGGATCCCCTCGGTCTGCTTACCTGCTTGGAGTCCAGAATCCGGAAGAGTGGGAAAAGCAAGACAGGCATGAGAGAGGTGACAGCCAGAGGGATGACTTCTGTGCACCAGTAAATGGCCATGAGGATGATGACGTAGGCGCACCTGACAAACTGAAGAGACAGTCCTGAGGCTTCGGCATGTGGCCGCCTCACTCTCCCCACCCCCGGAACCCTCCGGACGGCAGCTGGCGTGGATTGTCAAGACGCAGGGGTGATCTCAGAGGGAATCCACTCAAAGTCATCCTGTTCCCCAGCCCTAGTCAGCACAGCTTTCTGGGGTCAGGCTGGGGAGGCAGGCATAGGATCTATCCTCAAAGGACTCCTGCCCCATTCCCACCCCTCCTCCCTGCCTCCCTCCTTTCCAGAGGTGTGGTTCTAGGCACGTTCTTTGATCTTCTCAAACCTTGGATTAGCTACCTCTCAAAAGAAAAGATCAAGAATAAGACAAGGAAGAACAGGAAAAAGGAGGAGAAGGAGGAGGAAGGGATAGAAGAAAGAGAGGAAGGGGGACAGAGGAGGAAGAAAAGAAAGGAGGAAGAGGAGAAGGAAAAGAAGATTAAAATATCTGTTACTTTGTTTTTGTTTTTTTAAGATGGAGTTTTGCTCTTGCCACCTAAGAGGCCATTATTCTAAGAGAAGTGACTCAGGAATGGAAAGCCAAATCCTGCATGTTCTCACTTATAAGTGGGAGCTAAATTACGGGTACCCAAAGGTATATAGCGTGGTAGAATGGATACTGGAGACTTAGAAGCAGGGAGGGTGGGAGGGGAGTGAGGGATTGAAAAACTACATATTGGGTACCACATACACTACGTGGGCGATGGGTGCACTAAAATCTCAGACTTCACCGCTATACAATTCATCCATGTAACCAAAAACTACATGTACCCCTAAAGCTATTGAAATAAAAATAATAATTATTATATAATAAAACTAGCCACCTCCCTAGGTTGTTTTATCTTTCATTGGCTTTTTTTTTTTTTTATGAGACAGAGTTTCAATCCTATTGCCCAGGCTGGAGTGCAACGGCACGATCTCAGCTCACTGCAACCTCCACCTCCTGGATTCAAGTGATTCTCCTGCCTCAGCCTCTGGAGTTGGCATTACAGACGTGCGCCACCACACCAGGCTAATTTTTGTATTTTTAGTAGAGACGGGGTTTTGCCATGTTGGTCAGGCTGATCTTGAACTCTTGACCTCATGATCCGCTCACCTCAGTCTCCCAAAGTGCTGGGATTACAGGCGTGAGCCACTACGCCCAACCTCAGAGTTCCTTCTTAGATGTCTCCCTGCACCCCCTCCACAGTCTGGTTTGCGCCCTTCTTCTAAGTACCCTCCCCAGCCATTAGCATATGGGGTTGTCACTGTTTCCTCAACTGTCCTTCTACCACCACAACCAGTGCGTGACTCGAGAGCACAAACAGCACAGTGAGTCCTCACTTAACATCATTGATTGGTTTTTGGAAACTGCAATGTGTAAGTGAAACAACGTAAGCCAATATTCCCATAGGCAAATTGCTAGAAACAACAGTTAAATTTCTATAGCGTATTTCTGGTCACAAAAACATCACGGAGATCCTAAATAAGGACCAAAACACTTCCAATATTAAACACGGAAAGGAATGTGAGCTATACATATGCTTAAGAAACATTAATAAAAACAAGTTAGATAATTATCCAGTTACGGCAGGTCAGGGTCTTGGGTGGCCAGAGCCTGTCCTGGCAGCTCAGGGTACAAGGTAGATACCAGCCCTGGATAAGATGCCATCCCATTGCAGAATGCACAATGAACGCACACCCACACTCATTCAGATGGGGACCCTGCAGACACTCTAATTCACCTAACGTGCACAGGTTTGGGATGTGGAAGGAAACCACAGTAGCTGGAGAAAACCAATGCAGACAACGAGGATAACGTGCAAACTCCACACAGACAGTGGCCCCAGCTGGCAATCATTTTCTTTTCTTTCTCTCTCGCTCTTTTTTCTTTTTTTTTTTTTTTAATGATTGAGACATCGTCTCGCTCTGTTGTCCAGGCGGGAGTGCTGTGGCACAATCACAGCTCACTACAGCCTCCACCTCCTGGGCTCAAGGGATCCTTCCTTTCCCCTCCTCCTCCCATCAACATTATAATGAAATGATGTTGAAAGAATCGACAGTATTCAAGAACCTGCTGTATTTGTAGATCACTGTCCTCGGCATCCAGAACAGGTTTAACACTTACGATATCTTTACAAATGCTTATTTATTTATTTATTTATTTATTTATTTATTTATTTTTGAGACAGAGTCTTGTTCTGTCCCCAGGCTGGAGTGCAGTGGTGCGATCTAGGCTCACTGCAGCCTCTGCCTCCTGGGTTCAAGCAATTCTCCTGCCTCAGTCTCCTGAGTAACTGGGATTACAGACAAGTGCCATCACACCCAGCTAATTTTTGTATTTTTAGTAGAGACGGGATTTCACCATGTTGGCCAGGATGGTCTCCATCTCCTAGCCTGATTATCCACCTGTCTTGGCCTCCCAAAGTGCTGGGATTACAGGCGTGAGCCACCGCACCCGGCCATCTTTGCAAATGCTTATTAAAGGAATCAATAGCATTCATCTGAGTTTAACTCTGACAACGCTGCGGAAGAACAGATGCACCTGTACACAATCCCTGCTTCTCATCACCCAGAAGAGCGTATGCATTATTTGCACGAAACATTGCAGGAAGACTTAGAAATTCTTTGTCGGGGTTGTGTTATCAGCCACAAGAAATACATCTTTTTCAGCATCCCACAAGCAACCCAGGGCACCTCCTACTGGCAAGGCAGGGTTACTCAGCCTCGGCACACTGACATTTTGGATTAAATGATTCTTTGTTGTGGGGGCTGTGTACTGCAGGCTGTTTAGAGCACCGCTGGCTTCCACCTGTGAGTTGCCAGTAAGACTGTCTCCATTTGGGACGGCAAAAAATGTCTCTGTACTTTGCCAAAGGTCCCCTGTTGTGGGGCAGGGTGAGGGCAGGAGAAAGGATCAATGCTGGTTGACAGCCACTGAACTAAAGGCGGAACAGCAGCGTCACTGGAAACCCAGGCTTTGACACCAGACAGATATGATTGGCGCCCACTGTCAGCCACTGTCTGGCCTTTGGCAGCCACTAACTTCTTTGGGCCTTGGTGTCAGGGGTGTACCACTGGGCAGGCCATGAGAATGATCCCCTCCAGGGGCAGACAACGAGAGGGCACATCGGAGAGAATTTTAAAACAATAATATTAGCTAAACATTAGTTTGCTTCTTACTATCATCAGGTGATAGCAATTCTAAACAATGTAGCTCGTAAATTACTCCTCCTGCTCCCAATCCTGGCCCCTATCCCCTCTTGTTTCATGTCTTCATCTGCAAATGGTGGATTTAAGAGTCCTCGTTCTTCCCATATGGCACACAAAGTCCTCGGTAACTTTTGATTCTCTAAACTTAGAAGCAGTAGGTGGCGTGCGTCACCAGTGTACACTGTGTGTTCCTGGAGGAGTCAAACAGACCCACTAGGAAAGAGGATGAGACACAAGGTTAACGGCCCCCTCACCTCCATGCCACTATTTGGAAGCCCAGGAGGTGCCTCATCCCTGAAGTCAACAGGCTTGATCCCCCTAGTCTAGAATGCCTCCACAGTGTCAAGGGAGAGGGCAGGATGGGAAGCAGATGTTAGAAAAGTTTAACACTAACAAGTCAGGGTGTCCTGACATACCACTTAATGAAAAAATGCAGGCAAAACCTACTCTGTATGTATATGTGTGTGTGTGTGTGTGTGTGTGTGTGTGTTTGGGAAGAGAGAGAAGAGATTGGTTTCTGGAAAGATGTTCATCAAAATATGAGTAACTTATGGGATTTGAGAGTATTTTAATTTTTATTTTATACCTTACAGATTTGTTAAAAAAAAAAACTTTTACATTTTAATAAAATAAATGATACAATAAATTTATCATTTATTGTATTAAATTTTTTTTAATAAAAAAGGACCCAGAGAAAGGATAGAGAAAGTGGAGCAGAGATGAGACCAGGAGGGAGTCCAGGTAGAGACAGGAGAACTGGAGACAGCCGGTGAGCAGAGGGGCCTGGGTGTTGGGAGAGGGTGGCGTGCCCTGGGAGTCACCTCCTGGCAAGGACTGTGTTGCTCAGGCTGCCAAGGTCCTGCCAGCTTCTCACCAGCTTCCCAGCTGCCCTGCCTGTGCTGTGTACCCTCTGGGTTTCCTTGCACAATGGGGTGGCCGTGGAGGGTGGACGCATGGTGACCGAAACAGGCACAAAGGGAAAAAACAAGACAATGTCCAGGGTCCTCACCCAACCCCGTCAGAAGGAAAGCTCATGAAGGCAGCCTTTGGAAGGACTCCCCCTGGGTTCTCTGCTTCCCCTCCCTGGTCCTCATTCACAGGACAGCTTAATCTCTCTCTCTCTCTCTCTCTCACACACACACACACACACACACACACACACACTGAGTTGCGGTTTCCAGCTCAGGGTGTGTGTGTGTGCTTGTGTGTGTGTGTGTGTGTTTGTGTGTGTTTGTGTGTCTGTGTGTGTTTTGTGTGTTTGTGTGTGTTTGTGTGTTTTTGTGTGTTTTGTGTGTGCGTTTGTGTCTGTTTGTGTGTGTGTTTGCACGTCTGTGTTTGTGTGTTTTGTGTATTTGTGTGTGTTTTCTGTTTGTGTGTCTGTGTGTTTGTGTGTGTTTGTGTCTGTGTTTGTGTGTGTTTGTGTGTCTGTGTGTTTGTGTGTGTTTGTGTGTTTGTGTGTGTTTGTGTGTCTGTGTGTTTGTGTGTGTGTTTGTGTTTGTGAGTGTGTGTGTGTGTATTTGTGTGTGTGTGTGTGTGTGTGTGTGTGTGTGTGTGTGTGAGTGGGGTCTCCTGGGGCAGGAAGGTCAGCCAAGCTACTATAATCATTTCCAGGGAAGGTCACTCCCTACCAGCAGAGGTGAAGTCTCAGCTCTCCTGCCTGGCTCCTTCCCCTGGACAATAACAGCCCCAAACTTCTTGCTACGGAGGAAGTGTGGCTGCTCACAGGTGGTGCGGCAACTGCAGAGCCTCCACAGTTGGATCTGCTGTCCTTGACCCATCCAGGGCCTGTGCTAGGCCCACCCAAGGGCTCCTCCCAGTCTCCCCCTCCCCCATCCTAGGAACCAACCTTAATCCCTTTTGATTCCCAAAGCCTTAAAGTGTCAGAACCAAACCGCCTAGCCCCATTGTACAGATGAGAACACCAAGGCCCAGAGAGCACAGGCACTTGGCTAAAGTCACACAGATGAGAGAATGGTGGAAGTCCAGTTCTCTTGCAGGTTGGCTTCCTGACACCCCAGTGCACTCCCTTCCTCTAGAGCTCCCCCCAGAGCATCCCCTGAAGAGCTCCTCTGTTTCCCAAACCTGCCTGGGGAGGGGAGCGGGGGAGCTGGAGGTTTCCTGTCTGGGCCGAGAGTGAAAGGGCTGAAAGAAGGAACGAGGAAGGAGCAGCCAGCAGCCACAAAAGGCTTCAAAGGGCTCGGGCCTCTGCCAAACTGGCTGTGCACAGCCCAGTGGAGCCTGCCCCCACCCTGCGGCCAAGGCCATTCATTCTCTGTCTCCCTAACAGAAGCATTAGGAGACTAGGGCCTGGGAGGAAGCTTCCCTGCGACTCCAGGTCCTGCCACCCAAGGCGTGAGCTCTGGGAATGTGTCCCGCCTCCTGCTACAGCCCCAGCAGGCAGCAGGCAAAGCAGGCCAACCCCGACCTGCCTGCAGCCTGGGGCAGGATTATGAATCAGATGTGGCGCTTCAGGTTGGAAGAAATGTGGATCACAGATAGAGACACTAAGGCCCAAGGAAGGACCAGAGAGTGGCAAAGACAGCGCAGGATCCACGTGGGTGATGATTTTTTTCCTGTAGGTCCCTCCTGACGGCGGAAGTCACCTACAGCTTGAAGTCTTCTGTGGCGAAGGGAAAAGACAGGAGAGAGAGAGGGAAAGGCAAGCTCCCAGGTTCCCTGTTGGCGCAGGTGGCATTTTGGGAGGAAACGGGGTTATGCACTGTGGGGAGATTTAATTCGGAGCCAGGGGCTGAGCCTAAGGCTGGGATCTGTGTGACTGAGATCTGTGCTCACTTCGAGGTTTCTGTGCTTGCCTGGACGGCTCTTGCGCCCTGGGATCTGTAAACCCCAAGGGTGGTGCGCCCTGGGGTCGCCATGCCCCTCGGATTCTTTACAGGGCACCTCCCATCTGGCACCTGGAGCTCCTGAGTGCGCGCGCCCCGGGAGAGCTGTGCCCCCGGTAAAATCCGTGCGCTCCAGCTCAGGGCTCCCGGATTCGGTGCCCCTTAGTGGGCACCGGGCGCCCGGTGTCCGAAGGGCTGCCTGGAGATGCAACTGACCTTGGCGGGCATCAGAATGACGAGTGGCAGCAGCAGGAGCGGGGTGACGAACAAGATCACGAAGGACTTGAACTTGGAGACATAGCTCAGCGCCGAGGCCATTGCGCGGGAGGGAGACTGGCGGGCGAGACGAGTGAGGGGCAGCTAGAAGCGCCGCGGGCTTAAGAAGGGGCCGCAGTCCCTGGGGATTGGGGAGGGGGCGGTGACAACTCCGCCCCGCACGGGGGCGCCTCCCCACGGCCCTGGGGCGGGGCCACCCCTCGGGGTCGGTGGGACGCGCCTGCCCCCAGTTCTGCCACCCGGCGGCGGCGGGAGGCGTCTTTGGACTCTAACGCTTCGGGCCAGCCCTCTAGGGGCAGCCTGGGCCCTACCACCTCGCGCTCTCCAAGCCTCTGCTGCGCTACCCGGGCAGAGGTGCGTCCCGGGGCTGCCAAGCGGGGCGTGTTTAGGTCACTGGTGCTACCCGCTTTGGCGTGAGGCGCCCTCCCGCGTCCGCACCTGCTCTTTCCTGAGCTCTGAAGGGTCCCGGATGAAAATCTCTGCAGGCCTCTGGGTCTCTCAGGTCCATCTCCCCGATCTCCCTCTCCTTTCCATCTCCTTACTTCCGCCCCAACCATGTCTCTCCGGGAGGTGTCCCCGCACACCCCGCGCCCTCTGCACCGCGGGCCTCCCTGGCTTCCTCGCCACATACGCCCCGCTCTGGGTGCAGGACCCCCTTTCCCCGCTCTCACTCTCTGCCCCTGAGCTCCTGGGCGATCGCAGGGGGAGGCCAGGCCACTGTCCTCCGCGGTCCCAGGGGCTCTCGCGCTCCAGTGGACACTGCGCCCCGCGGACACCCGGCGGGCAGATGCGGACGCGCGTCTTGGAGGGGCCCCACCGAGCCCCAGCAGCCACAGCTGCCCACCCGACCCAGGTCAGAGGGAAACGGAGGTCTAGAGAGGAAGGGGCACAATTAAGGCGACACTGAGACAGTCGCCCATGTATTCATTCAGCCCGCCAGGCAACAGATGGGTACTGAGCACCTCTTCTCCGCGACGCCCTGTTTTGGGCACTGCAGACACACGGATGCAAAGACATCCCCACCTCTGTGATTTTCTTCTTTCCTCTCTTCTGCCTGCCTCTCACTCTGCAGCTTCCTTTCGGGGAGTCTCTTCCATGTTGGTGGCTTAACCACAGCCTGCTCCTTAGTGATTACCATCCTGTGCCTTCAACCCAGCCATGATGCCAGAGTCCCAGATTTCCGTATGTCCAACCTTCCGCAGACTGGAGGTGTCTGGGGCCGAAAATTCAACACATCCTGAATCAAGCTCATGAGTTCCTTTCTGTGACCTGCACCCAAGGACATGCATTCCCCCAAGCCCATCCGTAATTGCCCTCCTCCTGTCCTCCTCTCTTTGTGATTCTCATTTATATAGCCCTAGGTTTTCCCGCCTTTCCTCTTGTCCCCAGGGCACTTCGCACAATTTGTACCTCTTATATTTATTGGTGTAACTTTTATTTTTTACTTTTTATTTTTTAAGTGTTATTTCATTTTTCATTGACAAATCATTGCCTATATTTACAGGGTACCATGTGATTTTTCAATATATGTATAATTGTGGTGTGTTCAAATCAGGCTAATGAGCATATTTATCACTCAAATATTTATCATTTCTCTTGTTTTTGTTTTTTGTTTGTTTGTTTGAGGCAGAGTTTTGCTCTTGTCACCCAGGCTGGAGTGCAGTGGCGCGATCTTGGCTCATTACAACCTCTGCCTCCCAGGTTCAAGTGAATCTCCTGCCTCAGCCTCCCAAGTAGCTGGGATTACAGACATGTTCCACCATGCCTGGCTAATTTTTTGTATTTTTAGTAGAAAGGGGGTTTTACCATGTTAGCCAGGCTGGTCTCGAACTCCTGACTTCAGGTGATCCACCCATCTTGGTCTCCCAAAGTACTAGGATTACAGGTGTGAGCCACTGCACCTGGCCCAAATATTTGTCATTTCTTTGCGGTGAGAACATTTAAAATATCTTGTAGCTATTTTAAAAGACATGATACATTATTATGATGTATTTTCTATTTACTGTCTGTTTTATTCATCACCACCTGTCTAGCTAGTGCCTTTCCCAGTACCTAATCCAGTGTGTGCACTCAAACCTTTTTTTCTGGGATGCATGAATGACAGCAAGTAAACAACTTCGGTTCTTTTGTCGTTTTTTAAAATTTTACTTTAAGTTCTGGGATACATGTGCAGAATGTGCAGGTTTGTTACATAGGTATACATGTGCCATGGTGGTTTGCTGCACCCATCAACCCGATATCTAGGGTTTAAGTCCCGCATTAGGGGCTTTGTAGGTATTTGTCCTAATGCTCTCCCTCCCCTTGCCCCACACCCCCCAACAGGTCTCAGTGTGTGATGTTCCCCTCCCTGTGTCCATGTGTTCTCATTGTTCAACTCTCACTTATGACTGAGAACATACGGTGTCTGGTTTTCTGTTCCTGGATTAGTTTGCTGAGAATGATGGCTTCCAGCTTCATCCGTGTCCCTGCAAAGGACATGGGCTCATTATTTTTTATGGCTGTATAGTATTCCATGGTATATATGTGCCACATTTTCTTTATCCAGTCTATCATTGATGGACATTTGGGTTGGTTTTAAGTCTTTGCTATTGTAAATAGTGTGCATGTGTCTTTATAGTAGCATGATTTATAATCCTTTGGGTATATACCCAGTAATGAGATTGCTGGGTCAAATGATATTTCTGGTTCTAGATCCTTGAGCAATCGCCACACTGTCTTCCACAATGGTTGAACTAATTTACACTCCCACCAACAGTGTAAAAGTACAACTTCCGTTCTTAATACAACTGCTTCCAAGGCGATTCACCAGAGCATGGACTCTGAGGCTAGAGTGCCTGGGCTTATATCCTGCCCTAGCTCATCCTGGCTGTGTGCCTCAGACAAGTTACCCTCTCTGAGCTTATCCTGTCATAAATGAAGATAATAGCACCAACTTTGATTTTAAACGGCTGTTTTGGAGATTATATGAGTTCATGCTCAGAGAGTGCTTAACTCAGTGCGTTGGCATATAGTCGGCTGTTAGTAAATATCTGTTCTTGCAATTATATGCAAAATACCCTGGTTGGTGGGGCCTTAGGAGAAGGATCCACCAACTGAGCCTAAAGTAATGAAGGAAGGTTTCACAGAGGAGGTGGCATTTGAGCTAAGACTTAATGGCTAAGTAAAAATTTGCCAGGCAGCAGTGGAGGACAGTCAAAATTAGCACCAAATGAAAAAGAATGTTAAGATTGTTAAGAAAAATTCCAAGGTCAAAGTGCTACAAAAAGAACAACAAAAAGTCAAATGAATGGAGAGATTATACCAAGTTCATGGATAGGGAGACCAAACATTGTAGGACTATCCATTTCTCTAAAATTAACCCATAAATTCAATTCAATTCCAATTAAAATCCCAACAGGATTTTGGATTAACAAGCCTAAGATTCAGTTTAAATAGCAGGTAAGCCAAGAATAATTAAGACACTTCTGGAAAAACATAGGGGAAATCGTTATTTAGACTTGAAGAATGACTAAGTTGTAATACTCGATGTAATCATTAACTGTTGGCATGAGGTTAGGAAAATAGTAGAATAGAGCCTAGAAATAGACCCATGGTTGCCTGGAAACTTTATTTACAACAGAGATTGCATGATCTACCCAATGTGTATTCTCAGTTGCTGGATCAATTAGTTTTTAGCAATACAGACATTTTTCTTTCACTAAGTATGCTACACACATATAGGAGAAGTTTGAGCATAATTTCTAATAATAAAGTTATTTCTGATTTTTTTTTTTTTTTTTTTTTTTTTTTTTGAGATGGAGTCTCGCTCTGTCACCCAGGCTGGAGTGCAGTGGTACAATCTCGACTCACTGCAACCTCTGCCTCCTGGATTCAAGCAATTCTTCTGCCTCAGCCTCCCAAGTAGCTGGGACTACAGGCACGTGCCACCACGGCTGGCTAATTTTTTTTTTGTATTTTTAGTAGAGATCATGTTTCACCATATTGGTCAGGCTAGTCTCGAATTCCTGACCTCGTGATCTGCCCACCTTGGCCCCCCAAAGTGCTGGGATTACAGGTGTGAGCCACTGTGCCCAGCTTATTTCCAATTTTTTAAATTTATGAGTCTTATTTAATTATTCCCAAGAGCTGAACATAAGAGTTCAATTTACGCACACAAATTTATTTACCAAAGGAAAGCCCTGCCTCTTGTCATACTCCTACTTCACAGATAACTTAAAATTTTAGCCACATACCACATTGCACTATAAAAAATGAAGTAATGAAAAAGAAAGTGCATCCAAATTTATATCTTGTATTGGTAACTTACCATAAAATGCATAAACTATATTAGGTCATGATAATTTTATCTTGATGTAGCTACTTTTAGTAACCTGTTAAGGGAGGAGACCACCCCCTCATATTGTCTTATGCCCAATTTCCGCCTTCAAAGAAAAAAGAAGTAAAAACTAAAAGGCAGAAATGAAATCCACAGGCAGACAGCCCAGCGCTGCGCCCTGGGCCCTGTAGTTAAAGATCGATCCCTGACCTAACTGGTTATGTTATCTATAGATTCCAGGCATTGTACAAATTCCTGTCCTGTTCTGTTTCATTCTGATTACCGGAGCATGCAGCCCCCAGTCACATACCCGCTGCTTGCTCAATCGATCACAACCCTCTCACGCAGACCCCCTTAGAATTGTGAGCCCTTAAAAGGGACAGGAATTGCTCACTTAGGGAGCTTGGCTCTTGAGATAGGAGTCTTGCTGATGCTCCCGGCCGAATAAACCCCTTCCTTCTTTAACTCGGTGTCTGAGGAGTTTTGTCTGTGGCTTGTCCTGCTACACTATCATCAGGTTGTGTTCTGAATCAGTATTTCTCAAAATATAAATCCAGACATTAGAATATGCTTCTTGAATACGAAAATAAATTATTCCCTGACTTAACGTATGTTACTTACCTACATAAAACTATTTGGGAATAGTTAGTTATAATGGTATATAGTACATAATTGTGTGATGCAACTTTTTCCCCACTTGAATCATTTAATATAATTTTAATCTTAAAACTGAGATAGTAAACATTTACTTTTTGGTATAAAAATTCTAAAATGTGGTGTGTTACATTAATTTGACCTCAGGTTCATTTTGCAGTTACCGGAGAAATGGCACCCTCTGTACTGTTTTGTAACACCTCGTGAGTCAAACTATTTCAAAATAAAAAGCAGTTTTAATTCATGGCAAATGAAAAATATACCTCAGACTGATGAATCCAATTCTTTCCAACTTATTTTGATTTTAATTTTTAATTTTTATTATTTTATATTTATTTATTTATTTATTTTTGAGACGGAGCTTCGCTTTTTTGCCCAGACTGGAGTGCAGTGGTGTGATCTTGGCCCACTGCAATCTCCGCCTTCCAGTTTCAAGTGATTCTCCTGCCTCAGTCTCCCAAGTAGCTGGGATTACAGGCACCCGCCACCACCCCCAGCTAATTTTTGTATTTTTAGTAGAGATGGGGTTTCACCATGTTGGCCAGGCTGGTCTCGAACTCCTAATCTCGTGATCCACGAGCCTTGGCCTCCCAAAGTGCTGGGATTACATGCATGAGACACCACACCCGGCCCCTGCTCACATTTTATGACTGATGTGGGTAGCTAAGAAAATCGTGATACTAGGTAGGCTGGGTGCGGTGGATCACGCCTGTAATCCTAGCACTGTGGGAGGCCAAGGCGGGCGGATTGCCTGAGCTCAGGAGTTTGAGACCAGCCTGGGCAACAATGGTGAAACCCCATCTCCACTAAAATACAAAAAATTAGCCAGGCGTGGCAGCATGCACCTGTAGTCCCAGCTACTTGGGAGACTGAGGCAGGAGAATTGCTTGAACCCAGGAGGAGGAGGTTGCAGTGAGCCGAGATCACGCCACTGCACTCCAGCCTGGGCAACAGAGTGAGACTCCGTCTCCAAAACAAAACAAAAAGGAAAATTGTGATACTAGGCTAGGCACTGTGACTGGTGCCTGTAATCCCAGCACTTTGGGAGGCCAAGGCAGGCAGATTGCTTGAGTTCAGGAGTTTGAGACCAGCCTAGGCAACATGACGAGACCCCCATCTCTACTAAAAATACAAAAACTTAACCGGGTGTGGTGGGAGGGTCGCTTGAGCCCAGTGGGTGGAGGTTGCAATGAGCCGTGATCGCTCATTGTGATGAGATTGTGACATGCAGACAAGCCAAGAAGTGCAGTAGATGATTAGGATTTTCTTAGATTTTGGATGCTTTCATTTGTATCTTACTTATTTAAACTTACTTAAATAAGTTTATTTACACTTACTTGGGCATGGTATGTGAGTATTTCTATGGACAGAGCTGCTCCATTGGTCAGTAGAGTAGCCTTATCAGTTTTTTCCCCCGCCAACATTTTAACTTGGGAACACTGTTTTATTTATAAACAAGCTTTGATTGCTAAAAAGGCAGGTCCTGAATGTTGTCAATAGAAAAGAGTATTGGTCAGCGTTCCCTGGGTTAGACTTACAACTAACTATATTTTGGGGGGTGCCGCAAGTCAGCTGGGAGTCTATGGTTTGGCAACTCTGCTCCAGGCTGTAGGTAGATGGTGGACGACTCCATGGTCCTCTCATTCCGTGCTGTGGAGGGGCTTCACCCAGATTGAGGAAGCAGAGGTTCTTGGGGACATGTTCTCATCACAGGAGCCAAGAGTGCTGGTGGGAATTTGCAGTACCTCTAAAAGCTTCTGCTCAGGTACAGCATACTCACCTCTTTCACCTTCTGCTAGCCAATGCAAGTCTCATGGCCAAGTCCAAAATCAATGGAGTTGGGGAAATATACTGTGTCTATAGGGAGGGGTGGCAAAAGTGGGGGGAATTAATCATTGTGAACAAATAATATAATCTACCACCCACAGTAAATATTATTAAGTCCAGTGTCTCTCTCTTTAAAGCGTGTGGAAATGGTATAAACTTATGTGAGTTAGAAGAGCTCAGTTCTATGAGTTATATAAATTCGAAGATGGTTGGCACAAGGATGATAATTAACATATATATTCAAACTGGAAAATGAAATCAGACTCTTTTGGGGGGCCGGAATTAAGTCTGATTCGGGTGATTAATTTGACAGTCAAGACTAACTTTGCCAATTAGGGTTTACAAAGGATGCTTCCCATAACCAGCTGAGCTAAATTTGTAGCTCCGAGGTTTTGACAAAAGTATATTTAAAACACATGCTACCGGAAAATCATTTTCTATCATGTTGGCCAATGTGTGTTGAAATTAACATTTTTATTACCCAAGAGCTTTCTGAGTATACTGAGTCTTAAAAGATGCTTCTCGGCCGGGCGCAGTGGCTCACACCTGTAATCCCAGCACTTTGGGAGGCTGAGGCAGGCGGATCATGAGGTCAGCAGATCGAGACCATCCTGGCCAACATGATGAAACCCCGTCTCTACTAAAAATACAAAAAATTAGCCTGGCATGGTGGTGGGCGCCTGTAGTCCCAGCTACTCAGGAGGCTGACGCAGGAGAATGGCGTGAACCCGGGAGGCATCGCGAGAATGCCGTGAATTCAGGAGGCATCATGAGAATGGCGTGAATCCGGGAGGCATCGCAAGAATGCCGTGAACCTGGGAAGCATCCCGTCACTGTACTCCAGCCTGGGCGACAGAGCGAGACTCCGTCTCAAAAACAAACAAAAAAAAGATGCTTCTCACAAGGATCACTTGAACGCAGGAGTTCAAAGGTACCGTGAGCTATGATCATGCCACTGCTCTTCAGCCTGGGAGACACAGCAAGACCCTGTCTCTAAAAAAAAGAAACAAAAGGAATATAGGGATAAATAAACCCCAAATTTAGTTTAGCTTTAATCTGTGGGCAGGGGGCATGTGATTAAAGAGTGTGATGCTTCGGCTGTATCTGAAGTGTTTTATTATTTGTAACTGGCTATGATACAGAGATATTTATCATATCATCCTTTATTCTTTTAAAAATATTTTAAAGATGGCATCATAAACATTTCTAACATTTTAAAAGGGACTCAACGTGCATTTAATACTAGAAATGTTTTCATGAGGTGCAACGTATAAGATAAAGAAAAAAATATTTCCGACAGAATAAGGAGAGCTGATGTCCCGCCTACTGAAAATGTAGTCCCCTCCAACACGATCGTTTTTTTTCTGGAGGCAAGGGTTGTTAGGTTGGACACAGAGAGCAGCCCGGAATGAAAAGGCTGTACTGTGTGTTTTTTACTTACGCAAATTTCTTTTTATCACTGTGTATATAAATGACGTCTGAATTAAAATGCAAACTTTGATCTCTTTCCAGATTGATGCTGGGTCCAAAGTTGTGTGTCACTGTAGTATTAGTAGCCTTGAATTCCACAGTTTCCTTCGGGCTGAGTGAGGTTTCACATTTTCTCCTTCACTCTCTTTAGTTCCTTTTTTTGCTGAATGGCATGCAATTCTTTAGTCCTTTCTCCCTCCTCCAGATGCATTCATCAATAGAAAAGATGAAAATATTTGTGTTGGGGGGATATCTTTCCATAAGTAAAATGTGTACTTTATTTTTATTTTTATTTTTTTTTTTTTTGAGACTGAGTCTCGCTCTGTCGCTAGGCTGGAGTGCAGTGATTTCGGCTCACTGCAACCTCCGCCTCCCGGGTTCAAGCGATTCTTCTGCCTCAGCCTCCCGAGTAGCTGGGACTACAGGCACCCGCCACCACACCCGGCTAATTTTTGTATTTTTACTAGAGACGAGGTTTCACCATATTGGCCAGGATGATCTCCATCTCTTGACCTCGTGATCCGTCCACCTGGGCCTCCCAAAGTCCTGGGGTTACAGGCATGAACCACCGCACCCGGCCAAATGTGTACATTTTTATGGCACGTTGCATATCATTGTTAAAGATGCCATATAAAGTTTACCCTCTGAATTAAATTAGACGATGATTTCTTTTTTAAAGAAAGTTGTCAGAATCCCAAAGAAGACATCTGTGTTGGGAATGGAAGGAGAGGATTAGTGTGAGATATTTCAGAAAAAGACTCTGTAGGACAAATGTTCCCTCTCTACTGGAAGATTCTCAACAGTGTACACACATTTGGTAATGTCTATCTCAGCAAAACCCTCTCTTCCTTACACGCCGGTCCCTCACCTGTTTTTCTCGTGGCCTTGGTGGCAAAGCTCCTGGGAAGGGTTGTTTATACTCACTGTCTTCACTTTTTCTCCGCCCATTCTCCACTGAACCCATTCCAGTCAGGATTGTGTAACTCCATTCAGACCGTCTGTCAAGGTCAGCAGTCACCTCCAAATCACTGATCTCATGGCCACCTTTCAGTCTTTACCTCTCTCCCCCTTGGCAGCATCTGTTACTACAGAGCCTTCTCTCTTACAACACTTTCTCGACTTGCCTCCCAGACACCACACTCCCTGGTTTTCCTTTTACCTTCTCAGTGACTTCTTCTCAGTCTCTTTTGCAAGTCAAGTTCTTCTGAAACTCCAAACATTGGAGTGTCCCAGGGTTCAGCTCCTCCCTGATTTCATCCAGTCTCACGGCTTTCAACACCATCACATGTAGACAGCTCCCAAATGGACGTCTCCAGGCCAGCCCCAGCCTCTCTCCTAACTCCACATTTGCGTCTCTGGCAGCCTACTTGATAACTCTACTTGAATTTCTAATGGGCATCTCACACATAACACATCCAAAATCACTCCAGAATACCATTCCCCAGCCCAAACTGCAATCTTTCCCATCTTAGCAAATAGAAAGTCCATTTTTTTCCAATTGCTCAGGCCAAAAGCACTTGGATTGGGCCAGAAGCATACCTGTAATCCCAGCACTTTGAGAAGCCGAAGTGGGTGAATCACTTGAGGTCAGGAATTCAAAACCATCCTGGCCAACATGGCAAAACCCTGTCCCTACTAAAATTACAAAAATTAGCTGGGTGTGGTGGCATGTGCCTGTAATCTCAACCACTTGGGAGGCTGAGGCAGGAGAATTGCTTGAACCCGGGAGGCAGAGGTTGCAGTGAGCCAGGATCACGCCACTGCCCTCCAGTATTCATGACAGAGTGAGACTTTGTCTTCCCCTAAAAAAGCACTTGGATTATTCTTGACTTTCTTTCACACCCAGACTTCCAACCCAGTCCTCTGGGCTCTAACTTCTAAATATATCTATCATGCAATTATTCTCTTCACCTCCATGGGAGCCAACCTGATCTAGCCCTCATGCCTAGATTTCTAACTAATCTCCCTGCCTTCATACTTACCTCTGTTCAGTCTATTCTCAGAACAGCCCCCAGAGATAACCGTTTAAATCATAATTCCGATCATGTCACTTCTGTGCTCAAAACCCTCCACTGACTTTCCACTTCACTCATCATAAACTCAAGGCCTTCAAAATGGTCATGTGTGTATTAGTCCACTTTTGCATTGCTATAAAGAGATACCCGAGACTGGGTAATTTATAAAGAAAAGAGGTTTAATTGGCTCACAGTTCTGCAGGCTGTCCAGGAAGCATGATGCTGGAATCTACTTGGCTTCTGGGGAGGCCTCAAAAAAATTTCACTCATGGTTAAAGGCAAAGCAGGAGCAAGCATCTTCAAATGGCTGGAGCAAGAGGAAGAGAGAGAGAGCAGGGGGAGGCACTACACACGTTTTGTTGTTGTTGTTTGTTTTTTAGAGGGAGTCTCACTCCATCACCCAGGCTGGAGTGCAATGGCACGATTTCGGCTCACTGCAACCTCTGCCTCCCAGGTTCAAGCGATTCTCCTGCCTCAGCCTCCCGAGTAGCTGGGATTACAGGCGCCTGCCACTATGCCCAGTAAAAGTGGACAAAGGATATGAACAGACACTCTCAAAAGAAGACATTTATGCAGCCAACAGACACATGAAAAAATGCTCATCATCACTGGTCATCAGAGAAATGCAAATCAAAGCCACAATGAGATACCAATGAGACACCAGATAGAATGGTGATCATTAAAAAGTCAGGAAACAACAGATGCTGGAGAGGATGTGGAGAAATAGGAAAGCTTTTACACTGTTGGTGGGAGTGTAAACTAGCTCAACCATTGTGGAAGACAGTGTGGCAATTCCTCAAGGATCTAGAACTAGAATTACCATTTGACGCAGCCATCCCAGTACTGGGTATATACCCAAAGGATTATAAATCATGCTACTATAAGACACCTGCACACGTATGTTTATTGCAGCACTATTCACAATAGCAAAGACTAGGAACCAACCCAGATGCCCATCAATGATAGACTGGATTAAGAAATGTGGCACATATACACCATGGAATACTATGCAGCCATAAAAAAGGATGAGTTCATGTCCTTTGTAAGGACATGGATGAAGCTGGAAACTATCATTCTCAGCAAACTACCACAAAGACAGAAAACCAGCACCACATGTTCTCACTCAGAGGTGGGAATTGAAAAATGAGAACACTTGGGCACAGGGCGGGGAACATTACACCCCGGGGCTTGTCATGGAGAGGGGGGCAAGGGGAGGGGTAGCATTAGGAGAAATACCTAATGTAAATGATGAGCTAATGGGTGCAGCAAACCAACATGGCACATGTATACATATGTAACAAACCTGCACGTTGTGCACATGTACCCTAGAACTTAAAGTATAATTAAAAAAAAAAAAAAAAAAAAAAAACCTTTTCTGCTCACCCCACACAAGTAGCAGTCCCAAGCATAATTCACAACTGCCTTTCATGCTTTGTTTATTTTCACCACCTGATAGAGCATAACTATTTTGTTTGAATCTTCTCTTCCCTAATAGAAGATAAGCTCTATTAGACCAGAGAACCGTCTGTTCTGTTCAATGCCATAGCACCCATCACCTGGAATTTTCTCTTCCATGGTCGGTGCTCAACAAACACTTGTTGAACAAATGAAGGTGGGAAGAAGAGGGACAGGCTAGTGTGACTTCCAGGTTTCTGGCTTGGGTGGCGGGTGGCTGGTGATGTCATTTACGAAGATAGGGATATTTCAGCAGAATGGAGGTGGATGGAGGTGGGGAGGGCAAGCTAGTGAAGTTTTATTTTTGCCTGGTTGGATTGGAGTCACCTGCTGTCTGGAAGGCAGAGAAGTAATTTAGATTTCAGGGGAGTGGTCCTGCTGGAAATGGAGAGTTGGAAGCCATCTGACAGTGATTTCCCCAGAGAGAAGATTTTACCCTGCAAAAAAAGAAAGGGCTCTGCCAGAACTTTGGGAGACACCAGACTTTAGCAAATGAAAGGAGGAAAAGATGCTGATGGAGAGGACAAAAAAGGTGCACCAATGGAAGAAGGAGGAAAACAAAGACAGAGGAAACCAATGGAAATCAAGGATTGGAAGGGCTTCAGGAAGGAGAACCAATGGACATCAAGGATTGGAAGGCATTCAGGAAGGAGAACCAATGGAAATCAAAGATTCAAAGGGATTCAGGAAGGAGGGAGGGGCCTACAGTGCTGACTGTTGAGTGCATGAGGACTGGGCAACAAGGTCATTGCAGATGGAGTGGAGTTCAGTAGCAGTGGAGGCAAAAGCCAGGTTGAAGCAGAGTAGGGAGAGAATGGGAAGCCATGCAAAGCAACACCAGCAAGATTAGACTGCTCCTTCCAGAAGTCTGACTGTGAGGAGAAAAGAAAAGCGAGGTGTACTTGAAAGGACTAAAGGGTCAAAGGAGATTTTATGTTTATTTGCTTTTTTAATGGGAGAGACATGCACAAATTTATATGTGGGGGTGGGAGGAGAGAAGAGGCTATAGGAGGTAAAGAAAAGAAATAGGAATAGGAATGCTATGAAAGAAAGCTATGGAGGGCTGGATAGAATTGCCTTTGATGGGAATAAGGAGATTGGGTAAGGGATGAGTCAGAATGCAGAAGTGCAGGTATCAGGGAAGATAGAGCTATATCAGTAAATAAAGCCAAAAAGAAAGCAGAAGAAGCTGTGCATGTTACCACAAAACTAGTGACGGGACACTGGGACCTCTGCTGATGTTATACTCAGAAAATCCCAAAGCCTTGAGGACTGAGCTGGCCAACAGAAAGAAGCAGGAAGCCCAGACTCCACCTTCCCTTTCTTACAAATCTCTTGCAATGCATCTGATTGTCGAAATGCGAATCACAGCTGAAGCCCTGGCTGCAAAGAAAACTGCAATGTGGGAAAGTACACAGGAGGAGGGTAGAATGGATGTTGAGTCCCAGTGTTCCATATTCAGCCACCCATGTTTTATATATTGTTTTTATATATATACACACATACACACACACATACATAAACAAATATATATGATAATGTATTTTTACATAAAATATAAAATTATAAAACAATGTATAAAACATATAAATATAACATTCTAATAATATTTTTAAATTTTAAATATATAAAGATATTTTTACATATACGATTATTATGCATTATATGTTTTATACGTGTGTATATATATATATTTTTTGAGAGACAAGGTCTCACTCTGTCACCCAGTCCGTAGTACAGTAATGTGGTCATAGCTCACTGCAGCCTTGAACTCCTGGGCTCAAGGGATCCTCTCTTCTTGGCCTCCCAAAATGCTGAGATTACAGACGTGAGCCACCGTGTCAGGTCTATATTTATTTTTTATATGTAAATAAAAATAATATGTAAATATTTTATGTGTTTTATGTAAATTATTTTATGTAAATTATTTTATATGTAAATAAAAATTACATTTATATGTAAATAAAATTTTATTTGTAATAAAAAATTTTAATATAATTAAAATTTTATATATAATATAATAAGTATAAAAAATTATTTACATATAAATAATTTTATTTATAGGTAAATAAAAATTTTATATGTAAATAAAAATAATTATAAAAATAAAAATTATGTAAATAAAAATAAATAAAAATTTAGACACATATCATCTTTACTGAGATAAAATGCACATCTCATACAATTTATCCATTTAAAGTATACAATGAATGGTTTTTAGTATATTCACAGAATTGTGCAACCATCATCACGATCAATCTTAGAACATTTTTATCACCCCAAAAAGAAATCCTGGAGGTGGAGCTAGACGGCCAAATAGAAGCCTCCACCAATCATCCTCCCTCAATTGCCTCCCTTCTGGACAGCAAGTGACTCCAATTCAACCAGTCAAAAATGATATAGGTTCTGCTATATCATTTTGAATTCTGGCTTCTACCTCCAGTGCTACTGAACTCCAGTCCATCAGCAATGACCTTGTTGCTCAGTCTTCATGCTCTTTTTTTTTTTTTTTTTTTTTTTGAGACGGCCTCATGCTCTTGACAGGTGGTGGTGCAAGATGGCTGAATAGAAGCCTCAACTGTCTACACACATAAAGCATCATTGCAAGAACCGAAAATCAGGTGAGTGATCACAGAACCTGGTTTTAACTTCATATCTCTGAAAGAGGCACTGAAGAGGGCAGGAAAGACAGTCTCAAGCTGTTGATGCCGTCCCTCCCCCATCCCCTGACAGTGGTCATGTGGTATAGAGAATTTGTGCATTTCAGCAAGGAAGAGTACAAGCGATTGTGGGACTTTGCATTGGAACTCGGTGCTGCCTTATCACAGCAGAAAGCAACACTGGGCAGGACTCAGCCAACACCCACAGAAGGAGCATTTAGACCATCCCTAGCCAAAGGGGAATCATCCATCCCAGCAGTTGGAAGCTGAGTCCTGGTGAGCCTTGTCACTGCAGGCTAAAGTCCTCTGGGGTCCCAGATAAACTTGAAAGGCAGTCTAGGCCACAAGGACTGCAACTCCTAGGCAAGTCTTGGTGCTATGCTGGGCTCAGAGCCAGTGTCTTACCAGGGCATGAACCTTGTGAGATACCAGCCAGGGTGGCTAAGAGCGCTTATGCTACTCTTCCTCCAACCCCAGGCAGTGCAGCTTATAACTCCAAGAGAGACTCCTTTCTTCTGTTTGAGAAGAGGAGAGGGAAGATTAAAGAGGGCTTTGTCTTGAATTTTGGATACCAGCTTAGCTACAGTAGGATAGGGTACTGGGCAGAGTCCAGAGGCCTGATTCCAGGCCCTAGGTCCTGGATGACATTTCTAGACATGCCTTGGGCCAGAAGAGAACACACTGCCTTGAAGGGAAGGACCCAATCCTGGCAGAATTCATCATCTGCTGACCAAAGAGCACTTGGGCCCTGAATAATCAACAGTGGTAGCCAGGTAGTACACACCATGGGCCTTGGATGCGACTCTGAGATGTGCTGGCTTCTGGTGTGACACAGCACATTACTAGCTATAGTGGCTATGGAGAGAGATTCCTTTTGCTTTTCTAAAGCAGAGTAAAATGGACTTTGTCTTGCAACATAGGTACCAGCTCAGCCAAGGTAGAGTAGAGCACCAAGCAGGCACTTAGGGTTCCTGATTCCAGGCTGGGCCCTTGGTTGGCATTCCTGGACCTGCCATGGGCCAGAAGGGAGCCCACTGCCCTGAAGCGTGAGACCCAGGCCTGGCAGCATTCACCACAAGCAGGCTGAAGAGCCCTTGGGCCTTGAGTGAACATTGGTGGTATCCCAGCAGTACCCCACGTTTGACCCTGTGGGCCTGTGGTGGTGGTGGCCGTGGGGAGAGACTCCTCTGCTTGTGGAAAGGGAAGGGAAGAGTGGGAAGGATTTTGACTTGTGGCTTGGGTGCCAGCTCAGCCAGGTAAATTCAGCCAGCTCAGTACAACACCAGGTAAATTCCTAAAATTTCTGACTCCAGGTGCTGGCTTCTAGATATCATCTCTGGACCTGCCCAGGACTGGGGAGAACTTGCTGTCCTGAAAGGAAAGACATGAGTGTAGCTAGTTTTACTACCTGCTAATCGCACAGCTCTAGGACCTCAGCGAACATAGGTGGTATCCAGATAGTGATCACAGTGGGCCTTGACAAGACCCAGTGCTAGGCTGGCTTCAGGTCTAACCAAGTGCAGTTTCAGTGGTGGTGACAACAGAGGTGCTTGTGTCACTCCTGCCCCAGCTGCAGGCAGCTCAGCACACAGAGATAAGCTCTTTATTTGGGAAAAAGTAAGGAGGAGAGCAGGAGCCTCTGCCGGTAACCCAGACAATTCTTCTGGATCTTATCAAAGACCACAATGTAGATCCATTCTGCTATTAAGAGAGTCTGATGCTTTCTTGAGTATGACAGATGCATTTTTCAACTCCAAAATTTCTGCTTGATTCTTTTTAATTGTTTAAATCTCTTTGTTAGATGTATCTGGTAAAATTCTAAATTCCTTCTTTGTGTTATCTTAAATTTCATTGAGTTTCCTCAAGCTATTTTGGGGCACATGTTCTCAGGACCTCCTGAGGGCTGTGTCATGGAAAAAAAAAAAAAACCAGCTATTTTGAATTATCTGTCTGAAAGGTCACATATTTCTCTCTCTCTGGGATTGGCCCCTGGTGTCTTATTTAGTTCATTTGGTGAAGTCACATTTTCCCAGATGTTGTTGATGCTTATAGATGTTCATTGGTGTCTGGGCATTGAAGAGTTAGGTATTTATTGTAGCCTGTGCAGTCAGAGCTTGTTTGTACCCATTCTTCTTGGGTAGGTTTTCCAAGAATTTGGAGGGACTTGGGTTTTCTGATCTAAAATTTTGGTCACTGCAACTGTATCTGCACTTGGGTTATCCCAAGCCCAGTAACACTGTGGCTTTTGCAGGATTGGTCAAGCAGAAGAAAAAATCAGTGAGTTTGAAGACAGGCTATCTGAAAATTCAAAGTTGAAGGAGTCAACAGACAAAAGAATGAAGCACACCAACGAGAATTAGAAAATAGGCTCAAAAGGGCAAATCTATGAGTTATAGGTATTAAAGAGGAGGTAGAGGTAGAAAGTTTATTCAAAAGGATAATAACAGAGAACTTCCCAAACATAGAGAAAGATATCAGTATTCAAGTACAATAAGGTTATAGAAAAACCGAGCAGATTTAACCCACAAAAATGACTACCTCTAGGCATTTAATAGTCAAGCTCCCAAAGGTCAAGGGTAAAGAAAGGATCCTAAAAACAGCAAGAGAAAAAACACAAATAACATACAATGGAGCTTCAATACATCTGGCAGCAGACTTTTCAGTGGGAACCCTGCAGGCCAGAAGAGAATAGCATGGCATATTTAACGTGCTGAAGGAAAAAAAGATATGCTACCCTAGAATAGCATATCCAGTGCAAATATCCTTCAAGCATGAAAGGCAAATGAAGACTTTCCCAGACAAATAAAAACAGAGATTTCATTAACATCAGAGCGGTCTGAAGGAAATAAATGCTAAAGAGAATTCTTCAATCCAAAAGAAGAGGACACTGATGAGCAATAAGAAATTATCTGGGCCGGACGCGGTGGCTCAAGCCTGTAATCCCAGCACTTTGGGAGGCCGAGACGGGCGGATCACGAGGTCAGGAGATCGAGACCATCCTGGCTAACACGGTGAAACCCCGTCTCTACTAAAAAATACAAAAAACTAGCCGGGCGAGGTGGCGGGCGCCTGTAGTCCCAGCTACTCAGGAGGCTGAGGCAGGAGAATGGCGGGAACCCGGGAGGCGGAGCTTGCAGTGAGCTGAGATCCGGCCACAGCACTCCAGCCGGGGCGACAGAGCAAGACTCTGTCTCAAAAAAAAAAAAAAAAAAAAAGAAATTATCTGAAAGTACAGAACTCACTGGTAACGTTAAATACACAGAAAAACACAGAATATTATAACACTGTAATTGTGGTGTTTAAATTACTCGTATCTTAAGTAGAAAGACTAAAAGATGAACTAATCAAAAATAATAACTACAATAACTTTTTAAAGACATAGTAAAATAAGATATAAATAGAAGCAACAAAGTTAAATAGTGGAGGATGAAGTTAAAATATAGAGTTTTTATTTGTTTTCTCTTTGCTTGCTTGTTTATGCAATCAGTATTAATTTGACATCAGTTTAAAATAATGGGTTATAATGTATTACTTGCAAGCCTCACGGTAACTTCAAACCAAAAGCCAAACAACAGATACACAAAAATTAAAGGTAAGAAATTAAAACATACCACCAGAGAAAATGACCTTCACTAAGGAGAACACAGGAAGGAAGAAAAGACCAGAAAGCAACCAGAAAACAAATAACAAAATGACAGAAGTAAGTCCTTACTTATCGATAATAACATTGAATGAAAACGGACTGAACTCTCCAATCAAAAGACATAGAGTGGCTGAACAGGTGAAAAAACAAGACCCAATAATCTGTTGCCCGCAAGAAACACACTTCACCTATAAAGACACACATAGACTGAAAATGAAGGAGTGGAAAAAGATATTCCTTACCAATGGAAACCAAAAAAGAGAAGGAGTAGCTATAACTATATCAAAATTATATTTCAAGACAAAATCTGTAAAAAGAGACAAAGAAGACCATTATATAACAATAAAGAGGTTAATTCAGCAAGATAATATAATGATTATAAAAATATATGCACCCAACACTGGAGCACCCGGATATATAAAGAAGATATTATTAGAATTAAAGAGAGAGATAGACTTAATAAAATAACAGCTGGAGACTTCAGTACTCCACTTCCAGCAGTGGACAGATCATCCAGAGAGAAAATCAATTAAAAAAAAATTGGACTTAATCTGCACTATAGACCAAATGGACCTAATAGATATTTATAGAATATTTCATCCAATGGCTACAGAATATATATTCTTCTCCTTGACACCATTCTCAAGGAGAGATATGTTAGGCTACAAAAAAAGCTTTAAAACACTCCAAAAGATTGAAATAATATGAAGTATCTTCTCTGACCATAATGAAATATAACTAGAAATCAATAAGAAGAAAAATTTTGGAAATTATAAAAACACACGGAAATTAAACAATATGCTCCTGAATGACCAGTGTGCCAATTAAGAGATTAAGAAGAAAATTGAAAAATTTATTTACAAAATGATAACAGGAACAATATGCCAAACCCTGTGGGATACAGTGAAAGCAGTACTAGGAGGAAAGTGTGTAGCTATAATAAGCACTTACATAAAAAAAGTAGACAAACTTCAAATAAACAATCTAATGATGCTTCTTAGAAAACTAGAAAAGCAAGAGCAAACCAAATCCTAAATCTGTAGAAAAAAGAAATAATAAACATCGGAGTAGAAATAAATGAAATTGAAATGAAGAAAACAATATAAGGATCAATGAAATGAAAATTTGGGTTTTTTTGAAAAGATAAAGTTGACAAAGCTTCAACCACACTAAGAAAAAAAATACAGAAGACCCAAATGAATAAAATCAGAGATTAAAAAAAGGAGTCATTACAACCAATACTGCAGAAATCCAAAGGATCATTAGGGGCTGTAATGAGCAATCGTATGCCAACAAATTGGAAAATCAATTAATAGAAGAAATTGATAAATTCCTAGACACATAAAACCTACCAAGATTGAACCATGAAAAAATCTAAAATCTGAACATAACCAATAACAATGAATAATGAGCTCAAGGCCATGATAAAAAGTCTCCCAGCAAAGAAAAACCCAGGGCCTAGTCATTTCACTGCCGAATTCTACCAAACATTTAAAGAAGAACTAATACCAATCCTACTCAAACTATTCCGAAAGAGGAGAAAGGAAGTCTTCCAAACCCATTTTCCAAGACCAGTACTACCCTGATACCAAAACCAGACAAAGGCACATCAAAAAAAGAAACTACAGATGAATATCCCTGATGAACAATGATGGAAAAATCTTCAACAAAATACTAGCAAACTGAATTCAACAACACATTAAAGAGACCTTTCATCATGACCAGGTGGGATTTATCCCAGGGATGCAAGAATGGCTTTAACATATGCAAATCAATCAATGTGATACATCATATCAACAGAAAAAAGGACAAAAACATATGATCGTTTCAACTCATGCTGGAAAACTTTTGATAAAATTCAACATCCCTTCATGATAAAACCCCTAAAAACACGGGGTATAGAAGGAACATACCTCAACATAATAAAAGCTATATATAATAGACCCACAACTAGTGCCATATTGAATGGGGAAAAACTGAAAGCCTTTCCTCTAAGATCTGGAACACGACAAGGATGCCCACTTTACAACTGTTATACAACATGGTACCGGAAGTCCTAACAAGAGCAATCAGACAAGAGAAAGAAAGAAAGAACATACAAATTGGAAAGGAAGGAGTCAAGTTATCCTTGCTTGTAGATGAGGTGATCTTACGTTTGGAAAAACCTAAAGACTCCACCAAAAAATTATCAGAATTAATAAATTCAGTAAGGTGCAGCATGCAAATTCAACATATAAAAATCAATAGCATTTCTATATATTAGTAGTGAACAATCTGAAAAAGATATCAAGAAAGTAATTCTCTTTACAGTAGCTACAAGTAAAATTAAATACCTAGGAATCAACCAAAGAAGTGAAGGATCGGCCGGGCGCGGTGGCTCAAGCCTGTAATCCCAGCACTTTGGGAGGCCAAGGCGGGTGGATCACGAGGTCAGGAGATCGAGACTATCCTGGCTGGTGAAACCCCGTCTCTACTAAAAATACAAAAAACTAGCCGGGCGTGGTGGCGGGCACCTGTAGTCCCAGCTACTTGGGAGGCTGAGGCGGGAGAATGGCGTGAACCCGGGAGGCGGAGCTTGCAGTGAGCCGAGATCACGCCACTGCACTCCAGCCTGGGAGACACAGCGAGACTCCATCTCAAAAAAAAAAAAAAAAAGAAGTGAAGGATCTCAACAATGAAAACTACAAAACCCTGGTGAAAGAAATGGAAAGGACACCAAAAAATGGAAAGTTATTCCATGTTCAAGGATTAGAAGAATCAATATCGTTAAACTTTCTGTAGTATCCAAAGTGATCTACAGATTCAATGCAATCCCTATCAAAAATACCAATCACATTCTTCTCAGGAATAGAAAAAAAAATTCTGAAATTTATATAACCCAGAATAGCCAAAGCTATCCTGAACAAAATAACAAAAGTGAAGAAATCGCATTACCTGACTTCAAATTATACTACAGAGCTGTAGTCACCTCACCAAAACAGCATAGTACCAGCATAAAAATAGACATATAGACTAATGGAACAGCATAGAGAACCCAGAAACAAATATATACATCTACAGTGAACTCATTTTTGACTAAGGTGCCAAAACACACATGGGAAAAAGACATCCTCTTCAATAAATGGTACTGAGAAAACTGAATATCCATATGCAAAAGAATGAAACTAGATGCCTATCTCTTGCCATATATAAAAATCAAACAAAATGCATTAAATACTTAAATCTAAGATCTCAAACTATGAAACTACTAAAAGATAACATTGGGGAAACTCTCCAGGACCTTGAAGTGGGCAAAGCGTTCTTGAGAAGTACCCTCACAAGCACAGGAAACCAGAGCAAAAATGAACAAGTACGATCACATCAAGTTAAAAACTTCTTCACAGCAAAGGAAGCAATCAGCAAAGTCAAGATACAACCCACAGAAATATTTGCAAACTGGCCAGGCGCAGTGGCTCATGCCTCTAATCCTGGCATTTTGGGAGACCAAGGTGGGCAGATCATGAGGTCAGGAGTTCAAGATCACCCTGGCCAATATGGTGAAACCCCATCTCTACTAAAGATACAAAAAAATGAGCCAGGAGTGGTGGTGTGTGCCTGTAATCCCAGCTGAGGCAGGAGAATCCCTTGAACCTGGGAGGCAGAGGTTGCAGTGAGCCGAGATTGCACCATTGCACTCCAGCCTGGGTGACAGGGTGAGACTTGGTCTCAAAAAAAAAAAAAAAAGAAAAGAAAAGAAAAAGAAAAAGAAAAGAAAATATTTGCAAACTATCCATCTGACAAGGGATTAATAACCAGAATAGATAAGGAACTAAAAAAACTCTATAGGAAAAAAATCCAATAATCCAATTTTAAAATGAGCAAAATATCTGAATAGACATTTCTCAAAAGAAGACATACAGATGGCAAACAGGTGTATGAAAAGATGCTCAATATCACTGATCATTAGAGAAATGCAAATTAAAACTAAAATGAGATATCATCTCACCACAGATAAAAGAGCCCTTATCCAAGACAGGCAATAATGAATGCTGGCAAGGATGTGGAGAAAAGGAAACCCTCATACACTGTTGGTGGGAGTTTAAATTAGTACAACCGCTAAGGATAACTGTTTGGAGGTTCCTCAAAAAACTAAAAATAGGTTAGCATATGACCCAGCAATCTCCCTGCTAGGTGTATACCCCAAAGAAAGGAAATCAGTATTATCAAAGAGATGTCTGCACTCCCATGTTTATTGCAGCACTGTTCAAATAGCCAAGATTGGAAGCAGCCTGGGTGTCCATCAACAGATGAATGGTTAAAGAAAATGTAAAATATATACATAATGGAGTACTATTCAGGTATAAAAAAGAGTGATATCCTGTCATTTGCAACAACATAGATGGAACCGGAGGTAATTTTGTCAAGTGAAATAAGTCAGGTACACAAAGACAAACTTCACGTCTTCTCACTTATTTGTGGGAGTTAGAAATGAAAACAATTGAACTCATGGAGATGGAGAGTAGAAGGATGGCTACCAGAGCTTAGGAAGAGTAGTGGGTGATGGCTCCAAAAAGCTCCTAGAATGGATAAATGAATTCAGCAAAGTTTCAGGATGCAAAATGAATGTACACAAATTAGTGCACCAACAGTGACCAAGCTGAGAGTCAAATAAAGAACTCAACCCCTTTTACAATAGCTGCAAAAAAATAAAATACTTAGGAATATACCTAACCAAGGAAGTGGAAGACCTCTACAAGGAAAACTATAAAACACTGCAGAAACAAGTCATAGACAACACAAATGAGTGGAAACACATCTCAAGCTCATGGATAGGTAGAATCAATATTGCAAAAATGACTGTACTGCCAAAAGCAATCTACAAATTCAATGCAATTCTCATCAAAATACCACCATAATTCTTCACAGAACTAGAAAAAAAAATTCTAAACTTCATATGGAACCAAAAAAGAGCCCACATAGCCAAAGCAAGACTAAATAAAAAAGAACAAATCTGGATGCATCACATTACCTGATTTCAAACTACACTGTAAGGCCATAGTCACCCAAACAGCATGGTACTGGTGTAAAAATAGGCACATAGACCAATGGAACAGAGTAGAGAACCCAGAAATAAACTCAAACACTCACAGCCAACTGGTCTTCAACAAAGCAAACAAAAACATAAAGTGGGGAAAGGACGCCCTATTCAACAAATAGTGCTGGGATAATTGGCAAGCCAGATGTAGGAGAATAAAACTGGATCCTCATCTCTCACCTGATACAAAAATCGACTGAGGATAGGCTGGGCATGGTGGCTCATGCCTGTAATCCCAGCACTTTGGGAGGCCGAGGCGGGTGGATCATGAGGTCAGGAGATCGAGACCATCCTGGCTAACACGGTGAAACCCCATCTCTACTAAAAATACAAAAAATTAGCCGGGCGTGGTGGAAGGTGCCTGTAGTCCCAGCTACTTGGAACGCTGAGGCAGGAGAATGGCGTGAACCCAGGAGACGGAGCTTGCAGTGAGCTGAGATTGCACCATTGCACTCCAGCCTGGGCGACAGGACGAAACTCCATCTCAAAAAAAAAAAAAAACAAACAAAAAAACCAAGAGTATAATTGGGTTGTTTGTAACAGAAAGTATAAATACTTGAGGTGATGGATACGCAATCCCAATGGGAATATTATGCCTTGCATGCCTATATCGCAATATCTTACGTATTTCATAAATATATATATTTCTATATATATTTATGCATTGGATCTGTAAATTGCTTTGGGCAGTATGGCCATTTTAATGACACTGATTCTTCCTATCCATGAGCATGGAATGCCTTTCCATTTGTGTCATCTCTGGTTTCTTTTAGCAGTGTGTTGTAATTCTCATCGTAGAGATGTTTTACCTCCCTAGTTAGCTGTATTCCTAGGTATTTTATTCTCTTTGTGGCAACTGTGAAAGGGATTGCCTCCAGTCCCTAGTAACCTTGGACTCTCTAGATCCTGAAGGCAATAATGCCTAAGGCTGTGAAAAAGCAAAGATGGTGGCCTGTCCCTCCCCCTGGGAGCTCTATTCCAGGGAGGTGTAATGCTGCTACCAGTGACTGGCTGGAGTTCCAAGCTAGTGGGCCTTATCTTGCAAGGTGCCATGGAAGCAGGGCCTACGGATGGTCAATGCTCAGCCCCCTGGATTTAGCTCCTTTTCTAGGGGTAGAACCTCCCACTTCACTAGAGTTGCAGCTGCTTTTGCCAGGAAGTCCAGTTATCTAAAGTTCCTGGGGCTCCATGTATGCCTGAGTGGCTGCTCTGCCAAAATTCCACGTAGCTCTGCATGTCAGAATGCAGACCATGGTGGAGTGGGTTCATGAAGGGATCTCCTGATCTGAGAGTTGCAAAAATATATGGGGGACACATGGATCTCTGGGGTTGTTCACTCACTCATGGAGGCTCCCCTGGCTCTGTGTCACTCCCGGGCAGGCGATTGTCCTGCCTTGCTTTTCTCCATTCTCTGTGGGTTAAGTTGTTTTCCTGATGAATCCCAATAATTATACCTGGATGACTCAGTTGAAGGTGCTGTATTTACTCACCCTTTCTATTTGTCTCCATGAGAGTGGCGCACATTAGCTGCTTCTAGTCAGCCATCTTGACCATCCTTCTCCCTGACTGCCTTTCTTTTGGGTATATACCTAGCAGTGGGATTGCTGGATCATATGGTAACTCTATTTTTAGTTTTCTGAGGAGCCTCCAAACTGTTCTCCACTATTAGTACAATAGTAATTGTACTAATTTACATTCCTATAAACAGTACGAAGGTTTCCTTTTCTCCACATCCTTGCCAGCATTTGTTATAGCCTGTCTTTTGGATAAAAGCTATTATAACTGAGGTGAGATGATATCTCATTGTAGTTTTGATTTGCATTTCTCTGATGATCAATGATATTGAGCACCTTTTCAAATGCCTGTTTGCCATTTGTATGTCTTCTTTTTGAGAAATTTCTACTCAGATCTTTTGCCCACGTTGAAATTGGATTACTAGATTTTTTTCCTATAGAGTTAGTTGAGCTTCTTAAATATTCTGGTAATTAATCCCTTGTCAGATGGGTAATTTTCAATTATTTTCTCCCATTCTTTCCGTGGGTTGTCTTTTCACTTTGTTCACTGTTTCCTTTGCTGTGGAGAAGCTTTTTAACTTGATGTGATCCCATCTGTCTATGTTTGCTTAGGTTGCCTGTGCTTGAGGGGTATTGTTCAAGAAATCTTTACCCAGTCCAATGTCCTGGAGAGTTTCCCCAATGTTTTCTTGTAGTAGTTTCACAGTTTGAGGTCTTAGATTGACATCTTTAGTCCATTTTGATTTGATTTTCAGGTACGGCAAGAGATAGTGATCTAGTTTCATTCTTCTGTACATGGATATCCAGTTTTCCCAGGACTGTTTATTGAAGAGACTGCCATTTTCCCAAAGTGTGTTCTTGGCATCTTTGTTGAAAATGAGTTCACTGTGGGTGTGTGGATTTGTTTCTAGGTTCTGTATTCTGTTCCATAGGTCTACGTGTCTGTTTTTATGCCAGTATCACGCTGTTTTGGTGACTATAGCTCTGTAGTATAATTTGAAGTCAGGTAATGTGATTCTTCCAGTTTTATTCTTCTCAGATAGCTTTGGCTATTCTGGGTCTTTTGTAGTTCCATATATATAAATTTAAGATTGTTTGTTCTAATTCTGTGAAGAATGCCATTGGTTTGGGTTTTTTTTTTTTTGTTTTTTTTGTTTTTTTTTTTTTTTTTGAGATGGAGTCTCGCTTTATCGCCCAGGCTGGAGTGCAGTGGCCGGATCTCAACTCACTGCAAGCTCTGCCTCCCGGGTTCACGCCATTCTCCTGCCTCAGCCTCCCAAGTAGCTGGGACTACAGGCACCTGCCACCTCGCCTGGCTAGTTTTTTGTATTTTTTAGTAGAGATGGGGTTTCACCGTGTTAGCCAGGATGGTCTCGATCTCCTGACCTCGTGATCTGCCCGTCTCAGCCTCCCAAAGTGCTGGGATTACAGACTTGAGCCACCACGCCCGGGCGTCGTTGGTATTTTGATAAGGATTGCACTGAATCGGTAGATGACTTTGGGTAGTATGGACAGTTGAACAATATTGATTCTTTCAGTCCATGAACATGAAATATTTTTCCATTTTTGGTGTCCTCTTTGATTTCCTGCATCAATGTTTTATAGTTTTCATTGTAGACATCTTTCACTTCTTTGGTTAATTCCTAGGTATTTATTTGTAGCTTTGTACACAGGATTACTTTCTTGATTTCTTTTTCAGATTGTTTGCTGTTGGCATATAGTTCACCAGGGATACAGCAGTAAACAAAATAGGCAAAAATGTTTTTCCTCGTGGAACTATATTCTAGTTGAGAAAAATAGATAAAAAGCAAATCAAATATATAGTATTATGAAGAAAAACTAAAGCATGGAAGCAGAATACAGAATATAATGGAATTGGGCAGAAATGTTAGATTGGTTGCTTTGGAAAGGCTTTACTGAGAAGGTGTCTTTTGAGAAAAGACCTGAAAGAAGTGAAGAAACTGTGTCCACACGGATTCCTGGGTAACAGACTTCCCAGTGAATGGCTAATGCAGCTGGCTTCTGTAGTGGAAGCATGCACGGCTAGTTCCTGAAACAGCAAGGAGACAAGTGTGGCTGCAGTGGAGTCAGCATGGTGGGTAAGAATGAGATATGAATGAGAAAGACAACAGGTGACAGAAGGTTATGTAGGACCCTGTAGATTATAGTAAGGGCTTTGGCTTTTACTCTGTGTAAGCTGGAAAACTGTTGGAGGATTTTGAGCAGAGACCTGACATGTTCTGACTTACATTTTAAGTGGATCACTGTGGCTGCCGTACTGAGAACAGACTTTCGGGGGCAAGAGAAGAAGCATGGCTAGAGTTTTGTTGTTATTATTGTTATTGTTTAATTTTACTTTAAGCTCTGGGATACATGTGCAGAATGTGCAGGTTTATTACATAGGTATACATGTGCCATGGTGATTTGCTGCACCTATCAACCTGACATCTAGGTTTTAAGCCCCGTATGCATTAGGTACTTGTCCTAATGCTCTCTCTCCCCTTGCCCCCACCCCACCCCACAACAGGCCCCGGTGTGTGATGTTCCCCTCCCTGTGCACATGTGTTCTCATTGTTCAATTTCCACTTATGAGTGAGAACAGAAGCATGGATAGAGTTTGAAGATCACTACAACAATCGAGGTGAGAGATAAGGGTGGCTTTGACTAAGGTGATAACAATGGAGATGACAAAAATCAGGTTCTCAGTATATCTTGAAAGCAAGCCAACAGGGTTTGCTGAGAGACTAGATGTGGGACGTGAGAGAAGAAGCAAGGATGTCTCCAATATTTTTGGCCTGAGCAACTGGGAAAAAAAGATGCCATGAACCCACTTGGGGAATGTCAGAAGACAGCTTTGGATATGTTGAATTAGCTAGCCTATTGGATATCAAAGTACAGATGTCAAGTTGGCATTTGGAGAGGAAGGATTTTGCCCCACAAAACCTTGGAAGGCTTAGAAACTGGGGGCACTGATTTCCATGGACAGTAGGTGTGAGAGTAGAGGCTGAAAACTGTGTGACTGGTAGAAAAATCTGCAAATATATAAGTTAGACCTCAGGTTCCCTATTCCAATACTAGCGAGTTCATTTTTGAAGAAGCTGAACCAGAAAGTCCCTGGACTCAGAACACCGGGTACTGTGCAGGGCTGGATGCAAACATGGAGGTTAGGTGAAAGTCTACGTATTGAACAGTGAGGTCTGCAGCTCCTCATCCCCATGCATTTCTCAGGTTTATATTAACCAGGCAAGCATTTGTAAGATCCTTCTCTGAATGGCCCAAGAGAATAGACCTGCAGATACTGACATCTGGGGGTCAGTTAGATGAGTGAAGGAAGTCAAGTACCCAATCCTCTATAATAAGCTAGGGTTTCACCATATTGGCCAGGCTGGTCTCGAACTCCTGACCCTGTGATCCGCCTGCCTTGGCCTCCCAAAGTGCTGGGATTGCAGGCGTGAGCCACCATGCCTGGCCGATAAATTGTATCTTGATCTTGGAAAGAAACAAAAAAAGCCCAAACTGAGATTTGAGAATCAAAGTTTGCCTTTGCATCCAGGCAGTTAACTGCCTGCAACAAACAAAAAAAACTCAATGGTTTCAGAGGGAGCTAAAAGAAACCAGCATCTATACAACATAATATTTACAATGTCTAGAATTCAATCCCAAATTACTTGACAAGCAAAGAAACAGATAATTGTGATCCCTTATCAAGAGAAAATACAATCAAAAGCCCAATCCAAGATGATCCATATGTTGTAATTATTAAATAAGGATTTTAAAGCATCTATTGTAACCATGCATAATGATGTAAAGAAAAATATATATTTGTAATAAATAAACAAATGGAAAATCTCAGCAGATAAATAAAAACTCTGCAAATAAACCAGGTGGAAGTTCTAAAATTGATTAAAATATCTAAAATTAAAAATTAACAGCAGCAGATAGAAGATAACAGAGGAGTCAGTGAATTTGAAGACAGATCAACAGAAATTATCTAATGTGAAGAAAAAAATTAAAATAGAAGAGATCCTCAACATCAAAATCTCTGAGATACTTTTAATGAGTCCCAGAGAAAGAGACAAAGAATGGGGCAGAAAAAAATCTTGCAAAACAATAGCTGAAATTTCCCCCAATTTGGTGAAAGACATTAATTTACAGGCACAAGAAATTCAGCAAATCCCAATCAGGATAAAGATGAAGAAAACTATGCGTAGACAAATCGTTATCAAACTGCTGACAACCAAAGACAAAAAGAAAACCTGATACCTTTCAGAGAAAAATAACAGATTACATACAGGGAATGACAACTCAAATGACCATGTACTTCTCACCAGATACTATGGAAGCCAAATAATTATGCTTGATGCATCCCCAAGCATAAACTAAAAGGGAATTCGAAAAAATATTCAAAGAATTCAAAAGGCGGCAAGAAAGGAGGAACGCGGGAACAAAAAAACAAGGGGCATACAGGAAAAATGACAATAATGTTGCAGACCTAAATTCAACTGTATCAACAATTATATTAAATGCTAATATACTAAGCACTCCAATTAAAATATGGAATTGGACCCTGTTCACAAGATGACGCCAAAAGCCAAGAAGGAAGCTCCTGCCCCTCCTAAAGCTGAAGCCAAAGCAAAGGCTTTAAAGGCCAAGGAGGCAGTGTTGAAAGGTGTCCACGGCCACATAAAAAAGAAGATCCACCAAAAAATCAAGATCCACCCACCTTCTGGCAGCCCAAGACACTGTGACTCTGGAGGCAGCCCAGATAGTCTCAGGAGAGTGCCCCCAGGAGAAACAAGCTTGACCACTACGCTGTCATCAAGTTTCTGCTGACCACTGAGTCTGCCATGAAGGAGACAGAAGACAACAACACACTTATGTTCATCGTGGATGTTAAAACCAACAAGCGCCAGATCAAACAGGCTGTGAAGAAGCTCTGTGACATGGATGTGGCCACGGTCAACACCCTGATCAGCCTGTTGGAGAGAAGAAGGCATATGTTCAACTGCCTCCTGATTATCATGCTTTGGATGTTGCCAACAAAATTGTGTTGAGTCCAGCTGGCTAAATCTAAATATATGTATGTCTTTTTCACCATAAAAAAATATGGAATTGGAAGTAGCTCCCCAACTTACTGCTTGCTGAGGAAAAGGCATAGATCATCCATTCCCATTGCTTCCATACTCATTTGATATGTATCTACCCAAAAGTAATATGCTATTTCACTCCCCTGTACTCTGCCTTCTGCCTCAAATGCCCTTCCTATCTCACACCATCCTCACCCCCAGCATTCAACACACACACACACACACACACAAACACACACACACTCCCTCATGTCTTGCCTTTCCATGAAAGTGATATGATCTGACCACTCCACTTACTGCAATAAAAATAGATCATATTTACGCATGGGTGAAATTATATCTTGCTATGCAAGCTCACTAAGAGCTGAGACTTCATTTTGTTTGTGATTGTAGCCCCTGAGCTAGGTGTATTTAGCTATTATGTCTAGGTGTATTAGGCTATTTAGCTATCAAAAACATTAATCAGTAATCAAAATTAAGTAGTGAATATGGTAGGCTGTTCCCCACTAATAAAATTTATAATAACAAACTTGAATAGGGGAGTAATTCAAGCCAGACTATGTCCTCTGCTTTATAAAATAATATCCTGCCAACTTAGCATGACATAGTATTTTTTTTCCTGACAAATACTCACATATTTGCTCAAACAAATTAATATTCTTCCTTTGATTCACTTTTTTTTGGAGGAAATAAGTTCACATGTCAATGTAAAAGCTGATCCTTACAACCTCTCCTCCAAATGAATTTTTATATCTTCATGATAACAAGATAATTAAGGAACAATAAACTTTTCTTTAACTTTGTCTTTTTTTTTTTTTAGACCTAACCCTGGCCTTCCAAATGGAGCCCTCGTTACTGAGATAGAAAAACAATGATATGCTGCTAAATATTTAACAACCAGATCTTGGGGATGGGGAGATACTCTGATTTGTAGCATTTGCCCGTTTCCATGGTTTAAATACTCTCATTATGGCCAGTTTTTAGGTATCGACATGACCTTACAAATGGAACATTAAGAAGAGCTGGACAAGTCGGGCACAGTGGCTCATGCCTGTAATCCTAGCACTTTGGGAGGCCAAGGCAGAAGGATCATGAGGTCAGGAGTTCAAGACCAGCCTTGCCAAGATGGTGAAACGGCATTTCTACTAAAAATACAAAAATTAGCCTGGTGTGGTGGTGGGCACCTGTAATCCTAGCTACTCGGGAGGCTGAGGCAGAGAATTACTTGAACCCGGGAGGCAGAGGTTGCAGTGAGCTGAGATGGCACCACTGCACTCCAGCCTGGGTGACAGAGTGAGACTCCATCTCAAAAAAAGAAAAAAAAGAAGAAGAAATGGACACAATATTTCAGAGCCAGTGTGAACCATTGTAAGAAAGACTACATGATGTCAAGGACAGGGTAGGAAGAAATACTTGTAAGTTTCCATTTTTAAAAATTAAAACACTAGTGATTCTCTAAAATGAGAGTCTGAGTGATTGTTCATTACCACAACTTAACCATATGAGTAAGTTCACCCCAAATTCTGAGTGAAAAGACTCTTGAGTCTCTAAACTTTTTCTCTTTCACCTCCCCCACTCCACCATAAAAAGCAACAACAACAAAAAATTGACATATATGGTCATTTGTCCTGAGTTCCATGAGATTTGCTGCAACCAAGGTGACTATACCATGATCAAGATATTAAAAAATTGGTTGCATGCAGTGGCACATTTCCGTAATCTCAGGACCTTGGAAGGCCGAGGTGGGAGGATCACTTGAGGCCAGGAGTTCAAAACCAGCCTGGGTAACATAGTGGGACCCCATTTCTATAATTTTTTTTTTTTAAGTTAGCTGGGTATGGTAGCGTGTGCCTGTAGTCTGTGTGAAGGCAGAGGGATTGCTTGAACCTGGGAGTTCGAGGCTGCAGTGAGCTATGATCACTACTGCACTCCAGCCTGAGTGACAGAGACAGACTTTATCTCTTTACCATATATATATAATCTGGGAAAAGGAGAAGGCTCATAACACTGACCCTCATCAACGTCAGGGAAGAGACCTGGACATCTGGGCTGTGATTGCTGATTGGATGGGAATGGGTTGGTGGCAAAAGTGGGTGAGATGTTTTAACTCGGGGCGGGGCACGGGGGAAATGTGAATGTGTGAAAAGAGATTTCTCACAGAAAGAAAGGAAGAGAAAAGTACTGGTCACTCCCCACAGAGAATGCCATGGAGTTGCTGTTTCTTGCCCATGAGTTTAATGACAAGCTTCCTTCCCCTTCACATGCCAACTAAGCAGCAGCCAGCAGGCCATTCCCCGCCTTTGCTGCCCAACCAAGCGTACAGTCTTCCCCAAACACAGTCACAGATATTCACAGGCTTGAATGCCATCCAGAGACTAGTCATTTGATGCAATTGCCTGTGGTCTGACAAACAAACTCCTACCCACACACGTTTTGCTTGAGGAGTCTGAAATCTACGCATCTCCCGGGACTCGGGGCCCACTCTGACCACAGGATTCTTCTAAAGACACCACCGACAGAAGTGTGTGCAATTGCACCATATAATTTTTGTCTGGGAAGTGAAATGTCTCCGTTGTTACATCATCTTCCTTAGCGTAGTGATCCCTCAAAAGAAGAAAGCCGAAATAAGATCCCTTCTCAAAGTCAACTATTAAAACAATCCTTTTTAAACATTCTCTCCTGTCTTCCATATTGTACAAGCAGAGCTCTCACACAATTTCTCTTCTGATCTTCAAAACGATTCATGGAGGGGTGTATTATTCCTGTGTCCTAGTCCAGCCAGGACTTCCTGCTCCCCCTTTCCCCCATTCCTGCAAAGGTGACATGGCCAGCCCGGCCAATTCACGTCTGAGAGACCGCCTTCCTGTGACAACCTTCACCCGCCTCCCCTGACCCACGGGCCCTGACACAAAGAGACCGCCGGAAACTCCCAACAACGGCCAAGCGGGTAGCCACAGTGTCCTGGAAAGGAATTCCAAGCCCACAACAGAGCATTTCTCATCTAGTTTTTTTTGTTTTGTTTTGTTTGTTTTTATGGGATTGGGGTTGGCAACCAGCCAAAGACGGGTGGCAGAATGATGAAATCATGCAAGTCCACGGCACCGATTGATGTTGTAGTGGAAATGGGGACAGGCTTTTGTACTAACCAGAATGTTCCTCATACACTGTCTGATTAATAATAGTGATGGCCCAGGAACAGCCATGGTAGTCAAAGAGAAACATTGCTTTATCTGTAATATTCTATTTTTTTTAAAGAGCATATATTCATATATTCGTTATGTAATATAAGTTATCTTGAGAAATGAAAAGAAAATGGCCATTGCTGCCGCTTGCAGAGCCCTCAGACTCGGGGCTGTTGTGTGAGTGGGGGAAGATTTCTAACTCCTGCTTAATTATCTCAAAACACCCCATCCATTCCGGTCAGTCAGCATTTGACTGCCTGCTACTGCAAAGCCCAGTACTGCACTGCCTAATAAGCGCAAAGCCCACAGGTCCCTCCACGAAGGCAGGGGTGGTTGGTCAGAAAGAGCTGGCTCTCAAATCGCCCATGCCTGGGACTGGATGGGGAGGAGTTGAGACAACAGACACACAGCCAATTAACCATAACCAGAGACGAAGAAGGTAGGTTCTAGATCAGTGTTGGCATAGGAGTTGGTCCTGAAGAACTGCTGGGATTTTGATGGGGAAGGGAAGGGGTGGTGTGGGTGGGACAGTCTGCAGGAGGAAACATCTTGGAAGAAAATAAGGATGTAGATGAAAAGCAACCTATGGTCACTTCTAATTCCACCCCCATACCCTGGCCACACCTTCCATTCCTCTAAGATGTCCAATCTATACACCCCTGACACCACCCCTATCCCAACTCAGCAGGAGACAATGTGTGAAAACAAAGCTCTTCGTTTTTATTTCTTTTTCCCTCCCTTCCTTCCTTCCTTCCTCCCTCCCTCCCTCCCTCCCTCTTTCTTTCTTTCTTTCTTTTGACAGAGTCTCGCTCTGTTGCCCAGGCTGGAGTGCAGTAGTGCAATCTCAGCTCACTGCAACCTCCACTTCCCGGGTTCAAGCGATTCTCCTGCCTCAGCCTCCTGAGTAGCTGGGGTTATAGGCACACACTACCACACCTGGCTAATTTTTGTATTTTTAGTAGAGACGGGGTTTCACCATGTTGGTCAGGCTGGTCTCCTGACCTCGCGATCCACACACCTCAGCCTCCCAAAGTGCTGGGATTATAGGCATGAGTCACTGGGCCTGACCTGCTTATTTTTCATTCTTGATATTCACAGACTGCCCAGAGACAGACAGGAATGGGCAGTGAGGGTCAGAAGGATTAAGGAGCTTGCCTAGCCAGTGAGGAAGGGAACAAGATAAGATGCAAACCTCAGTCTCTGACTGTTGGTTAAGTGCTCCCTACCCCAACCAGCTGTCAAATGAGGTGGATGCGGTCTTGATTAGGTACATAGACACCTGAATAAGATCAACCTGGTGTGAATCCCAGCTCTGATGTTGAGTGATTGACCTAGTCTCTCTCTGCCTCCATTTTCTCTTTTTTTCTTTTCATTTTTCTTTTTTGAGGCAGAGTCTCACTCTGTCACTGCCTCTGTTTTCCACAGCAAAATGGAATCAACAATGCTTACCTGAGGGATTAAAACGAAGACAATGCCTACCTAATGCTTAGAATGGTGCCTGGAACCTAGACGATGCCGAAGCAGTCCTTCATGCTTCCCTCCTATCGCTGTGATCATCAGTACCACCACGCACTGCTTCTCATTTAGTGCCTGAGTTTTAGAGCCTGCCTGGAAGCTGGAGCCCTGCCTGGACATTTCCCTTCATCTTGTTACCCTCCTCAGAGAGGCGGCACCCACCCCACTGGCAGACTCCTCGGGAATTCTCTGGGCCTGCTTGTCATCACTCCAGACGTTGTTTAGAGTCCTTCTGTAAGCACAGCTGTTTCTAGTATCTGCAAAAACTCTAAGGGCCCCGGGGAGGATACACACCAGATTGGGTCTGGGCTCACACTACCCTGCATCCCCAGCGCCTCCCTGGACGCTGTTTGCGAAGTCCTCACCGCCTGGAAGTCCAGGAGCCATTTTTAGGGAACAGCATTCAAGCTCAACACGGCGAGTTCCCTCTTTCCTGCAGAGGGAGGAGCAGAAGGGAGCCGGAGATGGGGGAGAAGGGTGGGAGGTGGATGGTTTGGAGAAGGGATGGAGACCCAGACGCAGCGAAGCCAGTCAGCCAGGGTAAGCGAACAAGCTGCTGCCCAGGAGAAGCCTGGCCTCAGGCTCCCCGTGATAGCAGCAAAGAATGACCGCAGAGAGCGGCAGCAGGTGCTGGCCATGCTGTAGAGGGGCTTCCTGGGAGGGTCCAGCCACAGGAATCAACGGGGAATCCTGAGCCGAGAATTCTGAGGGTAGGATCTCCTCCCTCCCTGAAGCTGTGGGCTGGGCCGTCGGAAGACTTTCAGTTTTGTTTCCTTGCCTGCAAGAAACGAAACTCAACTGAAAGACTCCAGAGAGCAGAGCATGGAAGGAGCCTTCTCGGTGTGCAAGAACTGGTAAGAAAGCGCTTTCTCCAGCAGCAGACCCTGGCTGGTGAGGGAGAAACGCCGAGGAGATAGGGCTGTTTCTGAAGGGAGGAGAAAGTAGTTCCGGCATAAAAACACTTAGGAGGACAAGCAGCTGGAGACCGTGGGCCCCGAGGGTAGGAGGGTCTAAACGTGATCATCTCTGGGTGAGGGTGGACAGCATTACCTCCACTTCACTGCAGCCCCTTCCCCCCAAATTTTAGGCTTCCTGGGACAGTTCTGAAGACAAATAGCCCGGCCAGTGGTCCCAGCTGGGCTACTCATACTTGTGAGACCTTGGGTCCTAATCTGGGGTTCTGATACTCTGACCTTCACACCAGTCTGTGAAAGAAGGGGTCCCACGGAGATTCTCCAGGACTACTCTCACCCTCCTTGAAAGGGAGCCGTGGGGCAGAGCAGGGAGGACAGAGCAGGGGGCTGGGACCACACCTCTAACGGGGCGGGGCTGGGGCGGGGGTGGAATCTGACCCGTGGAAAATCCCCATTCTCAGAGCTCCCTACCTGTGGCAGGGACTTGAGTGGGACCCTCCCCGGAGAGCTTTGCTCCAGCCAGACCCTTCAACTACTCTGGTTTCTCAACCAGCCTAGGGGGAGAAGGGACCAGGCCAGGCAGAGGAGAGAGAACAGAGGAAGGGAAAATGTTGCCGCCTGTGTGCCCGCTGCCTGGGCAGAGCAGAAGCAAAGAGCTTGTTCACATCAAGAGGAGTGAGGCTTTGACAGTCCCTCTCGGGGCACGCCCCATGTGCCAGGGACATGGGCATGCAACTGTTCTCGTCCTCTGGGCCTTTATGGCTACGGCAGTTTATCTATAGGTCAATTATACTTCTATAAGGCTGTTTTTAAAATGAAACATTTCACTTTAAATAATGTAAATAATTAAATTATTTCAATTTCAACAATTCGAGAGAAGTGCCAACTTCTCTTGAATCTTTTTTCTTGTTTTCTGGTGCCCCTGTTTGGTCCACAGTGTTAGGAACGCAGCCCTGCTAGGGCAGCCCTGCTCCCCATTTCCCTTCTCCTGAGCTGCCACAAGCAAGAGTTGATGGAAGTGAAAAGGGTCATTTCTTTCTTTCTTCCTTTTTTTTTTTTTTTTTTAAGATGGAGTTTCGCTTCTTTTTGCCCAGGCTGGAGTGCAATGGTGCGATCTCAGCTCACTGCAACCTCCACTTCCCGGGTTCAAGTGATTCTCCTGCCTCAGCCTCCCAAGTAGCTGGAATTACAGGCGTGCGCCACCACGTCCGGCTAATTTTGTATTTTTTTTAGTAGAGATGAGGTTTCACCATGTTGGCCAGGCTGGTCTCTAACTCCTGACCTCAGGTGATCTACCTGCCTCGGTCTCCCAAAGTGCTGGCATTACAGGCGTGAGCCACCACACTTGGCTAATTTTGTATTTTTAGTAGAGATGGGATTTCTCCATGTTGGTCAGGCTGGTCTTGGATTCCCAACCTCAGGTGATCCTCCCGCCTTGGCCTCCCAAAGTGCTGGGATTACAGGCATGAGCCACGGCGCCCAGCCGAAAAGGGGCGCTTCTTGGTGAAGAGGATGGTTGGAGAAAAACGCCCTGCCCAGGAAGTGGGAGGCTCAGAACCCTTCCTTCATTGTGGTCTCCGGGAGGAACCTCGGAGTCTCTGTGAGTTAGCGCAGGTGAACCTGGAGGCAGGAGAGACTTGGGAAGCTCTCGCTTTGGAGATTCTGGAAGTTGGCATGGCCCTGGCGGGAAGCATGAGTCTAGCAGGGCTGCGTTCCTAACACTGTGGACCAAACAGGGGCACCAGAAAACAAGAAAAAAAGATTCAAGAGAATTTGGCACTTCTCTCGAATTGTTTAAATTGAAATAATTTAATTGTTTACATTATTTAAAGTGAAATGTTTCATTTTAAAAACAGCCTTATAGAGGTATAACTGACCTACAAATAAACTGCACATTTTAAAGGGTAGTAATTGGTAAGTGTTGGCCTATGTTATACACATCCATGAAACACCATCACCCCCAAACCTCCCCCGTGCCCCTTGGTAATTCCTCCCTCCTGCTCCTTCCCATGCCCCGCCCCAGCAATGTAAGAGCTCTGCAGAACGTCCTTATTCTTATTCGATGCTGCCCCACTGTTCTGGTTTTGGACCCACACAGGGAGTGTGGGGCAGGAGGTCATCATCATCACATGTTCAGTGCTTAAGGCCTCTGGAGATCTAGCCCTGGGTATGAAATACAGCTCCATGTTTTATAATTTGAAAATAAGTCTGCTTTCCCATCCCCCCACCTTGACCCTGTAGCAAAAGACACGTAGCCACTGCCCACTTCGCCCTCCATGAGGCTCACTGCCTGCGGTTCCTGGTCTTGTGCCCGGAGTGTGAGGAGCCTGTCTCCAGGAAAAACATGGAGGAGCACTGCAAGGTTGAGCACCAGCAGGTGAGGAAGTGGCAAGGATGGGGTCTGGGAATCGGGGCAAGGGTGCAGTCCTACCTGCAGGAGAGATGGGGTCTGAGAGTCAGGGGACGAGGGCCCAGTCCTCCCTGCAGGTGAGATGGGGTCCGGGAGTCAAGGTGAGTGTTCAGTCCTCTCTGCAGGAGAGATGGGGTCTGGGCGTTGGAGTGAGGGCTGGGGACTTAAGGCAAGGGTCCAGTCCCCCAGGCAGAGACTCACTTGAGGGTCATGGGAAGTCATTCAGCCCCTCCACACGAAGCCCCATGGAAAGGAAATGTTAATCCTGCCTTTTCATGCTAATCTGAGTCTACCTCCAGTTTTCCCATTTCTAATCCTTTCCCTATAGGCTTATGGATCTGGCACAGGCAAGAGGTTCTGGTTTCAGGAAAGATTGGCTGTTCTCTTGAGATCTGTAAAGAGAGGACGTGAAAAAGGAAGGCCCTGGAAGGCAGTCAGGTTGAGCTTCATTTCCCGCCTTTCCATGTCCATTCCTCCTGGGGCCCCTGATCTGTCTCTCTGGAGATACTCAAGCTCAGGCAGCCATTGCAACTCAGACTGGTCTGACAAACCACTTCTTGAACACTGGGCTGGGTGCTAGAGAGAGACTGAGGTAGGCACACCGGATCCCTGCCCTGTAGGAGTTCACAGACCGAAACCCAGAACTGTGAGCCAAAGTGGATGTGGGGCAGGCCCTGGGTGCTGGGTGGACCCACATCTGGTGTGTGTGTGTATGTTTAGGTTGGGTGTACGATGTGTCAGCAGAGTATGCAGAAGTCCTCGCTGGAGTTTCATGAGGTAAGAGCCCCATGTGGTCCATGAGTCCAACAGAGCTCAGATCTCCCGAGGGCAGTCCCCCACTCTGGCCCTTCTCATCTGCTTACTCGTTTTGGCCGCAATTCCCTAGGGAGATGGGCACAAGTCCTTGATCTGCCTACAGTCAAAGAGGCCAGTGATCGGCCAGGCACTGTGGCTCGCGCCTATAATCCCAGCACTTTGGGAGGCCAAGGTGGGCAGATCATGAGGTCAAGGGTTCAAGGCCAGCCTGACCAACATGGTAAAACCCCGTCTCTACTAAAAATACAAAAATTAGCCGGGCGTGGTGGCGCATGCCTGTAGTCCCACCCACTCAGGAGGCTGAGGCAGGAGAATCACTTGAACCCGGGAGGCGGAGGTTGCAGTGAAGCAAGATCAAGCCACTGCTCTCCAGACTGGGTGTCACAGTGAGACTCTGTCTCAAAAACAAAGAAAAAGGCCAGTGATCATGCCGTTCCTGCTCCCTCCCACAGGCCAATGAGTGCCAGGAGCGCCCTGTTGAGTGTAAGTTCTGTGAACTGGACATGCAGCTCAGCAAGCTGGAGCTCCATGAGTCCTACTGCGGCAGCCGGACAGAGCTCTGCCCAGGCTGTGGCCAGTTCATCATGCGCCGAATGCTCGCGCAGCACACAGATGTCTGTCGGAGTGAACAGGCCCAGCTCAGGAAAGGTGAGCACATGACTGGGGTGGAAGAGAAACGTTCCAAGGGCCAGAGCCTTTCCTGGATGGGATGCAAGGAAGGGAAGCTCTCAACAGGACGGATGACAGTGTATTTGCTGTATAGATCTCAATTCATCTGACTATTCTAATTCTAAACCATGCCTCAGAGTGGCCTTCCTGTGTATCTGCTGTGGTCTTCAAATGACTGGTCCAGGGAGACCAGGAGGCCGGGGCTAGAGCCTGGCTGCCACAGAGTTGAGTAAAGAGGCCACAGAGAAGCTGGGCGGGGTGGCTCATGCCTGTAATCGCAGCACTTTGGGAGGCCGAGGCGGGCAGATCACCTGAGGTCGGGAGTTCAAGATCACCTTGACCAACATGGAGAAACCCTGTCTCTACTAAAAATACAAAATTAGCCAGACGTGGTAGCGGGTGCCCGTAGTCCCAGCTACTTGGGAGACTGAGGCAGGAGAATTGCTTGGACCCAGGAGGCGGAGGTTGCAGTGAGCCGAGATCACGCCATTGCACTCCAGCCTGGGCAACAAGAGCAAAACTCTGTCTCAAAAAAAAAAAAGAAAAGAAAAGAAAAGAAAAGAGAGACCATGGGGAATCATAGGAAACAGGAGGCTTTCTTTAAGTGCCTCCAGCACAATCCTAGCCTGGCAGAGATCCATTGCATCCTTTTACAGATGAGAAACCTACACACAGAATAAAGCAGGGGCTTGCTAGAGGCAGAAATAAGACTGGACTCCCACATTTCCTGGCACCAAATCTAAAGCTTTTTCCATTATCAGCAATGGCCAGAAGGGAGCTAGCGATAGCTCCTGGCCTGGGGGCCTATGTATTGGCTCCCTGGTACCATTTTATGTTCACTTGACTCACTCACCTCTTTATGAGGGTATATTTCCTGTCACACAACCATCAGTGTGACAGATCCTTTGGTGCATTTGCTGGTTGTTTTGGTAACATGGGAGAGAATCTAAAACTCCCCAGTCCGTAACCCTCTCCTGATAAACAATCGATCCAAGGGCAAAACTGGCCAATGCAAACCTGAAAAGCGTGAGAGTCATGTCCATTTCCTTCATCCCAGCATGGCTGGACTTCAACAGAATCAAACACAATCTTCACAACTTCAGTGCAACACAACAGAACACAACACAGCTTCAACACCATCAGCAAAGATGTGTTCAACCAACACCTGGTCTGATCACAGAGGCTGGAAACTGGTGGAATGAAAGAGCAGTCAGGTTGGAGTGGGCTGGCATCCGCGGCTACAGCTCCATTCATCGCCTCAGAAACCAGTCCTGCTCCAGGAAAATGCCTCTCCATTAGGGTTGCTGCTGCCCTGAGTGCACATCTGCGGCCGTAAAGGAAATGATGTGGATGACTCGGTCACGAGTTGCCTGTGTGGTCAAGGATGCCGGCAGCGCAGAAAAGTCGAGGCCAGGCAGGCCCGGGGGTCAGTTCACGCTCATGAGTACAGGCCATGTAGGCAGGTGTGGGAGAGCTGGGCTAGCCATTGACAAGGTATTGTTGTTTCTCCGCTTATTCAGGCGAAAGAATTTCAGCTCCTGAAAGGGAAATCTACTGTCATTATTGCAACCAAATGATTCCAGAAAATAAGTATTTCCACCATATGGTGAGTAGCAATTAGTAATTTTCTGATGGTGCCAATAGTTCGTCCACATGCTGAAAAGTATCATAGGAAAGGCAGATTCTGGGCCCAATTTTACATAGTACGGATATTAAAGGGTCCTATATTTATTTTTTGCTTTGTTCAAAAAGATATTTTAGTGACTCGTTTAGGCTAATCAAGCACACACAATTGGTCTTCATTTGTGCCCAGCCCTTCAAAGGGGCCTCCCTTACCACTCTCAACACCCCCTGATCACCTCTGACCATCTCCAACCTTCATGGCCTGGACATTGCAATTTGGTCCTCAATAGGGCCTGTCCTACTGCTTTCTGTCCCATGTGGGAGTCTTCTCTGTCAGACTGTGAGTTTCCTACAAAACTGAATGACTTTTTCCATTTTCGTGACATCAGGGCTTGGTGCAAAAAGAGGACTCTGTAGAGATGCAGTTATGTGATTGACTGACTGACTGATTTTGCCTGGGAACACTCACAGGCTCTTCCCTCCATAGCCCTAAGTGCCTTTTAGTGCACTGCTGTGCCAAGTTGCTCCCTTCCTTTGCACAGAATGAAGCATTTCCCCTTTGGGAAACTTACCAAGACTTCTCTCCAAAGAACTCTTCTCCTTGGGCAGAAAGTTGTTTACCTTTCTGAACACTTCAGTTCCTAAAACTACAGAATATCAAAACTAAACAAACCACAGAGATGATCCAGCTTTTTGCTCTTTTTTGTTTGTTTTTACTGTTGTGGTAAACCACATATGATGTAAAATTTGCCATCGCTGTAGAGACATTTGGTACATTCACAGTGTTGTGCAATCTGGTTCTAGAATATTTTCATCATTCCAAAAAGAAATCCTGTACCCATTACCAGATACCATCCATTCCCTCATCTTCCCAGTTCCTGGCAACCACTAGTCTGCTTTCTATCTCTATGGATTAGTCTATTCTGGACATTTCACATCAATGGAGTCATATACTATGTGGTCTTATATAACCATCTTCTTTCACTTAGCATAATATTTTCAAGGTTTACCCGTGTTGTAGTTGTGGTGTGTATTAGCACTTTATTCCTTTTAATGGTCCTTTTTTTTTTTTTTTTTTTTTTTCTGAGACAAGGTCTCACTCTGTCGCCCAGGCTGGAGTGCAGTGGCGTGATCTCGGCTCACTGCAACCTCTGCCTCCCGGATTAAAGCGATTCTCCTGCCTCAGCCTCCCGAGTAGCTGGAACTATAGGTGCCCACCACCACGACTGGCTAATTTTTATATATATATATATATATTTTTTTAGTAGAGACGGGGTTTTACCATGTTGGCCAGGCTGGTCTCAAACTCCTGACCTCAGTGATCCGCCTTCCTCGGCTTCCCAATGTTAATGGCCTTTTTCATCCCACATTTTGTTTCTCTACTTGTTGATAAAATTTGGATTGTTTTCACCTTTCAGCTCTTTGCTTTTTGAAGTGCAGTCTGTGGACCAGCTGCATCAGCATCACCTGGGATCCTGTTAGAAATGCAGACTCTCAGGCCCTCCCCCTAGAAATGCTCAATCAGAATATGCAGGGTCACATGATTTCCCAGGCATGTCAAGTCTGAGACGTGCTGCCCCAGCCACGGGATTCTCAGCCTTGGCTGAACATGGAAATCACCTACTGACTTGTTTTCCTTAGTACTGATGTTTATTCGATGCTATAAGTGGTCCATGTCTTCTATTTGAATGAGAAAATACTTGGTGAGCACCCAAACAAGAGTGAAGCTGACTACTCCCCTTCACATGTTCAGCCTGGCAACCAAGGCCCCTACCTACATACTTATTTGAAGGCTGCAGGGAGGTGGGGAGCTCCAGTACACATGGAACTGGATTTGTGCTCAGAAACTCTGAATTTTAGTTCTGCTCTGCCCCTTACTGGCTGTGTAACCTCTCTGAGCTTCTTTCTTCTTTGGAGGAGAATGGGGATAATGGTTTATCTCCTCGTTCAGGAAAAGAAGACATCCATGACCAGCCAAACACCAGATCTATCTCCTTTGCAGCATCCACACTCACTTACTTTGCCTTCCCACCTCTTAACCATAGAGGAACTTTCTTTGTGCCCATCTAAAGCCTATCTCCTCCTACTGGTATACTATATCCTCTCTTTCTGCCTACACAGGGTCACACAAGGTTTTTGCTACACTGCTCCAGCAATTCTCCCCTCTCTGTCCTGCAACAGGGAGAGGTTAAATGAGCTGTACCCACAGGCAACAACAAAGTCTCAAAACTCTAGGATGTCCTAACATTTCTTACAATAAGTTTTTAAAGGGGTACCACTACTGAGTATGTATATATCAACGGTGAATCTTTGGCCTTGCACGAAAATAATTTTCTTTTTTAATTTTTGAAAATTAAGGATTGAAATCATGTATACTAGGTGGTTTGTGGTTTTCAGTCTTTAACTTTTTATTAACACGACCTCAAACCAGAAAAACATGTAATACTTCTGATCCCATCTCCTACAAGCTACTATCTTGCTTCTTTGTTGCCCTCCTCAGAAAAACATTTGAACTAGTTGTCTATAGTCACTGCCTCCATGTTTTCTTCTCCCATTCTTATTCCCACTCTAGTCTTGCCCTCCAATGTAACCAAATCTACTCTTGTCAAAATCAATGACCTCTGCATTGCTAAATCCAATGCTCAGTTCTCAGTTCTCAATTTATGGGGACCATTTACTGCTCATCACTCCCTCTTCCTTAACGCACTTTCTTGGCTTCCAGGGTACCATACTCTTATGGTTTTCAATGACCTTGGTGGTCTCTCATTCTCTACCTCCCCAACCTCTTAATTTTGAGGGGCCCTGGGGCTTAGTCTCTGGTCTCTTCTCTACCTATATTCACTGTCTTATTTCATTCTACCTCCTGATTTTTAAAAATGCCATATGTAGTCAGACACTTCCAAATTTATAGCTCAGGCTAGGCTTTTCTCCCCAAACTCTAGATTTGTATATTACTATTTACTGCATCTTCACTTGAATGCTTTATAGACATCTTAAATGTAACACATCTGAAATGGAATCCTCTCTGCCACAGCTTGGCCCATCTCAGTTAATGGCAACTCTATCCTTCCAGTCGTTCAGGCCAAAATCTCAGTTTCACTCTCGATTTCTCTTTCCCTCCATGTTGCTGATATGAACCATCATCTTCTCTAGCCCAGACGCTGCAGCTGTCTCCTAAACAGTCTTCCTACTTCTCACCTTGCCCCCTGCAGTCTATTCTCATCACAGTGGTCAACGTGATCCCTGAAAAATACAAGTCAGATTGTTTGGCTCCTCTGTTCAGATATCTGCACTGATTCTTGCCCCATATTATGCAAACTCAAAACTACAGTGGCCTTAGAGATCTATGTCATCTTTGCCTCCCTTCCTATCTCATCACCTCTTTGATCTCACGTACTACTCCTTTTCAGCTTACTGGCCTCCTGATCGTTTCTTGAGCATACCATGCCTTAGGGCTTTTTCACTGGCTACTGCCTCTGGCTGGAAGCTACCTCTTCACCTTCCCCACCTTATTGCAGGAGCTAACTCTCTCACTTCTCTCAAGTGTTTACCCAGATGGCACCTGCTCAAGGAGATGTACCACAACAACCTATTTAAAATTGCAACCCCCTCTCCATCACATATTTACTACCCCTTACCTTCTTCTATTTTTTTTTCCATAGCATTTGCCAACTTCTAACATATTATTTAATTTACTTACTTATGATGGCCCTTGTTAATTATCTCCCACCACCTCAGTAAAACTATAAGCCCCACTGCTCCCCTTCATGCTAACTACTCCCCACACACAAATACTCTACTTTCACTTTTAGCTGTTTCTTCCAGTAATCACCTTCATATGTCTAAAGAACCTTCTTACATTTTTTCCAATTTTAGATATTACCCGTTGACTCATAAGGATTTAGGAATATAGATTTCACTTTTTTATACCACCCATCCCACACACATACCTCCAAAGTTCTTCATTTCATCCTTTCAATTTATTGATTTCACTCATTCTGGTTAAATAAATATTCAATATTACATTAGTATAACCACATAAACATTATAAATGGTTTTCCACATGAACTGTGATTATGTGTGCTTTCTCCTACAACTTTTTGTTTTCCCTGGACTTAATAATTGCTTCAGTTTTTCATTTGCTTCACTTTCTAGGTACTTATCATTAAATCATCCCTAATATTCTCTAGCAGATATGAAAATTCCCCTGAGTACAACTAAACACATCAGATAGTCTATCCATTTCATTTTGGGAGCATGTTATTCTCCAGGCTTGATGATTAGCTGTTGGTCTGGAATTTCTTCCACTCTCTCCACGGTTGGAGTTCTGATTCCCAAATCTCAGGTCTCATCTTTCTCTTTCTTAGGTTACTCCTTGTTTGATAGAACATATCCTAAATAGTTTCTTGAGAAAGAAAGCATGAGAGGCAAATTTTTAAGACCTTATATATCTGAAAATGATAGCTTGAGTGGCTATAGAATCTATTGACCATCTTAATTTTTTTTTTTAAATTTATTACAATTCTGATTTGGCCACTACACATTGTATACATGTACAGAAGATCATTCTGTATTCTTTTTTTTTTTTTTTGAGACGGAGTCTCGCTCTGTCGCCCAGACTGGAGTGCAGTGGCCGGATCTCAGCTCACTGCAAGCTCCGCCTCCCGGGTTTACGCTATTCTCCTGCCTCAGCCTCCCGAGTAGCTGGGACTACAGGCGCCCGCCACCTCGCCCGGCTAGTTTTTTGTATTTTTTAGTAGAGACGGGGTTTCACCGTGTTAGCCAGGATGGTCTCGATCTCCTGACCTCGTGATCCGCCCGTCTCGGCCTCCCAAAGTGCTAGGATTACAGGCTTGAGCCACCGCGCCCGGCCGATCATTCTGTATTCTATAAGCATGTATCATTATTACTCGTCCACTAAAAATAAAAGAAATAAAATTAATTACAAAAAATTCAAACAAATATGAGAGTAGAAAGTTAATACAATAAACGTTCATGTATTCACTCCCCAGATACAACAGTTGTTGTTCTAAACAAAGTTAATAAAAATAAATCTACTCTTAGATACATTACAAGTAAAAGGCAAAGGTAAAGAAGATTACAAGCAAAGGAATGGCAATTAGGCTGAAAGAAAATATATCAACAGCAATAATAGAAGTGGGTATGCAGTGGAATAATCTTCAAAGTGCTAAGAGAAAATAGCTGTTAACATGTGGAAATCAAAAGTTTTCCAGACTTGAACTATTCTGTTTTCTTTTTTCTAAAGTATGTTAAAGCAAATCCAAGATATCCTGTTATTTCACCATCATTCTTTCATATCTCAAAAATACAGTCATTTTCTTAATCACAATGCCTTTATCACTCTCAATGATATTAACGATAATTTTTCCCCAATTGTTTTGAGGCCTTGCATTTACCACTCTTGTTCATTACTACTGCTGGTGCTGCTGCTGCTTGTTTCTCCCTTGTCTTCTATTGGATTGAGCAAGATTTCTTTATTCTCTTTCTTCTTTTCTACTGATTCAGCAATTTTACATTCTATTTCTATCATTTCAGTAGTTATCCTTAACATTTAATATGAATACTTGACTTAATAAAGTCTAAAATTAGTCATTAGTTCTACTGTCCTTACAAACAGTATATAAATTTGAGAACATGTTAATGCTGATCCTCTACTCCTATCTTACATGAAAATGCTGCCAGAATTTTGTTTCATTTTGCTTTCATACTACCCCTCTTTAGTGATTATTGTTGTTATTTATGTAACTCATGCCTGTTTAGATACACTCACAAGTTTTTTGTTTTTGCTTTTTTTCTTTCCTTTTTTGAGACAGAGTCTCACTCTGCTGCCTGGACTGGAGTGCAGTGGCATGATCCTGGCTCACTGCAACCTTCGCCTCCAGGGTTCAAGCAGTACTCCTGCCTCAGCCTCTTGAGTAACTGATACTACAGGGGTGTGCCACCATGTCTGGCTAATTTTTGTATTTTTAGTACATATGGGGTTTTTCCATGTTGGCCAAGCTGGTCTCAAACTCCTGATCTCATGTAATCAGCCCACTTCAGCCTCCCAAAGTGCTAGGATTACAGGCACGAGCCACTGTGTCCGGCTGGATATACTCGCAAGTTTACCTTTCTCTTTGCTCACATTCTTTCTTGGATCCTAAACTTTCCTCCTGGGTAAGATTTCTGTCTTCCTGAAACACATCTCAGCAGTTTCTTCACCAAGAACCTTGAGTAGTAAATCTTCAGTTGCCTGAAAATCTGCTTTTTGTTTTTTGCATTCATGAATGATAGTTTAGCTGAATATCAAATTCTAGATTAACAGCTATTTTCTCTTACCATTTTGTAGATTATTTCACTGCTGTCCCACTTCTGTTATTGCTGTTGATGTATTTTCTTTCAGCCTAATTGCCATTCCTTTGTATGTAATCTTTTTATTTGGTTGATTTCAAGATCCTCTTTGCCTTATACCTGTAATGTATTTAAGAGTAGATTTACTTTTATTCATTCCGTTCAGAACAATGTACTCAAATGTGTTTGCTTTTCTCCTGCTCAGGATTTCTCTTTCCTTGATATAAAGATTTATATCACTAATCACGTCTGAAAATTCTCATCTATCATCTCTTTGAATTCCCAACGTTCCCCAACTCTTCCACATTCTCTCGACTCTCTTTCTGGAACATAACACATGTGTATCAAACATTCTCATTCTAGCTTCATGTCTCTCTTTTTTTCATGTAATCTTTCCCCTTTTAATAGCCTTATGTCTCTTAACCTTTCATATTTTCTCTATTTCTATCTCCTGTATTCTGGGTAATTTCTTCAAATTATCTCCAAGTTCATTCATTCTTTCTTGGCCAAATCTAATCTGCTGTTTTTAGCCCATCCATTTAGGTTCAATACCTGCATTTTTCATGTCTAGAAGTTCAATTTATCTTTCTTTCAAATTTGCCTATTTTTGTTCTCACTGCAAAAAAAAGAGATCGGTATGTGAAGTGATGGATATGTTAATTAACTTGACTTAATCATCCCACAATGTATACATATATTAAAATATCACATGAATATATAAAGTTATTGTTAATTACAAATTAGAAAATTTCAAATTTGCCTATTCTGTTTTTCATGAGATGTTATTCTTTTCCCAGAGTTAACCATTTTTAATTAATTTATTTTACAGTCTCTATCCTATAGTTGCATTACCTGAACTTGGAGGCTAATCTTACTACTTTTGTGTCTGTGACTCTTACTCAAGGTGGATTGCTTCCCCGTGTGTTTGTAATTTTGGATTGTGAGTTTTTATGTGGCGGGACTCTACCTATGAGGATCCTCTGTGACCTATTTTGAGGCTCTTGCCCCTCCGGAGGAATTTTGTGATTGCTTCTGCCAGACATCTCAATGTTGGTGTTAATTCTTCTGCTCAGGGATTCCCAGACCGTGAGGCTAAAGTAAATCCTAATGCCAAACACAGCAATGGCATGGACCTGTGATTTTGAGTTTTCAGGGGCATGAGTTTTCTTCTCCACACTCAAATACCGGCCCAAGAAAGAAAGGCTTCCTTGCCACTTTGCTTTTCTCATTAGGTGATACTTTTCCTCTTACCCACCACAATTTACCCTTTAAAGCTTCCAGCTTTATGCAGGGTCAATAGAGTCTTACTTCCAATTCCCCTCCTGTGTGAATGGGATTTCCTCTCATCCAAGCCCCTAGGTACAAAATTGACCCTGCGTCTCCCATAACCAGTGTCAACTCCTGTGCTTAACCAGTCCATTTGTGCTGCTATAACAGGACACCACAGACAGGGTAATAATAAAGAACAGATATTTATTTCTAACAGCTCTGAAGGCTGGGAAGTTCAAGATCAAGGCACCTACCATTTGGTGTCTGGTGAGGGCCTTCTTGCTGCCTCCTAGCATGGTAGAAGGCAAAAGAGTAGAAGGCTGGAGCCAAATGCTTCATGAAGCCTCATTTATAAGGACTCTAATTCCATTAACAAGGGAGGAGCTTTCATGATCTAATCACCCCCAAAGACCTCACCTCTTAATACCATCACATTGGCAACATCTGAATTTTGGAGGAGACACATTCAAACCATAGCAACCAGTCAGACCTTCATTCCTGGAATGCAAAATTTTCTTTCTTTCCCGCAAAGCCAGCTATTAAATTGAATGTCTGTCACATTTTATACAGCATATAACAGTGTTTACAGTGGGAATTTTTGTGTTATCTAGTCTACTGTATTTTCTGACCATTAAAGCTGAAGTCGTTTTAAAATTTGATATATTATTCACAATTGCAGGGTAAATGTTGTCCGGACTCAGAGTTTAAGAAACGCTTTCCTGTTGGAAAGCCAAAAATTCTTCCTTCATCTCTTCCAAGTCAAGCTGCTGAAAATCAAACCTCCACGATGAAGAAAGATGTTCGTCCGAAGACAATTAGTATAAACAGATTTCCTCTTCATTCTGAAAGTTCATCAAAGAAAGCACCAAGAGGCAACAACAAAACCTTGGATCCACTTTTGATGTCAGAGCCCAAACCCAGGACCAACTCCCCTAGAGGAGATAGAACAGCCTATGACATTCTAAGGAGATGTTCTCAGTGTGGCATCCTGCTTCCCCTGCCGATCCTAAATCAACATCAGGTACTCAGCCTCTGTTTTCTGCTTACCGTGCTGTACACCATCTGCACAGTGTCTCTAAAAAATCCAACACCTGAAAGCCACAACAAATGTTGTGACTGAAAAGGCTCTTTTCTCTGACTCCTGCTTCTCTGGGTGCCCAAATGCACTCTCTCGTAGCACTTACCACCTGGTTTATTTGCATCACCGCCAAGAAACTGAGTCACCTTTGACTCAAGCCAGGTCTTTGAAGGTGGAGCCAGGTCCCTCATCTCTGTATCTTTAGCTTCTAGGCCAGGGATTGACATACAGCAAGTGCCCCAAAACGGTTGAGTAAACGAATAAAGCAGTGGATACCCAGTCTATCTCTCTCATGGTGTAGACATGCCACTGAGGCCCAGAGATGAGATGTCTTGGTCAAGATCCTAAGCCAGTCGGTGGCTTACCTCCAGCAGATCAAGGTTTGCTTCAAGAAGATCAGGGTTTGTAGGCATCTCCCTGAATATCCTGATTTTTACATCCTAGGTTATTTTCTTTTTTTTTGAGACGGAGTCTCGCTCTGTCGCCCAGGCTGGAGTGCAGTGGTGTGATCTCAGCTCACTGCAAGCTCTGCCTCCCGGGTTCACGCCATTCTCCTGCCTCAGCCTCCCAAGTAGCTGGGACTACAGGTGCCCGCCACCTTGCCCGGCTAGTTTTTTGTATTTTTTAGTAGAGACGGGGTTTCACCGTGTTAGCCGGGATGGTCTCGATCTCCTGACCTCGTGATCCGCCCGTCTCGGCCTCCCAAAGTGCTGGGATTACAGGCTTGAGCCACCGTGCCCCGCCCGTCCTCGGTTATTTTCTAGTAATAATAACAATTGACATTAGACATTGTTAACCATGGTGTGCCAGTTACAATGCAGAGCTCTTTATAATCTTCATCATAAACAATAGGCATCTATTTCATCCCCATTTTAGAGATAAGGTAAAGTAGCTCCCCAAGGGCTATACAATTAGAGGGTGGCAGGATCCAGCCTGAGTCCCCATGTATATAGCTCCAAAGTTTATGCTCTTAAGCTCCAGACTAAATGCCTCACTTAAAAAAATTTATTTTTTTTCAAAATACAAAAGTACTAGATTTTGTTGGAGCTAGTTAACATAATATCATATAAAGAAGTATAAAAGCAAAGCTAACCCTACTTCTCCAACCCCGTACCCTGAGATACCAATTTGGACAGTCTTATGGGCATCTTTTCAAAGCTCTATCTTTGTGTGTACAAACCTAAACAAGGTTTTACTCATTTCTTTTTCTGCACATACTATCTTACTGTACCTAGTACTCTGCCACTTGCCTTTTTCACTTAGTATGTGATGCATGCTCCTTACAAAAGACTTAGCAGGCCAAAACCTTTTTTTTAACTTCCTTATGCATCTATGTATGCACATAAGCATATAATGTTACAAAAATGCGTTGATTTCATATTTGCTGGGGGTGTTACTAGTGCCTTTTTTCCTGGCCTCCCACGATTTGGTATATTTCCTTTCACAATTTTCTCCATCCTTATATAACAGAGTTGCCAGATTTGGCAAATAAAAATACAGGACAGTCAGTCAAATTTGGATTTCAGAGAAACAAAGAATTGCTTTTAGTATAAGTATGTTCCATGCAATGATTGTTTTGCTGAAATTAAAATTTAACTGGGGCACCCTGTATTTTATTTAGCAATTTCTTACCTGACCACATACAAACATACACATTTGGAGTCCTGTTATATACATTTTTTTTATTTTTTATTTTTTTATTTTTTTTTTTGAGACAGAGCCTTGCTCTGTCCACCCAGGCTGGAATGCAGTGATAGGATCTTGGCTCACTGCAATCTCTGCCTCCCAGGTTCAAGCGATTCTCCTGCCTCAGCCTCCTGAGTAGCTGGGATTACAGGCATCTGCCACCAAGCCCAGCTAATTTTGCATTTCAGTAGAGACGCGATTTCACCATGTTGTCCAAGCTGGTCTTGAACTCCTGATCTCAGGTGATCCACCCGCTTCGGCCTCCCAAAGTGCTGGAATTACAGGCGTGAGCCACCACGCCTGGCCAACATTTCTTTACATCCTAATGTAAATTCAGCAATACCCAAGGAAATCCCTACAAGCCAAACAATATGGCTTATTTTTATTTTTATTAATGGCTGCCTATGATTCCGTGGTGTGAGTGTTCTCCCATCTGTCCCTCCACCCAGTGATAGCAACAGGCCCCTGTTAAACTTTGTTGCAAGCCTCCTGTACTCCTGGCTCAGTGGGCTCCTGACCTTTTCTGTGCCATTACACTCCAGTCTTTGGGCAGGGCTCATGCTCTGTAACAAGGGACAGCAATATCCAGAGATATTCTAGGAGCTAGCACTTCCTACTTTAACCATATCAAACTTTTTTTATATCTATTTCTTAGGAGAAATGCCGGTGGTTAGCTTCATCGAAAGGAAAACAAGTGAGAAATTTCAGCTAGATTTGGAAAAGAAAAGGTACTACAAATTCAAAAGATTTCACTTTTAATACTAGCTCTCCTGCCTGCTTGCTGGGGTGGTCTTGTGAAACGTGATGGGTTTTATTCGTTGGGCTTTAAAAGAAAAGGTTTGGCAGAACTAAAAACAAAACCCACATATCATCTCAATAGATAAAGAAAAGGCTTTTGATAAAATTCAGCTTGACTTCATGTTAAAAACCCTCAACAAACCAGGCGTTGAAGGAACATACCTCAAAATAATAAGAGCCACCTATGACAAAACCACAGCCAACATCATACTGAATGAGCAAAAGCTGGAAGCATTACCCTTGAGAACTAGAACAAGGCACTTCAGTCCTGTTCAACATAGTACTGGAAGTCCTTGCCAGAGCAATCAGGCAAGAGAAAGAAATAAAAGGCAACCATATAGGAAGAGAGGAAGTCAAAGCATCTCTGTCTGCAAATGATATGATTCCATACCTAGAAAACCCCATGGTCTTGGCCCAAAAGCTCCTAGATCTGATAAACAACTTCAGCTAACTTTCAGGAGACAAAATCAATGTACAAAAATCAGTAGCATTTTTATACACCAACAACATCCAAGCTGAGAGCCAAATCAAGAACGCAATCCCATTCACAATTGCCACAAAAAGAATAAAATACCTAGGAATACAGCTAACTAGGGATATGAAACATCTCTACAACAAAAATTACAAAACACTGCTGAAAGAAATCAGAGATGACACAAATGGAAAAACATTCCATGCTCATGGATAGGAAGAATCAATATTGTTAGAATGGCCATACTACTCAAAGCAATTTATAGATTTAATGCTATTTCTAACAAACTACCAATAACATTCTTCACAGAATCAGAAAAAAAAAAAATGCTTTAAAATTTATTTGGAACCAAAAAAGCACCCAAAAAGCCAAAGCAATCCTAAGCAAAAAGAACAAAGCCGGAGGCATCATATTACCCAACTTCAAACTATACTACAGGGCTACAGTAATCAAAACCGCATGGTACTGGTACAAAAGCAGACACACAGGTCAATGGAAGAGAATAGAGAGCCCAGAAATAAAGCTACAAACCTACAACCATCTAATCTTAAAAAAGTAGAGAAAAATAAGCAATGGGGAAAGAACTCCCCATTCAATAAGTGGTACTGGGATAACTACCTAGCCATATGCAGAAGATTGAAACTGAACCCCTTCCTTACACCAGGTGCAAAAATCAAGATGGATTAAAGACTTAAACGTAAAACCCCAAACTATAAAAACTCTGGAAGATAACCTAGGCAATAACATTCTGGACATAGGAACGGACAAAGATTTCGTGACAAAGATCCCAAAAGCAATTGTAACAAAAGCAAAAATTGACAAATGGGACATGGTTAAACTAAAGGGCTCTGCACAGCAAAAGAAACTAGCAACAGAGTAAACAGACAACCTATAGAATGGGAAAAAATATTTGCAAACTCTGCATCTGACAAAGGTCTAATATCCAGAATCTATAAGGAACTTAAATAAGCTAATAAGCAAAAAACAAACAACACAATTAAAAAGTGGAAAAAAGACATGAATAGACACTTTTCAAAAGAAGACATACGCGTGGCTAACAAGCATATGAAAAAATGTTCAACATCACTTCTCATTAGAGAAATGCAAATCAAAACCACAATAAGATACTATCTCACATCAGTCAGAATAGCTATTATTAAAAAGTCAAAAAGTAACAGATGTTGGTGAGGTTGCAAACAAAGGGGAACGCTTATACACTGCTGGTAGGAATGTAAAATTAGTTCAGCCATTGTGGAAAGCAGTTTGACAATATCTCAAATAACTTAAATCAGAACTACCATTGACTCAGCCATTCCGTTATTGGTTATATACCCAAAGGAATCTAAAGCATTCTGTCATAAAGACATATATACACAAATGTTCACGGCAGCACTATTCACAATAGCAAAGTCATAGAATCAAACTAAATGTCCATCAGTGGTAGAATGGATAAAGAAAATGTGGCAGCCAGGTGCGGTGGCTCACGCCTATATTCCCAGCACTTTGGGAGGCCGAGGCGGTGGATCACCTGAGGTCAGGAGTTTGAGCCCAGCCTGGCCAACATGGCGAAATCCCGTCTCTGCTAAAAATACAAAACTTAGCTGGGCGTGGCGGCAAGCGCCTGTAATCCCAGCTACTTGGGAGGCCTAGGCAGGAGAATCGCTTGAACCTGGAAGGTGGTGGTTGCAGTGAGCAGAGATCGTGCCACTGCACTCCAGCCTGGGCAACTAAGCGAGACTCTGCCTCAAAAAAAAAAAAAAGAAAACAAAATGTGGCACATATACACCATGGAATACTATGCAGTCATAAAAAAGAATGGGATCATGTCCTGTGCAGCAACATGAATGGAGATGGAAACCATTATCCTAAATGAACTCATTCAGAAACAGAAAACCAAATACCACATGTTCTCACTTATAAGTAGAAGCTAAACATTGAGTACACGTGGATACAAAGAAGGGAACCACAGACACTGGAGCCTACCTGAGGTTGGAGCATGGAAGGAGGGTGAGGATCGAAAAACTACCTACCTGGTACTATGCTTTTTATCTGAATGATGAAATAATCTGTACAACAAACCCTGGTGACATGCAGTTTACCTGTATAACAAGCCTGTACATGTGCCCCCGAACCTTAAAAAAAAATAAGTTAAAACGTTTGGACTATTTTCCTTCTTTCGAACAAAGACAATGGTTTGCCCAAGGACTACAAATAAACAAGGGGAAAAAAGAAAGGTTCCAGTTTTGTCTGAAAGTTCTGATTAAACCTCTGGGGCCTGCAGCCTGGAGAACCTGGAGAACTCTACACCCACAGAACCCGGCTTTGTCCCCAAAGAATAAAAACACCTTTCTAAAAGCTGCTTTTCCACCTTTCTTTGGGTTCCGCCCTGGTTTTCTAGGGCCAGGGATGGCCACAACCGGGACCCCAGGATGAGGGCAGTCTCAGGGAAAGGGGAGCACGAGGTGTTGAGGGAGGCTGGGACAGTGGGTAAGGGCCAGGTGAAGTGGAGAGGGGTGGCTTCGAAGGCTTCAGGCAGGGAGAGTGGCTGGGGGAAGCCTAGCGATGCAACCTATCCAGCCGCAAACGGCACACTCCCACCTTTCTGCCTGGGCTTTGAGGAGACCCAGTTAGGGCACCCGCCTCTGCTAGGGGAGGAAAATAGGTGGGTAGGACGTCTTTAGTTTTCCCTCCCTGGTTGGCACCTGTGTGATATGGTGGACCAACCGTGGGTTCGAATCCCACCTCCCCACTTACTACACGTTCTCAGTGGGAAACTTCATTCACCTTCCAACACCTCCGTTTCCGTATTTGCGAAATGATGTGTTTGTATTCCTATCTTCCTTGACGGGACGGTGAAAGCAGTTCTCTGGCTTTGTCTTGCCTAGGTAAGTCTGGTGCTTAAGGCTTTCCTTTGGGAGCCTTGTCTAAAGAGAGGAAAGTGAACCCGAGGGCTGAGCACGCTGCGGCGGCTTCCATTAAAAAAAAAAAAAACCCGGGGCTGGGTCAGGATGGGAAAGGCAGCGAACGGAACGGGCTTGAGCCCCAAGTCTGGGGCTGACCGTCTTCCCTGCGTGCAGAAGGAAGGGCAGGAGCATCCTCACCTGGAACGCCGGCCGAGCCTCCCGCCTCGCAACGCCTGGCCAGGGCCCCGTCTGGCCCTCTGCACGTGGGATCCACTGACCTGGCAACTGTAGGTTTGGGACTGAGACCTGGGGGCAGGAACAGAGTCTTGCAGGTGGCGGCGCGTCACAAAGGCGGCCCGAGCTTGGCATTTACCCTGGGCCAGAGCAAGGCGCAGACCCCGGGCGCCCACGGAGTTGGCGTCGGAGCAGCAGCTGCGCGGGCGGAGCAGGCAGGCGCGCTCGCAGTCCCCGCAGCCCAAACTGGGCGCAGCCCGAGCAGGGCTCAGCGAACGAGTAACGGGCGAGCGTGGGCGGGAGCAGGCTGGGGTGGCGGTGGGATGCCCCGAGGCCGGCGTAGGGGAGGCGGGCTGCTCTCATCACCTCCTCTGGGAAGCGTCTTTGGCTGCAGGAGTTGCCGGGCCAACTCTCCTCCCGCGGTGGGTAGGATATCTTTAGATTTCCCTCCCTGATTGGCAGCTGTGTGATATGGTGGAACAACCCTGTGTTCGAATCCCATCTCCCCACTTACTACACGTTCTCCCTGGGAAACTTTATTCACCTTCCAACACCTCCGTTTCCGTATTTGTGAAATGGATGTGTTTGTATTCCTCCCTTCCTTGACGGGACGTTGCAGAAGTACCTGAGCACCCACTTTCTTATTAATGGCAGCCAGCTCTTGTATAGCGTTTACTATGGGGTAGGCACTGTTCCTGGTGCTTTCCAGGTATCAGCTCACTTAATCCTCCCAACACTAGGAGAAAGGCATTATTACTACCCCATTTACAGATGTGAGGACTGAGACACAAAGCAATGGACTTGCCTAAGGTCATCCGACTGCAATGCGCATAGCTAGGATCCAACCCACTAAGCTACACTGCCTCTGATGGGGTCTGGGGGGATAAGGGGAGGCTCCCAGTCATTAAATAGGACTTCGAGTCTCCTTGCAGCAACTCTTCCAGACAAACATATTCTTCCAACCCCACCCTACAGCACCAGTGTCTGATGATTTTTCTCACCTACGACCTTGCTGGCCAAAAGGTTTCATGGAGCTTTTATTTATTTATTTATTTATTTATTTTATTATACTTTAAGTTCTGGGATACATGTGCAGAACGTGCAGGTTTGTTACATAGGTATACATGTGTAGAACATGCAAGTTTGTTACATAGGTATACATGTGCCATGGTGGTTTGCTGCACCTATCAACCCGTCATCTAGGTTTTAAGCCCCGCATGCATTAGGTATTTGTCCTAATGCTCTGCCTCCCCTTGCCCCCCACCCGCAACAGGTCCCAGTGTGTGATGTTCCCCTCTCTGTGTCCATGTGTTCTCATTGTTCCACTCCCACTTATGAGTGAGAACATGTGGTGTTCGGTTTTCTGTTCCTGCGTTAGTTTGCTGAGAATGATGGTTTCCAGCTTCATCCACGTCCCTGCAAAGGACAGGAACTCATTCTTTTTTATGGCTGCATAGTATTCCATGGTGTATATGTGCCACATTTTCTTAATCCTGTTGATCATTGATGGGCATTTGAGTTGGTTCCAAGTCTTCGCTTCGTGGAGCTTTTAAATTGGTTTATCTCTTCTGCAGCACCTTTTAGGAGCTTTGCTTGGTGGAGTGCTGTGGAGGCCCCTAGCCTTGCACAGTTCACAAGTGGTTGAAGAGACCTATTTCTTCATTTGTTAAATGTTTAAGTAACTTCTTAAAAGCAGAAGGAGGACGTCAAGGGGTGTGTGGGTCCCTTGGGAGAAAAGGCAAGGACACAGATTATAGGTCAGACACTTTCCAGACTTCCTCACCTCTTCCTTCAACAGTTACCAAATCGTGTCTTCTAAAGAACTCGCAAACACATCCCCATTCCCACCACAATGCCGGGACTCTGCTCTTGACCATCCTTCCTCTACCCACCCTCCCCCCAGAGTGTCCTTCCCATACCTCAAAACTCACCACGTGGCTTCCAGACATGTGACCCATCAACCTTCATGGCTCTCCGTGACCTCAGCTGGGGTTTTCCACCCTGTTCTGCTGTTACAGCTCTTGAATGTAAACACAACTGTCCACAATGTAGCTAGATACCGGAAGGGGACAGGCCATGTCAGGATTCCAAAATCTTGGGGAAATGGGAAGTGGGACTCTCTGGCCTCTAGGACATAATCTTTATGCCTTCACTCAGGACCCCTTGATCCAGCACCTCCCACTGCTCCCACGTGATCCAGTTCCTCCATTTCCAGCCCACGTAACAAGTGCCAGATGACCAAACCATTTTTAGTTCCCTGAACGGGAACACGTCACATACATTCACAGTTCTTTTTTTTTTTTTTTTTTTTTGAGACGGAGTTTCACTCTTGTTGCCCAGGCTGAAGTGCAATGGCGCGATCTCAGCTCACAGCAACCTCCGCTTCCTCAGCTCAAGCGATTCTCCTGCCTCAGCCTCCCAAGTAGCTAGGATTACAGGCATGCACCACAATGCCCGGCTAATTTCGTATTTTTTTAGTAGAGACAGGGTTTCTCCATGTTGGTCAGGCTGGTCTCAAACTCCCGACCTCAGGTGATCCGCCCGCCTCGGCCTCCCAAAGTGCTGGGATTACAGGCATGAGCCACTACGCCCAGCTCACAGTTCTGTGGCTTTGCACGTATTGTTCCCTCTGCCCAGAATGCATCAGTTCCTCCACCACTACCACTAGGCCCACCTGATCTGCCTCACAAATCCTACTCACCCTTCAAAACCCAACTCAGGCATCACCTCCTCTGAGCAGCCCTCTCTACTTCCAAACACTGTATTTAGCCAAACAGAGTAAGTCACCCTCCATGTGCGCGACCCCACACTAGAGTCTGCCTGAACCTTCCCACTCTCTCACCGGGTTATAATTGAGTACTGGTCTGTATCCCTGGATAGACTGTGAAATCCTTGCAGGTGTGGACTGTATCATGAATGTATCATTGAACCACCCACACCTAGCACAGTGCCCAATGCACTTGGGACCACAGGGAAAGCTGGTTCATTTGAGTTTCATCTCTGTTTGACAGATAATGGCTCTTCTTTTTTACTCCCCACAGAAAGCAAGTGATTGCTTTCCTTTCCTCATTTTTGGAAGCCCTGCCTAACACACAGCTGCACTCTACATCCCAGTTCCTGGATGGACGAAGAAAGTGAACTGATCCAGCCCCAAGACCAGAGCTGCTGGGCCACTCTGCCCGATGTGTGTCTGTGCCGTGTTTTCTGGTGGCTAGGAGACAGGGACAGGTCCAGGGCTGCTCTTGTCTGCAGAAAGTGGAACCAGATGATGTATTCTGCTGACCTCTGGCGGTACAGGACCATCACCTTCAGCGGGAGACCTTCCAGGGTACATGCATCTGAAGTTGAGTCAGCTCTTTGGTATGTTAAGAAGTTTGGTCGTTATCTGGAGCGCCTGGAGGTCAAATTCCTGAATCCTTACAATGCTGTCTTGACCAAGAAGTTCCAGGTCACCATGCGGGGCCTCCTGTCTTGTCTGAGTAAGAGCAACAACCGTCTAAAATCTCTTTCCATCCAACACCTGGAGCTGGACCGCCTGGTGTGGAGGAACAGCATCAGGAGCTCATTCATCAGGAGCTTGAGCTTCTTCTTAAAGAAGATGGGCAAACACCTGGATTACCTCAACCTAAAAGGGGCCAGGCTGACCGTGGAGCAAGGCTGCCACATTCTCGACTCCCTCAGCCACCTGAGGAATGAGAATATGATCTCGGAACTCAACATCGAGGACTACTTCAGTCATCACCTTGCTGTCTATAGCAGCCCCCAGTTCAAAAAGACCATGTCCACATTCCACAATCTTGTGTCCCTGAACCTCAACTACAACTGTATCTCCGACGAGCTGCTTGAGAATTTGTGTGAGAACGCCAGCACCCTCTGGACCATAAACATCAAATGCCACATTCATGACCCCCACGGACAGGTCATCTGGGGTATGTCCTGGGCCAAGCTGGCCAGGCAGGCCACCAATCTGAAGGTGAACTTCTACTTTGAACGGATCATGAAGTACGAACGCTTGGCCCGAATCCTCTTGCAGGAGATCCCAGTCAGGAGCATCAGTCTGAGAAGCTGCTATTTCAGTGACCCAGACTGGTCCATGAGACCCACTCTGATAGATCTCCTGCCCACCTTCCGGCACACTCTGCAGGTAGGTAGGACTTGTGAGGAGTGACTGCTGTTTAGGTGACTGGCTTCCCCAGAAGAAAGCCCACTGCTGCCTGCTCTTGGCTGGGCTCCCAAATGTTCACTCAATCTCAAATTGAAGTTCTAGCAAATATCACCAACTAAGCCTTCTCCCCTCCTCCCAAGACCACAGTAGGCAACAAAAGCTGCCACTCACTTCCTACATGTGGTAGACACAAGGAATTATCTGGTTAGCTGTCAGCCAGGGAAAGCCCCTAAATCCCCACTCAGAGCTATGAAGCCTGAGCCAGGAGGTGCCCTGCAGGTGAAGAGCAGCTGGGCTGCCTCTTCCTACCTTTCCACCAGGTCACAGCAGCATGCAGGAGACCCTGTGACTCCTATGGTCAGATCTCAGTTGGGGGATCTGTCTGGTTATAGCAGTGCCAGTGCCTGGTAACTGGGGAGATAGAATGGGAAGGACCAGTCCAGACAAAAAGTCAAATTTGATTTACACAACTGAAGAACTGAGTTTCGGGCTGTTCCCTAATCTAGCAGCTTTCTCATCTGTAAGATCAGGATCATTTTGTCTTTCCAAGGACCTCACAGTGGTTGTGACAATTGATATTAACAGGTTTATGTATCTCTGCAAACATGGATGGACTGCAAGGTGCTAGTACCTCATTAGGGATCCATATAACCCTAAGGTGGGGTAAGGCAGACATCGTCATGGTGCTTGTATGCTGCAGAAGAACTTGAGGTTCAGTGACCAGCCCACAGTCATCCAGCCAGTCCACTGCAGGGCTGGGACGAGCACCTTGTATACTCCAAGTATACTGCCTCCAAATTCCAAGTTTTGCAAACTTGGATGAGATCACTATCATTCTCAAATCTCTTCCTCTAAGAACTACATGTCCAATGTCCCTTATCTAAAAAGCCACCAAATTCCATTAACACCAGACCTGTCCTACAAGAAATGCTAAAGGGAGTTCTTCAATCTGAAAGAAAAGGGCATTGATGAGCAATAGGAAATCATCTGAAGGTACAAGATGTATACTTACTATTGCTTACTGGTAATAGTAAGTACGCAGAAAAACACAGAATATTGTAATACCGGAATTGTGGTGAGTCAACTACTCATATCTTAAGTAGAAAGACAAACATATAAGCTGATCAAAAATAATAACAACAACAACTTTTCAAGACATTGACGGTACAATAAGATACAAATAGAAACAACAAAAAGTTAAACTGTAGGGAGACAAAGTTAAAGTAAAAAGTTTTTATTCATTTATTTATGCAATCAGTGTTAAGTTGTCATCAGTTTAAAATAATGAGTTATAAGATATTGTTTGCAAGCCTCATGGTAATCTCAAATCTAAAAACATACAACAGATAAATAAAATAAAAAGCAAGAAATTAAACATAACTCCAGAGAAAATCACCTTCCCTAAAAGGAACACAGGAAGGAAGAAAAGAAGGAAGAGAAGACCACAAAACAACCAGAAAACAAATAACAAAATGGCCAGAGTAAGTTCCTACTTAATACTAACATTGAATATAAATGGACTAAACCCTCTAATCAAAAGATGTAGGTGGCTGAACAGATTAAAAAGAAAGACTCAGTTATCTGCTGCCTACAAGTAGCATATTTCACCTATAAAGACACACGTAGATTGAAAATAAAGAGATAGAAAATGATATTTAATGCCAACGGAAACCAAAAAAGAGCAGCAGTAGCTATGCTTATATCAGACAAAATAGTTTTCAATACAAAATCTATAAAAAGAGACAAAGAAAGTCATTATATAATGACAAAAGAGTCAATTCAGCAAGAGGATATAACAATTGTAAATATATATATATGCACTCAACACTGGAGCACCCAGACATATAAAGCAAATATTATTAGGGCTAAAGAGAGAGATAGACCCTGATATAATAACAGCTGGAGACTTCAACACCCCCCTTTCAGTATTGGGTAGATCTTCAAGACAGAAAATCAACAAAGAAACAGCAGACTTAATCTGCATTAGAAACAAAAAGGGCCTAAAGGATATTTACAGAAAATTTTATCCAATGGCTGAAGAATACACATTCTTCTCCTTAGAACATGGATCATTCACAAGGATAGGCCACACGTTAGGTCACAAAAAAGTCTTAAAACATTCAAAAAATTGAAATTATAACAAGCATTTTCTCTGACCACAACAGAATAAAACTAGAAATTAATAACAAGAAAAATTTTGGAAATTATATGAACACATGGAAATTAAACAATATGCTCCTGAATAACCAGTGGTTCATGAAGAGATTAAGAAGGAAATTGAAATATTTTTGAAACAAACAATAATAGAGACACAACATACCAAAACCTATAGGATACAGTGAGCAATACTAAGAGGGAAGTTTATAGCTATAAGCGCCTACATCAAAAAAGAAGAAAAACTTCAAATAAACGTTCTAGTGATACACTTTAAAGGACTAAACAAACCAAGAGCAAACCAATCCCAAAATTGGTAGAAGAAACAATAAAGATTGGAGCAGGAATGAGTGCAAGTGAAACAAATAATGCAAAAGATCAAGGAAATAAAGTTTTTGAAAAGATAAACAAAATTGACAAATCATTAGCCAAAATAAGAAAAAAATGAGAGAAGACCCAAATAAATAAAATCAGAGATGAAAAAGGAGACATCACAACCAATACTGGAGAAATACAAAGGATAATTAGAGCCTAATATGAGCAACTGTATGCCAATAAATTGGAAAACCTAGAAGACATGGATAAATTCCTAGACACTTACAACCTACCAAGATTGAACCATGAAGAAATCCAGAACCTTAACAGACCATTGACAAGTAACAAGACAGAAGCTGTAATAAGAAGTCCCGAAGCAAAGAAAAGCCCTTGACCTGACGGCTGTACTGCTGAATTTTATCAAATATTTAAAGAAGAATTAATACCAATCCTATTCAAACTACTCCAAAAAAATAGAAGCAGAGGGAATACTTTTAAACTCATTCTACAAGGCTGGTATTACCCTGATACCAAAGCCAGATAAGGATACATCAAAAACAAGAAAACTATAGGCAAATATTCCTAATGAACATTGATGGAAAATTTCTCAACAAATTACTAGCAAACCAAATTTGACAACCCATTACAAAGATCATTCATCCTCACCAAGTGGGATTTATCACAGGGATGCAAGAATGGTTCAAAATATGCAAACAAATCAATGTGATACCTCATAACAACAGAATTAAGAACAAAAAACATATGACTATTTTAATCAATGCTGTAAAAGCATTTGATAAAATTCAACATCCCTTCATGATTAAAACTCTCAAAAAAACTGGGTGTAGAAGGAACATACCTCAATACAATAAAAGCCATATATGACAGACCCACAGCTAGTATCATATTGAATAGGGAAAAACTGAAAGCCTTTTCTTTGAGATTCGGAACAAAGTAAGGATGCCACTGTTACCACTGCCATTCAACATAGTACTGGAAGTCCTAGCTAGAGCAATCAGATGAGAGAAATAAAAAGCATCCAAATAGAAAACAAAGTCAAATATTTTTTGTGTGAAGATGTGATATTATATTTGGAAAAACCTAAAGACTCCACCAAAAAAAACTATCAGCTAAAAAAATTCAGTAAAGTTGCAGGATACAAAATCAACATACAAAAATCAGTAGCATTTCTATATTCCAACAGTGAACAATCTGAAAAATAAATCAAGAAAGTAATCCTGTTTACAATAGCTACAGATAAAATTAAATACCTAGGAATTAACCAAAGGAATGAAAGATCTCTACAATGAAAACTATAAAATATTGATGCAAGAAATTGAAGAGGACACAAAAAATGGAAAGATATTCTATGTTCATGAGTTGGAAGAATCAGTATCGTCAAAATGTTTATACTACCCAAAGCCATCTACAGATTCAGTGCAATCCTATCAAAATACCAATGATGTTCTTCACAGAAATAGAACAGAGAACCTTAAATTTATATATATATGGAATCACAAAAGATGCAGAATTGCTGACGCTGTCCTGACCAAAAAGAACAAAACTGTAGAAACCACATTACCTGACTTCAAATTATACTGCAGAGCTATAGTCACTAAAACAGCATGAGACTAGCATAAAAACAGATTTTGAGCTCCTTATATATTCTGGTTATTTATTAATCCCATAAAGACCAACAGAACAGAATAGAGAACCCAGAAACAAATTCATTCATCTATAGTGAACTCACATGTGACGAAGGTGTCAAAAACATACATTGGGAAAAGGACAATCTCTTCAGTAAACGGTGCTAGGAAAACTGGATATCCATATGCAGAAGAATGAAACTAGACCACTATCTCTTGCCATATATGAAAATCAAATCAAAATGGACTGAAGACTTCAATCTAAGACCTCAAGCTATGAAACTACTACAAGAAAACGTTGCGGAAACTCTCCAGGACATTGGACTGGGCAAAGATCTCTTGAGTAATACCCCACAAGCACAGGCAACCAAAGCAAACATAGACAGATGGGATCACATCAAGTTAAAAGGTTTCTGCACAACGAAGGAAACAATCAACAAAGTGAAGAGACAACCCACAGGAAGAATGGGAGAAAATATTTGCAAGCTACCCATCTCACAAGGGATTAATAAACAACCAGAATACATAGAGCTCAAACAACTCGATAGGAAAAATAGTAATCCAATTAAAAATGGGCAAAAGACCTGAACAGGTATTTCTCAAAAGAAGACATATAAATGGCAAAATAGATATATTAAAAGGTGCTCGACATCACTGATCATCAGAGAAATGCAAATCAGAACCATAGTGAGATATTATATCACCCCAGTTAAAACAATTTTTATTCAAAAGACAGGCAATAGCAAATGCCGGAAAGGATGTGGAGAAAAGGAAATTCTCATATACAGTTGGTGGGAATTTAAAGTAGTACAGCCACTGTACAGAACAGTTTGGAGGTTCCTCAAAAAACTAAAAATAGAGCTTACATACGATCCAGCAATCCCACTGCTAGGTATATACCCCAAAGAAAGAAAGTCAATATATCAAAGAGATGTCTGCACTCTCATGTTTATTGCAGCACTGTTTACAATAGCCAATATTTGGAAGCAACCTAAGTGTCCATCAATGAATAAAGAAAATGTGGTACATACACACAATGGAGTACTATTCAGTCACAAAAAAGCATGAGATTCTCTCGTTTACAATAACATAGATGCAACTGAGGTCGTTATGTTAAGTGAAATACGTCAGGCACTGAAGGACAAACTTTGCATGTTCTCACTTATTTGTGGGAGCTAAAAATTAAAACAATTTAACTCATGGAGACAGAGGGTAGAAGGATGGTTACCAGAGGCAGGGAAGGGTAGTAGGGGGTGGAGAGGGAAGTGGGGATGGTTAATGGGTACAAAAAAAGTTAGAAAGAACGAACAAGATCTAGTATTTGATAGCACGACAGGGTGTCTATAGTTAATCATCATTTAATTGTACATTTTTAAATAACTAAAAGAGTATAATTGGATTGTTTGTAACACAAAGGATAAATGCTCTATTTACCCCATTGTGATTATTACACATTGTATGCCTACATCAAAATATCCCATATACCCTGTAAATATATATACCTATGTACCACAAAAATTAAAAATTAAAATTAAAAGCCCCCAAACCATCATAGCTATCAGGCCCAGAGCCAGGTCGTGGAACTGTTACAGGACAACCCAGCCAGTCTCAGCGTCTGTGCCCACACACATCTTCCCTTTTGGTGCTTTTCCAGAAATTAACTTTTGAATTCAACAACAACCACGAGTCACTGGACGAGGAGCTGCACCTCCTCATCATATCCTGCAGGAAGTTGTTTTACTTCAAAATCTGGGCTTTCCTTGATGTTAGGTTTGTGGAGCGGATCCTGAAGAGTCAGAAAGAACGGCAGTGTGCCCTGCGCACGCTCAAGGTAAGCGGTCCCCAGGCTGGTTCCATGGGGTGGAGTGGGGGCATCCGGGAATGGTACTTCCGCTCTGGAATGAAGGGCAGAGATGAGGCAATGAACAGAATCATCTGTTCATTGGAAATCCGCAGTTTCACAGAAGGGAATTTGGAGCTCTTTTTTCTAGCAGTTGGGTTTGGTCTTTTCCTGATTCTGCCAACATATTTTCCTGATTCAACAACTGTATGTGTAGATCATTTAAGTTGTTGTCAAGCCCTGAAAAGTGTAGTCACAATGTGTCTCTGTGTGTGTGTATGTGTGTGTGTGTGTGTGTGTGCTCATATGTGGATGTATTTCTCTGTTGGCACAGGTGAGAATTTATACAAACAGATATGAGACGAATGAAGAGGACAGGACCCTGCGGGAAATTTACAGGAAGTATAGAAAGCTGATCGACTCAGAGCTTAGCTATTTCGTCATCGCTTACCCTATGATGTAATGAATGCTCTACAGATGAAGAAAGCTAGGAGCACTTTGAACTTGAAAATCATTTCTCTTAGAACTACACTCGGGCATGGCCAGCCCTTTTGCTCCTCTCTCTTCCCCTCCTCTCTCTCTCTTTTTTTTTTTTTTTTTTGGTCAGTTCAATACCAACAGGAGCAGCCCAGCAAAGGCTGAGACTGCTGATGACCTGAAGGCTCCAGGTGGCTTTAAAGCGCTATGTTTACCAACTATCCAGGTGTAATTTCTCTTTTTGTCAGTTTTGCTTTTTGACACCCTCACTCATCCACAGAGCTAAAAACCCAAAGCCACTCAGAGTAGCTTCCTTTTTTTTTTTTTTTTTTTTGAGATGTGTTGATGAAAAGACTCAAACTGTGTAAAATATTTTTAGAGATTTATTCTGAGCCAAATATTTTTAGAGATTTACTCTGAGCCAAATATGAGTGACCATGGCCTGTGACACAGCCCTCAGGAGGTCCTGAGAACATGTGCCCATGGTGATCGGGGTACAGCTTGCTTTTATATATTTTAGGAGGCATGAGACATCAATCAAATAGATTTAAGAAATATATTGGTTTGATTCAGAAAGGTGGGGCAACAAAGCAGGGGCTTCTAGGCTGTAGGTAAATTTAAACATTTTCTGGTTGACAATTGGTTGAGTTTATCTGAAGACCTGGGATCAACAGAAAGGAAATGTTTGGGTTAAGATAAAGGATTGTGGAGACCAAGTTTTACTGCGCAAAGGAAGCTCTCAGACAGCTGACTTCAGAGAGAGCAAGTTGTAAAATGTTTCTTATTGGACTTAAAATGGTCCCTGGCTCTTAGCTCATTATCTCCTGGAACTGGAAAGGAAGGAAGGAAAACAAAAGGGAAAGGCGATTCTCTATAGAATGTGGATTTTTCCCACAAGAGACTTTGCAGGGCAATTTCAAGGTATGACAAGGAAATATATTTTGGGATAAAACATTTTGATTTTCTTCCTTGTTATGCCAGAGTCAGATTGGAAAGTCACTATATACAGGGTTAAATAAAACCCATCTGACTAGAATTTATGGCTTGTAGGGCATGACTCCTCCTCAGACCCCTTCGACAGGAATTTGGGCAAGATTAAAAAATAATAATAATAATAAGAGCTTAGTCCTCAGACGGAGTCTCGCTCTGTTGCCCAGGCTAGAGTGCAGTGGTGCGATCTCAGCTCACTGCAACTTCTGCCTCTCAGGTTCAAGCAATTCTCCTGCCTCAGCCTCCAAGTAGCTGGGACTACAGGCATGTGCCACCATGCCCAGATAATTTTCATATTTTTTGTAGAGATGGATTTCACCACATTAGCCAGGCTGGTCTCCAACTCCTGGCCTCAAATGATCCACCTGCCTCAGCCTCCCAAAGTGCTAGGATTACAAGCGTGAGCCACCACACCTGGTCCCAGAGTAGCTTCTTACTAGAGGACCCTGACTCCTGCTGACCTGTGCACCTGAAAAGGTGTGTGTAACCATGGAGCAAATCGAATCACGTTTTCTACTGACTGACATTATCAGTTTATAAATCCTTTGTATCTGCTGACCTTCATGTGGGAACCTCCTGACATTGACATTGTCTGGGCCCGATCTCAGATGCATAGAAATCTCCAGACTACCATTGGATGAAGCAGGAAAAGCCCCACTTTTAGGAGGAGTCTGCTCAGAGCCGGAACTCCCTCCCACAGAAGGAACTCAGCCCCTGACTTAATGGCATCATGGATTCCAATCTCCTGCCTCTGTTTTTGCTGTGTCTCCTTCATTTTTCCACAAATATGCTGGGACTGGGTCTGTGACGTTGAACATAGACGTAAATGGCCAAGTTTGATGGCTCCAAACCTGGCTTTTGGAGCCAGGTGTCTGGGGTTGAGTACTGGCCTGCCATGCACTTGTCTTGTGCCTTTGGGTAAGAATTTAACCTCCCTGAGTTTCAGCTTCTCTGTGTGTAAATGAAGAAAAAAAATTAATTACATGCATTGCAACACATACACCTGGCCTGTGGAGGCTTTTATCTTGTTTAATATATGAAGGAACAGGCTCTAAGGAAGTTAATTTACCCCGAGGCATACAGCCAATTTGTGGCAGAACGAATAACAAAGTCTCCAGATTTAGAACCCAAGACTCTTTCTTCCACCTAAACAACAGAATGCGAAGAACCCATTCCCTCTCCCTTCCTCCACCCAGCTTATCTCAGACAGATATTAAAGTGGTCACTGGTTGAGTGTTTACATGCTAGATATAAATTCACCTAGTTTCATTTAATCCTCACACAGCTCTAGAAAGTAGAGATTACTGTTATCCCTCTTTTAGAGGGATCCTGAAGGGTTGCCAAGTCTAACCTGCCCCGTCACGTATTTAGGAAGTGCTGGAAGGGAGTGTCAAACCCAACCCAATTCCAGAGCTCTGCTCTTAATTCCTACATATTATCCCCCACGGCAAGAGGATTTGGGGTCTGTTGTACCGTAATTCTACTAAGTGAAGAGCATGGTTGGAAGAGAGGATCAATGATAATAAATTCCTGAGCCCATGCCATAGACATTGTATTACTTCTGGTCCTTTGAGGGTTTTGTGCATGCGATGGCATAGAGTTCTTTTTCTCAATAGATACAAATTAATAAAATCCCAGAACACTTTTAACAAGTGACATTTCAGATTTTGTCTGTCTTGCCTCTTGTGTGCTGTGCCCATATAGTTGCTTAGCTGAGGTTTTCGGAAGTGAGAAGTGTTGGTGACACTGTCAGACAAAGGATTGGCAACTGTCATAGACTCACCATCCACCACATGGCACTCACAGGTGGCATTTATTCACAAACAGACCTCAAGGACTCCAAAATGCTGAGGATTTTCCATGGTATCCAGAGATGATGAGGGAACAAAGGTCTGTACCAGCTTGAGCAACAGGCACCCGTCAATACGGCTTGTTACTGACACGTTAATCTCCATGGCAACATAAAGCTATTCTTTCCTTAAATTTAACCACCCCAACAAATCTGAGAAATGCTAACTCCCTCCAATAAGGACTTTCTGAACCTAATTGAGATTGTCCTTTTAAATGCCATTTATGATGTGAGGCAGGCAACGGGAAGTATTTTATAAGTAACTTGTCTTCTTTAAGGATTTTAAGGAATATACGCCAGGGACTGACAGCCACAACTCACATAAGCCTCAAACCAAGCTACCCTGTGCTCCATAATGACTTTATTATGCAATTGGTATAAAGGTAAACCAGAAAAAAGAAAAAAAAAAAAAAAGCTGGCTCAGGCTTTTTAGGTATTAATGAGACTTCAGTGTTTGGAATACAAGTAGGTTGATAGCATTCTGCTAATTCCATTTCTGGGCTAGACTAGATACTTTTCAAAGTCTCCATTCACAGCTCTAAGGTGTATGCCTTCAAGACACACATTTTTTAGGGCTGTAGGCCACATTGAAAGGAGCCAGCCTGCTCTTTTATAATGTGGACTGTAGGCTTGCCTGTAGTAAACAGGGAGATGTTTCACTATTTCTTCTCTGTCCTATCAGCTTTTCTCAGCCCTTGAGGCAGTGTACGTATCAGCAGATGGCAGAGGTTAGTCAATTTCTTTTCAAAGTCCAGCCAAAGATAAGCATCTTTAAGCCTCTATCACACCACTGCACTCCAGCCTGAGCAACAGAGCGAGACCCCATCTCTAATACAAATAGACAATAGGTAAAACAAACATAAGCCTCTACACTTCTTGACTTCTTCCTCCAGTACTCTTTTGGAATTGCTTTTGGCAAAGTGTCATTGGTGGCTGCCTAATTGCCACATCTAGAGGACGCTTTTCCTTTCTCAGCTGACTCTCTGGAGCCTTTGACCTGCTGACCCAGTGCCTCAAAAAGTGGCACCCGAGGTTGGGTGCAGTGGCTCACGCCTGCAATCCCAGGATGTTGGGAGGCCGAGGCAGGCAGATCACGAGGTCAGGAGATCGAGACCATCCTGGCTAACACGGTGAAACCCCATCTCTACTAAAAATACAAAAAATTAGCCGGGCGTGGTGGCGGGCGCCTGTAGTCCCAGCTACTCGGGAGGCTGAGGCAGGAGAATGGGGTGAACCCAGGAGGCAGAGCTTGCAGTGAGCCGAGATCGCGCCACTGCACTCCAGCCTGGACGACAGAGCGAGACTCCGTCTTAAAAAAAAAAAAGTGGCACCCATGACACCCATGCTCTCCTGGCTTCCTCTAGCCCCTGGGATGTTTCGCCCAACCTGAGAGTGTTGATGTTTCTCAAGACTCAGCCCCTCGGCGGCTTCTACCACCACCTGTCTGCAGATGTCTCCCAGCCCTCTTGCTACAGCCAGACCTCTCTCCACCCACGGACTCCTCATACTCAGAGAGAGAGAGCTTGCCCCCTTGGCTCTCCCGCCCTCACCCTTAATTTATTTTATTTTTAGACAAGAGTCTCACTCTATCGCCCAGGCTGGAGTGCAGTGGCACTATCTCAGCTCACTGCAACCTCTGCCTCCCTGCTTCAAGCGATTCTCTTGCCTCAGCCTCCTGAGTAGCTGAGATCATAGGCAGTTGCCACTACATCCGGCTAATTTTTCGTATTTTTAGTAGAGATGGGGTTTCACCATGTTGGCCAGGCTGGTCTCGAACTCCTGACCTCAAGTGATCCACCCACTTCAGCCTCGTAAAGTGCTAGGATTACAGGCGTGAGCCACCGTGCCCGGCCTTCACCCTCCTTTTAGAAGCCCTCCTCCTCCTACGTTCCCTCTCAGCAATCCATTCACCCTGTTACTCAAGCCAGAAACCTGGGAGCCACCCTAGATCCCTCCCTGTCCCTCACCCTGTATAACAAATCAGTCTCCAAGCCACTTAGCCCCCAGACATTTCTGGACTCTGTCCCTTCTTCACTATTTCTATATTCCTGTCTTAACTCAGTCTCTCTTATGTCTACCTGGATTGCTGGGCCTCCTGCATTGCCTTCAGGCCTCCAGTTCCAATCTCTGCCCAGCCTCCAGCCCTCAGCCCCATCCACACTTGCCTAAAAGCACCCTGCTCTTTCAAGCATCGGTTTCTTCCTTCCCGTCTTCCTGGAATGTCCTTCCTACCTTTCTCCTTGACTGCTGAATTTCTGTTCCTGTTCCATAGCAGGTGCTCACCAATTGGTAATGGCTGTTTCAGACAGGCTCATCAGCGTCCTTCCTGTCTCAGTTTAGGCGGCTCCTCTTCCAGGAAGCTGTTCCTGATCCCTAAGGCCGTTCTCACAGCTATCATGGTTATTGTCGCTTCGCCTCCCTCCCTACTCTGCCTGCTACATGATAGGTGCTCAATAAATGTGGGAGATATTATTTTGAAATTTGTACTTTTCTCTAGTCCCAGCTACTCAGGAGGCTGAGGCAGGAGGATCACCTGAGCCTGGGGAGGTCGAGGCTGCCGCGAGCCCTGATCACGCTGCTGTACTCCAGATTGGGTGACAGAGCAAGATTCTGTCTCAAAAAAAAAAAAAAAGAAAAGAAAAGAACAGAAATTTGTACTTTTTATTTTTATTTTTTTCTTTTTTTGAGACAGAGTTTCACTCTGTCACCCAGGCTAGAGTGCAGTGGCGTGATCTCGGCTCACTGCAACCTCTGCCTCCTGGGTTCAAGCGATTCTCTTGCCTCAGCCTAGCGAGTAGCTGGGATTACAGGAGCCGCCACCACGCCTGACTAATTTTTGTAATTTTAGTAGAAACGGGGTTTCACCATGCTGTCCAGGCTGGTCTCAAACTCCTGACATCAGGTGATCCACCCGCCTCGGCCTCCCGAAGTGCTGGGATTGCAGGCATGAGCCACCGTGCCTGGACAAATTTGTACTTTTTAAAGCTCTGGTACTACTTTTCAATATTTACTGTTAGTTCACAGATGCTTTTTCTCAAAATATTGGAAACTGACTCATTTAAGAAGAAACTAGGTACCATTTAGTGGGAACCCACTACATCAGGCACTATACATACCATAACTCATTTTATCTTCACAACAACCTGGCAAGAAGAATGATCTTCATCTGATTTACAGACCAGAAAATGAAGATCAGAGAAGTTAAGTAACTTCCCTGAAGCCTCACAGCCATTTTGTGCAGAGCAGGAATTCCAATCTCACCCACTCCTTTCGCTGCCCCACACCCCACACCTAGGGCTGTTACAGAGGCAGTATCCTGGCAAGATGCTGACTCAGGCTTTTTAGGAAATGGTGATTTGGAACTTGACAATGACCTTTCAAAAACTTCAGTCTTAAATTAGGCAGTTACCTGCTGACCTGATACATAGAAACCCCTGCCTAGAAAGGCACCCTTGGGATGTATCTACACTTGTTAAGAGGAAGAAATTTCCCTGACATGCATTGGTCAATTGGAAACCACAAGAATCTCACTAGCCTCCTCTATCCCAGAGCCTGGTGGCAAAGTGCCGCAGCAGAAAAGGGCTATGTGGATCACAAGGACAGCGTAGGCCTCATGACTCTGAGATAACAGAACAGAGGCACAGAGAGGCTAAGCAACTTACCCAAGGTCACACAGTAAGAGGAAGAGTGAGCCAGGATTTGAACCTTGGTCTATCTGACATAAAGGCCAGCATCCCATCTATAAAATGGAGCTAGTAATCATACCAGCCTCTTCAGGTTTTTGTAAAGATTTGATGAGAAAATATACGAGAAGTCACTTTATGAACCGTGGATCACAGCCGAGTGTGACAGGTCATCGCTATTGTTGTCCATCAGTCAATTATCTGGGATGGCCTGAGGTTGTGTCACACCTACATAAGCCACGGAAAAATCGACTCATGGAAAAATCAGGACTGGGCATGAATGAATGAGAAACTACGTTTAAATGGAGCCCAGACTGAACGGGAACCAAAGTTGGATTCTAATACCATCGGGGTGGTTACCTATGGCAGAAACAGCCCAAGCAAATATGTGACCAAATGCTCACATCACACCTAAATGCTTAAGCTGTTCTCTCATTTTGAACATTAATCTGTTTTCAGGGGATGATCCAGGGAAAAGAATAAATCAAGCCATTGCTGTGGTATTTGGACCAGCGGCCACACATGCCATTGAGATGCTGAGAACAAGGATGCAGGTTCTGTTTTCATGCTTTTAGGAATGTAAGTCTAGGATCCGGACCCACTCTGAGGAATCTTTCCTCTCCACTCCCACTGGCTATTGGGAATCTTAGGAGCCAGTAAGCCAGGAATTTGACTGTTTATACTTTCCTCTTATTTGTTTCAATGGATTGAGGTACCAGATCGGTCTGTAACACCCTATGGTTTCTAACTGGCTTTCATTTAACATTGACACCATTAACGCCACCATGCAACAATGAACTGTTTACTTGCCTGAGAAATTGCATGTGGGATTTAAAACTTTTTCTAATATTCATTTTTTTTAACTGATGGTCTCTCAGGAGTTTTTTCTGGTGGTGTTTGAGACAGTGACTGATGTCAGCATTTTCCCAGGATGTGGAGGCTCCCAAGTTTAAAGCTCAGCTGACCCTGTGTGCCAGATCTTCAAACAAGAAGGACCAGTGATGTAAGAGGTTCTCCAAATCACACCACTAGCTTTGGAAAATTAGCTGAGAAAAATTTTATGTAGAGAAAAAAAGACTTGGAAAATTGTCTTCTGAATTAAACATTAGTCTTCTTCAGGTAGCAGCAAATAGAAATTGATTGTGACCAAGTGCCTTCTTTTTCTTTCTTTCTTTCTTTCTTTCTTTCTTTCTTTCTTTCTTTCTTTCTTTCTTTCTTTCTTTCTTTCTTTCTTTCCTTCCTTCCTTCCTTCCTTCCTTCCTTCCTTCCTTCCTTCCTTCCTTTCGTTCTCTCTCTCTCTCTTTCTTTCTTTCTTTCTTTCTTTCTTTTTTGAGATGGAGTTTTGCTCTTTGTCACTCAGGCTGGAATGCAGTGGTGTGATCTCGGCTCACTGCAACCTCTGCCTCCTGAGTTCAAGCGATTCTCCTGTCTCAGCCTCCCGAGTAGCTGGGATTACAGGCACCCGCCACCACGCCCGGATAATTTTTGTATGTTTTCTTATTTAGTAGAGACGGAGTTTCACCATGTTGACCAGGCTGGTCTCGAACTCCTGACCTTGGGTGATCTATTTCCCCCCCGCCTCCGTGGCCTCCCAAAGTGCTGGGATTATAGACGTCAGCCACCACACCAGGCCTCCAAGTACCTTTCTTATGGACCAAGTTCATTGCCAATATTTTAGCAGTGGCCTTAGGTAGACTGTATATGATGATTCTCCTAAATAAGGTTATTCTCTTTCTGTTAAATGTGGTTTTCATTGATTTATGGATGCATCTGGAACTATTATTTTGGCAGGTTTTACAAGGCCTCAGAATCAGTTTGGATGCAGGAACTGTGTTTGACGTTTATGTCGAAGTTCTCGTCATAGCCTGGAAAATGTGAAGCCTCTTTTGCAAGAGTGGAAATGGTTGCCTTTAAGCCAGATTTAAACACTGTTAGCGTGTTGTGAAAAACACAAGTGCCAGTGATTAACAAAGCATGTTTACCTAATTTACTTCAGATCTGGTCTCAGTTAAAGGTTAGCTCATCCTTATCAGGTGGCCACAGAAACTAGATCCCAGTAGCAGAGTGACCTTTGGAAGCTCGAATTCTAGTCAATGGACTTAAAGTGAGACCGTGGGAGCCAGTTCTTCACTTCATTAAGCAGAGTTGAAAGACTGTCTTCTTTCCAGCTCCCTATTTTCCTTCCTTGGGCTATTTTCTGTAAGTCAGACTTGGTTTGCCTCAATACTACTCATGCCCTATAAAAATAAATTAGCTACACGAGACTGTTGACTGTATGGCCACCAGCCCTGCCCTGGTGGGCAAATGACTCTAGGGAGTGTCCTTTGCAACACTAGTATCTGAGGTGCAGCCCTCCATTCCTCGTGTTTTTCATCCACTCCCCCTTTCCTTTCTCTCCCCACAACATAGGACTCTTTGCACAAGAGACCAATGGGTTAGCCAGCAGGCCTAGGCAGCTGCGAGGATAGGTCTCTCTTTTGCCTGGGGGGAAGGAGATACCAGCTTGACTCATGATCAGATACTTTATTTCCTATGACAGGCAGCTCAGAATCCAGCATCAGTGTTCCTATTAATTTCTTGTTAGTTTTGCAGCTTTGGGTGTCTGAACTTGTTGACAGCAGGCTGTACGAACATTTGTTGGAAACCTCAAGAATCTCACTAGCCTCCTCTATCCCAGAGCCTGGGATGGCAAAGTGCTACACCAGAAAAGGGCTATGTGGATCACAAGAACAGTGTAGGCCTCATGACTCTGAGATAACAGAACAGAGGCACAGAGAGGCTAAGCAACTTACCCAAGGTCACACAGTAAGAGGAAGAGTGAGCCAGGATTTGAACTTTGGTCTGTCTGACATAAAGGCCAGCATCCCATCTATAAAATGGAGCTAGTAATCATACCAGCCTCTTCAGGTTTTTGTAAAGATTTGATGAGAAAATATACGAGAAGTCACTTTATGAACCGTGGATCACAGCCGAGTGTGACAGGTCATCGCTATTGTTGTCCATCAGTCAATTATCTGGGATGGCCTGAGGTTGTGTCACACCTACATAAGCCACAGAAAAACTGACTCATGAAGGAATCAGGACTGGGCATGAATGAATGAGAAACTACGCTTAAACAGAGCCCAGACTGAACGGGAACCAAAGGTGGGTTTTAATACCATTACTCACTACTGTTACCCAAATATGATCCTGCTCCCCTGGGAGGGCAGCTCCAGCCTTGTCACTCCCAACCCTGGCACCCCCAGAGCATGCTAGAATGGCGGTGGAGGGCGAAGATGACAAGACATGGGCTCTCTGGGTTAGGGTGAGTGGCAGGCAACAGAGTCCACAGAATAGAGAAATACCTAGATTGGGTACTCTGGGAGAAAAACAAGCGTCTGGAGATTTTCCCAGCGTGCCAAGTCCTGTGCCACCGGGAGAATTCCCACTTATCACTGCCAAATGAACCACAGGAGAGACAGAAACTTTGCTCTGTGTTTGTTTTAATTATGTGGATGACAGACATGTTCGACTTTGGTTCTATCTTAAGAAAATTCAAGTTTAAATGACTCCCAATTTAAGCGATGGCATTTTAAAATAAATTTTGTATTATCTAAGAAGAAAGCTGTATTTTATCTTAAAAAGATATCTGGCTTGGATGGGTCAGAGCAGTATGGAACAGGGTGGCCTTCATCAGTAGCTACGAAGGCTTTTGCAACTGTGGGCTAATTGCAGGTGTCCTTCATGAAACACAGCCTAAGACCAGATTTCATTTGTGAAACACGTCGATACCCAATAAGACCTAGGAAGTGCATGAGCAGGTTTACCAGCAAAACTTTGTTTTCTGGAAATCTTAGATGTTGCTGCATTTTGTGTCTACATGTTGAGAAATGGCCTCAACCGTAATCAAAATTGCATTTCCCTTAAAATCAGCGTATTCCAGACACTGTTGAGAGTCTTCCATACGTTATCTCGCTCATCTAGGCTTGATGAGTCTTGTTTACAGATTAGGCAACTGAAGCTCGGGGAAGTTGAGTAACTCAGCGGGGATCACACCACAGGTAGACCGTGGAACTCATCCACCAGCTGATCTGAGTCACATCTCCCTGCAAAGCCTGAGATCTCAATCCACCACTGAGGCTGGCTGCCTCTGAGAGCAGTATTCACAAGGAAGGATTTAGCCCAGCGTCTTCACATCCTCTGGGACAGACCTCATAACCCTGCTAAGTTAGCAGAAACTCTGAGGTCTGCCCAGTGAGCTGGGAAGGCCTATTTGGACTCTTCCAAGCCAGAGCAGAAGAGCACCCAGAGGCTTCCCAGTGAGCAGAGAGGGACCTCCCTCCTTGATTGGGGCTTGGGAAGGGCTGCATATTTGCTGAGCACTCTGAGAGGAGATGTTCAGCACTGGAGTGGCCTAGATCAGAATTAAGCCAGCGCTTTTGGCCTCAAAGGGGATTTCTCCATCCCAGATTGGGAACATCCCTTTCTGATGGCAAAGAGTCTCTGGACCAAGGAACACCTAGATTGCAAAGCTCCCAGGTATTAGGCCCACACTCTGCATTATCATTTTGCCCTACGACAGCCAGATTCAGGCAACAGCAAGGATTAGGAAGAGTTCCGGACCATATAGTCCATTCCTTACTTTACAGGCGACCCTAAGGAAGGAGAGAAACTTTCCTGGCAGTGTTGGAACTAGAAGCTAGGTCTCCTGAGCTCCACACCATCAGGTGTCCACAAGCATCAGGGAACCAACTGTTAGCAGAGTGCAGCAGCGGCTTCACACACGGCAGGGTGCTGAGATGGTAAGCCTCGTGCTTGGAAGGTGTTCCTTCAATGTTAGCGGAATAAGGAATGAATGCGCAGTCTCCCCCAGCCAAGGTCTTCCTTTGACAGTAACCCACGTCGATCTCCGACCTGCTGCAACTCAGCGGAAGGCAGCCTCCCGTAAGTAGAACTCTTTTTGGACAAGAAACAGTAAGTATATAAAACAGTCTTGCTGAAAACTTGTAAAGAGGTACGTAACCATTAAAATAATTATAAAGACAATTTAGCAGGCTGAACAAAGGCTTGCAATAATTAGCAGTGAAGGAAAAAAACGATCATGAAATTGAGTTTATGCCGTAAGTACAATTGTGCAGAAATTATGCTGGTAAAGGGTGGGACTGCTCACAATGGCTCACATTTATAAAACACTTACTGCCCCATGATACAGGCTCAGTATGAAGCCCTTTAGGGAAGTGATCTCACTCAACGCCCCCATTGCCTATGAGTAGGGACTATTGGAGGTCCCGTACTGCAGACGGCGAACTCCAGAACCTCCAGTCTTACCCATGGACTTGAACCCATGGCATGAATGGAATTTTTTTCTTTTTCTTTATGTTGTTTGAGTATTTAAAAGAAAACAAAAAACCTCTCACAATGATTACTAATGGTCTGGAAATCTCCACCAAACTCACACTCTGAGGATATTTACATTCAGGAAAAGAAGATATGTAAATATCTTACCGCGTGGTGGCGCTAAAGGACGCACTCTACTGGTACCCGGAAAGGCTTGCACCTGGAGCCCGGGAATGTTTGCCTCCTCTTTTCCAAGCTGGCAATTCTGAGACTGCAGTTCCTGGGGTGGGCACACAGGCTGTGTACCCCCATCAGCTGCCTCTCCCACGCCTGCCACCCACAACTGACACGCGCGTCCACAGGCGCCCCTTAGAGTTCTCCTCCAGCCTGTGATATCCCCACCCTATGACCCCATAACCCCGGACAACAGCAACCTGGCTCACCCACTCTGCATTCCCTGCCCCCAGATCGAATTTTACTCCGGAGAAAGACCCAGAGAGGTGCCTACAGGCTCAAGACGACTCCCGATGGGGGCTGCTGCTCTTCACCTAGGTTTTGTAGGACTTGAATAAGCTTCCTATGGACCAGCCAGAGGGGTCTAAGTCAGCCATCACCACACTGTTTTCTAGAGAAAAGAAATTTTGAGAGCCAAGAGAAAGGTTAGCATCCCATCTCATGAGCAAGAGGGGCATGGTCTACATAGGTGATCCAGCCCAACTACTTTATTGAATTGAATCTGAACTGAAATATCTTGAAACCCTGTCCTGGGGCCCCAAGTCCTGTGATATTGTAACAGTGGCCTGTGCTAAAACATGGATTTTAATTGTTAGGCAACCACCACACCAGCAGCATAGGAAAAGAAACTCGTCCCAAAATCAGCCCCCTGAGCGGGCTTGGAATGCCAGTCAAGAGGTTGCAGCAGGCTGGCCAGAGGCTCCGCCAGCCTGAAATGAGAGCTCGGTACGACTGTAACTACTGTTTACGATGTGGTTTAATGAGAATTGGAACTAGCCCTACTATTAGCAGACAGCATCAGGGCGGAGGCCCCCGGCCCAGACCCCTTGGTCTTCCCCGTCCCGAAGTGAGATGGACTTCCTCATCTGCATGCACAGCACTTCATCGATATAGATGGTGTTCTCTTTGACCTGGATCTCCTCCTGCAGGGCAAGCTGTCTGCGATGCAGCCCTTTCAGCTCAGACTGAGCTTGGGCTAAAGTTTCCTTTAATCTGGGAGAAAAGGAAGAACAGAAGAGAATCATTTCTCTCTATGCATTGCTTTTTCAAGGGAAAGAATGTTCCCCAGTGTTCAGTGCAGGAGCCAAATTGACATGTGCTCTTCCCCTTCCTCTCTCCTCATGAAGACAGAGATCTCATTAATTTTAGAATAAAATGCATACTGAAAAGGCCCTGAAAAAAAAAAGAAAAGAGAGAGAGAGAGATTTCAAATTGGTGGCCACAGGCCAGATTCATGTCGTTGACACCTTATGAAATGCTGATGTTTAAAACTGCAGATTTGACCTAAACATCTGGATTTGGGCTTCTGTAGAATCATTCAATATTGGGATCCATTTTCCCCACGTCAACAATTTTGGCGGGAGGTGGTGGAGACTGCCCTGTAGCGGGGATTCCTCAAACATCACAGAGCAGGCTGGCTTCATTCAGCCCGCCGGTCACTACCTAGCCTCTACTTAGAAATCCAGGTTGGGACTAAGACCCTAAGGCCCTCTGCCCATTGGCTGCTAACCTACCTTGCAACGTTGTGGGTGATCTCTTGAACCTCCTTCATTAGCCTGTACTGTGCGACATCACGACACAGCTCCACGTTCGGCCGGTGTGTCCTGGTCTCCAAGCGCGTATGAGCCACCTTGGCTGGCCCTTCTTGGTCAAGGATGGCTTTTTCAAGAGCTGTAATATTTTTCTCCTGGGAAGCAATCTCCTCCATGACCTTACAAAAAGGATTAGAGTAGGTGAGGCCAAGCTGTGCTCCTCAAAACTCAACAGCTGACAGCAGATGCGTTGTGATCATGTAAGTTAGGAAGAGGGAGCCTCGGATTTCTTCTTAAGCAGCGTGCCAGAGTGTGTCTGATCTCTCTTCCCTAAAGCAGTGATCGCTGGTGGGCAAGGTCACTCACCCAGACTTAGAACCTTATGGACTCAAGGGGCAGGACGGGCCATTGTCACCTCATCTACCCACAGAAGAATGCCCTTAGCAAAGTCCTGACCAGCGTGGGGATGTCACTGCTGCTCAAAGCCACCTGCTCACCTTGGTACAGGGTACCTTTGTATCGTGAGCAGAAAGCTGCCTATTTCCTCACACTCCTATCCTGCTAGCATCAGCTCTGTCCTCTGGAAGCCTGGGGAAAGAAGCAGTTCGGTCTGAGTTTGGTTGTTATTTTTGTGAGTGACTTTATGTACAGAAAAAGACTACTTTTAGGTCAGGCGCAATGGCTCACGCCTGTAATCCCAGCACTTTGGGAGGCCAAGGCAGGCGGATCACGAGGTCAGGAGTTCGAGACCAGCCTGCCAACACAGTGAAACCCCATCTCTACTGAAAATACAAAAATTAGCCAGGCATGGTGGCACACACCTGTAATCCCAGCTACTCAGGAGGCTGAGGCAGGAGAATTGCTTGAACCCGGGAGGTGGAGGTTGCAGTGAGCCGAGATCGCGCCACTGCACTCCAGCCTGGGGGACAGACTGAGACTCTGTCTCAGAAAAGAAAAGAAAAAGACTACTTTTAAGTTATTTGGTTTTAACAAAATTAATATTTAACTGGTTTAAAATATATTTCTTCATTAAGCATTTTTTAAAAGCTTGTACATCCTGGGCGACAGAGCGAGACTCCGTCTCAAAAAAAAAAAAAAAAAAAAAAAAGCTTGTACATCTACTTTTGCAATATACACAAAAGTAGATAGACTAGGGTAGATAGACTAAGGAACCTCGTATATCCATCATCAGTTTGAGCAATGAGCAGTATGTGGCCAATCGTGCTTCATCTATACTGCTGTCCATCAGCTTCGTTATTTTAAACCTAATCCCAGATATTATCTCCTTTTAAATATTTCACTTAAATATTTGAGTGTGTATTTCTAGGCATAAGGATTCTTTTTTTCTTTTGACATAACCACAATACCTTTATCACACTGAAAAAAGAGACAAAAGACTTATTCTTTAATATTATAATAATATTTAGTGATGAAATTTCACCAATTGTTTCATATATTTTGGTAGAGTTGGTTTGTCCAAATTATATCCCAATGAGGTCCAGAAATTGCACTTGACTTTCTTAAGCTTCTTTTTAAACACTTCTTAAGCTTTTCTTAAGTCCAGTTCTATTTATTTTTAAATTTTTAAATTTAGCAGATATTAGCAATTACTTAAAGCTGATTTTGACTAATAATTGCTCCCACTTCAAACTTACCTAAAGTCCTTTGACTATTTATTTAAAGCAGCATTTATAAATTTGATATATAACTTTTTAAAAGATTTGAATTATCTTAACAAATAAGACCTCTGGAGTTCTTAAATAGATTTGTCAATCTAACAAATTAGTAAAAAACGATGATGCTTTAAATTCTCTTAAACATTCTAATGCTGTCTTCAAATTTAAATTTTCAACTAAAATCATAAGGTTAAAACAATTATTTAATTATACATTTTAAAGAAATTTTTAAGAAACAGTCCAAATCTCTTAAATTTTATAAATACCTTAACCATCCAAAATACACAGATAACAATACACTTATAATAAAACTACTGTTGCTACGAGTGAGATCAAGAATCAGCAAACTATGCCTACGAACTAAATCCAGTCTGCAATCTGTTTTTGTACAGACTGAAATAAGAAATTTTTTTAGGTAATAGTCTTCATTTTTTTTAGAACCATTTTAGGTTTAAAGAAAAATTGAGCAGAAAGTAAAGTTCCCATATGCTTTCTCCCCCCTACCTAGGTTTTCCTTATTATTAGCATCTTCCATTAGTGTGGTACATTTGTTATTAATACAATTGATAAGCCAATATTGATATATTATTATTAACTAATGTTCACAGTTTACATTAGGGTTCACTCTTTGTGTTGTACATTCTATGGGTTTTGTTTGTTTTGTTTTGTTTTTTGAGACGGAGTCTCACACTGTCGCCCAGGCTAGATAGCAATGGCACGATCTCAGCTCACTGCAACCTCTGCCTGCTGGGTTCAAGCGATTCTCCTGCCTCAACCTCCCAAATAGCTGGGATTACAGGCATGCACCACCACACCCGGCTAATTTTTGTATTTTTAGTAGAGACAGGGTTTTGCCATGTTGGCCAGGCTGGTCTTGAACCGCTGGCCTCAGGTGATCCACCCGCCTCAGCCTCCTAAAGTGCTGGGATTACAGGCATGAGCCACTGCACCCGGCCGATTCTACGGGTTTTGACAGATGTATAACTACATGTATCTATCTTTACGATATCATACAGAATATGTTTTGCTGCCCTAAAACCTCCCATGCTGCTCCCATTGATCCTTCCTTCCTTCCTCCACCCACCCAAACCCTGACAACTGCTGATCTTTTTCGTCTCCATAGTTTTGTCTTTTCCAGAATGTCATACAGTTGGAATCATGATTTATATCCTACAGTATGAGTTTCAGATTGGCTTCTTTCACTTAGCAATATGCATTTAAAGTTCCTCTCTGTCTTTTCATGGCTTGATAGCTCACGCCTTTTAGTGCTGAATGATATTTCATTGTCTGGATGTACCACAGTTTATCCATCCATTCACCTATCTTAGCTGCTTGCAAATTTTGGCAATCATGAATAAAACTGCTGTAGACATTCATATGCAGGTTTTTGTATGAATATAAGTTTTCAGCCCATCTGGGTAAATACCAAGGAAGGAGATCGCTGAATCCTAAGAGTATATGTTTAACCTTGTAAGAAACTGCCACGTTCTCTTCCAAAGGGACTGTACCATTTTGCATTCTCATCAGTAATGAGTGAGAGTTCCTGTCGCTCCACGTCCTCAACAGCATTTGGGGTTGTCAGTGCTTTGGATTTTCTGTAGGCGCAGAGGTGGTGTTTTAATTTGCAATTCCCTAATGACATAGGACGTTGAGCATCTTTTCATATGCTTACTTGCCCTCTGTATATCTGTACTGGTGAGGTGTCTGTTCAGATCTTTTGTTCATTTTTTAGTTGGTCTGTTTTCCTATTGTTGAATTTTAAGAGTTCGTTGTATATTTTGGATAATAATCCTTTATCAGATATGTGTTTTGCAAATATATTCTCCCAGTGTGTGGTTCGTGTTTTCATTGTCTTAAGCATTTTTAAATGTTTAAATGGCTGGGGAGAAAAACAAAAGCAGAATATTGTCATGTGAAAATTACATAAAATTAATTTTTAATGCCCATCAATAAAGCTATATTGAAACACAGCCACGCTTATTCATTTATTTATTATTGCTTCTGAACTGCCATGGCAGAGTTAAGTCATGGTGACACACTGTATGTGATGTTCTCATGGCTTTGCACCGTTGCCCAGAGCACTATAAATCACAGTGACATGTTTATAACTTGACAGTTTTCCAACCATGTATCACCATACAGTGATATCTTATTTTATTTTATTTTTATTTTATTTATTTATTTTTTTGAGACGGAGTTTCGCTCTTGTTGCCCAGGCTGGAGCTCAGTAGCGCAATCTCGGCTCACTGCGACCTCCGTCTCCTGGGTTCAAGTGATTCTCCTGCCTCAGCCTCCCGAGTAGCTGGGATTACAGGCGCCCACCAACATGCCCGGCTAATTTTTTGTATTTTTAGTAGAGATGGGGTTTCACCCTGTTGCCCAAACTGGTCGTGAACTCCTGACCTCTCTGGTGATCCACCCACCTCGGCCTCCCAAAGTGCTGGGATTACAGGCATGAGCCACCACGCTGCGGCCATGACATCTTATTTTATTGTTTTATTACCAGTGTGTCTTTGTTTCTACTCCTTAGCCTCTTCTCTTCCTCTCTTCTCAGTGCTCTCCCCTCCTCGCTCCTCTCCTATCTCAGATCCGTCTTTCAAGGCCTATACTAAGTTCTTATTCCACCAGGAAGCCTCTGCAGTATTCCTTGGCTAACATCATCATCATCATCATCAATCAACTAATTTTTATTATTTATATGTATGATATTATATGTTAATCATATATGCAAATTGTGTGTGTGTGTGTGAAATGTATACATGCCAGGCACTGTTCTAAATATTTCATATGAGTTGTCTAACTTAACCCTGGCTGGAGAAAACTATTGTTTCTTCCCATTTTATCAAGGAGGAAACTAAAGAACAGGGGGCTGGCCCGGTGTGGTGGCTCACGCCTGTAATCCCAGCACTTTGGGATGCCCAGGTGGGTGGATCACGAGGTCAGGAGATCAAGACCATCCTGGCTAACATGGTGAAACCCCGTCCCTACTAAAAATACAAAACATTAGCTGGGTGTGGTGGCGGGCGCCTGTAGTCCCAGCTACTCGGGAGGCTGAGGCAGGAGAATGGCGTGAACCCGGGAGGCGGAGCTTGCAGTGAGCTGAGATCCCGCCACTGCACTCCAGCCTGGGTGACAGAGCCAGACTCCGTCTCAAAAAAAAAAAAAAGAACAGGGGGCTTCAGGGTCTCCCTAAGGTCCCACGGCAAGTGTTGAAGCCACAATTCAAACCCAAGTGTCTGGCTCTGACATCTACCGATTTCCACTAGGCTAGTCAACTTCTCCGTTTGCTGAATATTGCAGTTTCACCCTCCATGATACTCTGGTTTCTCTGGCACATCACAGAAATAAATCTTGTCCGCAGCTGGGCTCTGAGCTCCGGGACGGAGTGTTCAGGATGTGGCAACAGGACAGGGATTCAGGGGCTGAGAAGGTCTGGGCTCCACTCCCACGCTGCTGCCTTAGGGCCCTTCCCCTCTCTGTTTCAGCTGCACCAGCAGTAAAGTGTAGGGTGGGCTGACAGTGACCTGCTGAAGTGGGTAGCTTGAAATCCACCAGTGTGGGCGTATTTGTACTACAGATATCGACAAATTCTACAGGAAGGACCCTAATCTGTAGAATTTGCCGACATCTGTAGTACAAATGCTCCCACATTGTATTTGCAGTACAAATACTAACCCCCTCTGATATGGTTTGGCTCTGTGTCCCCACCCAAATCTCATCTTGAATTGTAATCACTACATGTTGAGGGAGGAATCTGGTGGGAGGTGATTGGATCATGGGGGCAGCTTCCCCCATGCTGTTCTCATGACAGTGAGGGAGTTCTCACGAGATCTGATAATTTTAAAAGTGGCAGTTTCCCCTGCACTCTTTCCGTCTCCTGCCGCCTCGTGAAGAAAGTGCTTGCTTCTCCTTCACCTTCTGCCCTGACTGTAAGTTTCCTGAGGCCTCCCCAGCCATGCGGAACTGTGAGTCAATTAAACCTCTTTCCTATATAAATTACCCAGTCTTGGGGAGCTCTTTCCAGTGGTGTGAAAGTGGACTAAAACACCCTCTGAGGGCCAGTTTACCAGCACAACACTGGATAACCAGGAGGAACGACCGGCTAGAGTCCTAAAGCTACAACCAGGTTTGGAGAAACTGACTTCATTGACTCCTGTAGCTTCAGAGCCCTAAAGGACACGTGAGAGCATGTCGTCCATTTCTATATTTCACATATGGAGGAATGGCAACTGGAGTGGGAAGACAGCCAGGCACAAAGCTGCAGCCAGCCCCTAAGCCTCAGGGTTCTGTCCTCTGCATTTGTGTTCTCTGCAGCAGTGAGTGAAAATGGAGGCCCGGAGTGGGGCAAAGTCCCACTCCAGTCCCCAAAAATGCAAAGCCTGCCGCTAAGCTGGAGAGATAGGAATGACCTTTACCCACGAGTTAACCCAATATCCCAAGCCCAGAATTCTAGCGGTCAGGCCCAGGGGGCATTCTTGTTTTCCATGGTGAAACCTCCTGAATCTGCTCTTCTTCCGTGCTCCCTCAAGGGACCTCACCTTGGCCAGATGAACAGCCAGCTTGTCCCTGGCATCCTTGGTATCCTTCAGCCCGTTCTTGAATGCCGTGTCCACCACATCACACTGCTTGCGCAGATCATTGGCTGTCTGGGACAGGATTCGATCCACCAGGGCTTTCAGCGTCAGTGAGTTGTTCCGCTGCTTGTCAGCCTTCTCCACATTGGTGCTGGAGAAGTCCAACCAGTCTTCCAGACTCACGGACCTGAAACAGACCCCACGCTTTCATTCACAGCATATTTGGGGTGGGGAAGGGGCTTGGGGAAGAGGGATGAGCTACACCTACCTCTCACCAGAAGCACCTAGAACGTTTCCCTATCTCTAGGCAGAGCAAATGGTGGTCTGTCAGTCTCAATAGCTGTCCCTTTGGGCAACCTCCCTACTCTGGCATTGGGCTGGCACCTTATAGACATTATCTCATTTAATCCTCATGATGGCCAAGTGAGCTAACTTTTCGAATCCCCATTTTACAGATGAGGGGAACTGAGCTCAGAAAAATGAAGTAACTTGGGTGAGATCGCTCAGCTAGAGATAATTTGAGCTTCAAAATAAATACTAATGTAACATTATAATACACTGAAAAAAACAGAAACAATCCATCTATACAGATTGAAATAAACAAGTGAATAAATTACTAGTTTGAAGAGGAACTGTCTTCTGGAACGACACTGATGAACGTCACAATAATGTTAATTGGAAGAAACCAGACACACACACACACACACACACACACACACACACACACCCCTAGCATATAATGCTGTTTAATGAAAAGCAGGCAAAACCACCCTATTAGAAGTCAGGAACATTATTACCTTCAGGATGGAGTGAGGAACTATTAATTGGAAGAGGATAGGATGATAGGGATGGTGATAATGTTTTCTTTCTTGACCTGGTGGTGATATGAGGCTTGTTCAGTTTGTGATTAGAGGCAGCCTCTGAGATGGCCCTTAGTGATCCCCCCTCCTGGTGTTCATGCCTTTGTGTAATCCCCTGGCCTTGAATATGGTATGAATTTATTGACTTGCCTCTCACAAATAGAAGGTTGTCACTTCTGGGATTAGGATATAAAAAGACTGTGGCTTCTGTCATCGGTTTTCTCTCTTTCTCTCTCTGATCACTCATTATGGGAGAAACCAGTTGCCATGTCATGAGACATCCCCATGGTGAAATTCACAAGGCAAGGAATCAAGGCCCACCATCACCCACAATCAGGTCGGAATTGGACCCCATCTGGGTCAAGCCTTCAGATGGACTGCAACCCTAGCAGCTGGCTTGACTACAACCTCAGAAGACATTGAGCCTGGGCCTGGCTTCCCCACCCACAGGAACCATGAGATAATACATGTTTATAGTCTTAAGCTACAAAGTTTTGGGATAATTTATTATACAGCAAAAGATAACTAACACAACGAGAATGCTTCGAACTTGTACACTTTTCTATATGTATGTTTTATTTCAAAAAGAAGGTTTTAAAAATTAGAGTGAGTTAGGCTGTGATATAATGTTAACTGAAAAATGCAAATTAGATGTCACAGAAAAGGTACATAGTATAATCTCATTTTTATAAACTAAACAAAGTTTACCGTATGTGTATGAGTGCATATGTACATATGTTTGTATGAACATGCAGCTAACACCAGTTATCTCAGTGGATGTAAAAATGGAAAGGGAAGGCCGGGCGCGGTGGCTCACGCCTGTAATCCCAGCACTTTGGGAGGCCGAGGTGGGCAGATCACGAGGTCAGGAGACCGAGACTATCCTGGCTAACACAGTGAAACCCCATCTCTACTAAAAAATACAAAAAATTAGCCGGGCATGGTGGCGGGCACCTGTAGTCCCACCTACTCGGGAGGCTGAGGCAGGAGAATGGCATGAACCCAGGAGGCGGAGCTTGCAGCGAGCCGAGATCGCGCCACTGCACTCCAGCCTGGGAGACAGAGCGAGACTTCATCTCAAAAAAAAAGAAAAGAAAAAAAAATGGAAAGGAGAAAAATTCACTTGCTCTTTATACATTTTTAGATTCTTTTACTTGTTAAAAAGATGTATAGATAAAGGAATAAATTGTTTTAGTCTTTAAAGGTTTAAAGGTTTTATCTCAGACTTTCTTAGTGGGCCTAACCTGGAGGATCGGGAGCCTCTGGGCCCAATGTCAAGGTCACCATTCAACACCACCTTTCCCCAAGCCCACCACCTCCAAGCTCTCAGCCAGCTGCAAGGACAAGTCACTAGGTCTTGCCTGTCTGAGAAGCACTGGGACATCACCAGCAGGGAGGAAGACGGCAAGGCTCACTCACTTTGGCTCAATCCTCACGGCGTTCTCAGAATATCTGATGTTTGGTGAGTTGTTGTTGAGCGAGAAGCAGATATCATCTATGGTCAGGGCCACAAACTTGTCCTTCAAATCCTTCTCAAGATTGTACTTGGCAGAGCGGTTCATCCTGAAGGGAGAAAGTAAACTGGGTTTCTGCCTCTGGAGTGCCCAGGTGGCACCCACAGGTCCTCGGGGAGGTCCTGGAAAGTGAAGCTGCAGCTAGGTCTGGTGCAGGATGACGGTACTGCCCCACCCCGACTCCCATCACCCCAACACTCACTCATACACCATTTGATGCCTGGTGACAAATCAACATGACCAAACGTGGACTTAGAGATCCCCCTTCTACTGTGGCACTTTCCAGTGTCACCACTGCAGCCTCCTGTGTGTGAGGGGTCAGCCTCGCCAGTGGGCTCCAGCGCCCTCCAGCCTATAACCAGGGTGAAATCCAGCTCCAGCCCCACCCTTACCAGAGGGCGGCTGCCATGTATGAGGGATGTGGCCAGCTCTTACCCTGAGTGCTGGGGCGATCTGGGGACACAAAGTGGGAGTGGGAGTGTTGAACCCCTTTCTTTCTGTGCCATGAAGCCCAGCTTTTGTGGACACTGCCTCTTCTCAAAATTCCCAGTGGAGATGTGGAGGGCAGCCCGAAGAGTCATACCGAATCTGCTCGGAAGCCTCCTCCAAGGTACGGGTCAGCAGAGCCATAATGCCCCGGATGATCTCAGCCTCCTTTATCAGCTCATGCTCCACTGTGTCGTGCACCAGGTCAATGCCAACGCGCTTCTCCCTGGCAGGGGGAAAGGCAGCCAGTCAGCCAACACGTGCAACACGAGGTGACTCAACACTGGCTAATGTCTGCACACTCAGAACTACCTGAACAACTGATTTGAGTGTCACCCGATCCATCTGATGAGGCAGTGGGTGACAGGTATTAGTTGGTATCTCTGTGACTTCAAAATATCCAAACACAAGGAAGAAAAATTGATGACTGGTCACTTGGTCTGAAACATGCCAAATGGACTTTTTCCTCTCTTTTTCTTTTCTTTGCATTTTTAAAAATTATACTTTAAGTTCTAGGGTACGTGTGCACAACGTGCAGGTTTGTTCCATATGTATGCATGTGCCATGTTGGTGTGCTGCACCCATTAACTCATCATTTACATGAGGTATATCTCCTAATGCTATCCCTCCCCCCTCCCCCCACTCCATGACAGGCCCCATTATGTGATGTTCCCCGCCCTGTGTCCAAGTGTTCTCATTGTTCAGTTCCCACCTATGAGTGAGAACATGCAGTGTTTGGTTTTCTGTCCTTGTGATAGTTTGCTCAGAATGATGGTTTCCAGCTGCATCCATGTTCCTGCAAAGGACATGAACTCATCCTTTTTTATGGCTGCATAGTATTCCATGGTGTATATGTGCCACATTTTCTTTATCCAGTCTATCATTGATGGACATTTGGGTTGGTTCCAAGTCTTTGCTATTGTGAATAGTGCTGCAATAAACAAACGTGTGCATATGTCTTTATAGTAGAATGATTTATAATCCTTTGGGTATTTACCTAGTAATGGGACTGCTGGGTCAAATGGTAACTCTAGGCTGGGCGCGGTGGCTCAAGCCTGTAATCCCAGCACTTTGGGAGGCCGAGACGGGCGGATCACGAGGTCAGGAGATCGAGACCATCCTGGCTAACACGGTGAAACCCCGTCTCTACTAAAAAATACAAAAAACTAGCCGGGCGAGGTGGCGGGCGCCTGTAGTCCCAGCTACTCGGGAGGCTGAGGCAGGAGAATGGTCTAAACCCGGGAGGCGGAGCTTGCAGTGAGCTGAGATCCGGCCACTGCACCCCAGCCTGGGCGACAGAGCAAGACTCTGTCTCAAAAAAAAAAAAAAAAAAATGGTAACTCTAGTTCTAGATCCCTGAGGAATCGCCACACTGTCTTCCACAGTGGTTGAACTCATTTACACTCCCACCAACAGTGTAAAAGTGTTCATATTTCTCCACATCCTCTCCAGCATCTGTTGTTTCCTGACTTTTTAATGATTGCCATTTTAACTAGCATGAGATGATATCTCATTGTGATTTTGATTTGCAACCAAATGGATCTTTTTTCCCAAGAAGAAGAAAGTTTAAAATAATAATAATAAATTCAAAGACCTGTTTCCTTCCTTGATCCTCATTCAATGTTTAGACAAACAATTGAATATAGAAAGATGTTTTAGGGTGGGCGCAGTGGCTCACACCTGTAATCCCAGCACTTTGGGAGGCTGAGGCAGGTGGATCACCTGAGGTCGGGAGTTCGAGACCAGCCTGACCAACATGGAGAAACCCTGAATCCACTAAAAATACAAAATTAGCCGTGAGTGGTGGCACATGCCTGTTATCCCAGCCACTCAGGAGGCTGAGGCAGGAGAATCACTTGAACCCAGGAGGTGGAGGTTTCGGTAAGCCGAGATTGCGCCATTGCACTCCAGCCTGGGCAACAAGAGTGAAATTCCGTCTCAAAAAAAAAGACGTTTCATAGTAATAACTATTAATAGTAATAACACCAATAGTAATATTGCCTCCGCCAGTGAGCACTTACTCTGTGACAGGCATTGTGCTAAGCTTTTTATATATAAACATTCTTTCTTAGCCCTTTCAGGTACTGATGGGGAAACTGAGTTTCAGAGAGATTAAGTGACCTACCCAGTGTCACGGAACTGTGTATCACTTGTGCTTCTAGCCATGATGCTGTCCTCCTCCCAAACTGACCCTGCTGCACGACGTTTTGCTCTTTTTCAACCTTGGAAAGGAGGTTCCCCTACTCACTAGTTGCGTGCCCTTAGCCACTATGTAACCTACCTGTGCCTTGGTTTCCTTTTCTGTAAAATAGGGATCATTATTAGTACTTCATAGGATTGTGGCACAGTACGAATGAGCTGTAAAAGCATAAGCTACAGTACCTGGCACATAGTATATGCTCAATAAACTTAGCAGCCTCTATGTTATCATTATCTTTAGGCTTAGACTTGGGCCAACTGGGTGTTGAGCTCTTTGACGAGCTGCTATTTCTCTTTGCTGCATAGACTTTCTAAATCTGGCTGGGGAGACTGCTGTCTGGTTCCTGCAAAGGGTCCTGGTTAAGCTTACGGAAGGAACAGGGCTTTCCAGGAAGACAGCGGCATGGTGCATTTGAGAAACTGCAAGGAGCTCCCCACACCTAAGCACATCCTGCTATTGGGGACGAGATACGGACCCAGAGAGGTCACTGGGGGCTCTATCGTGATGAACCTTGGTTTGCTAAGCTAAGAAGCTTAAAATTTATCTTGACGTCATTGGGGTTTGAAGAATTTTAAGCATGGCGGTGACCTGAAAAAAATCTGCATTTGGAAAAGTTCACTGAACAGCCGGTGTGGAGGGTGCACTAGATTATAGGGGACTACGCTAACAGCATGAAGACGTGTTAGGACACTCCAGCTAGGGCTGCGGCAGGACCCAGGTCCGGAAACCAGCATCACCCCAGAGTAGAAAGGATCATTCTACTCACTGGATTTAGAGGAGGGAAACACTAATTAAAAGCACCTTCATATAGTGCTGTCTGGATTACAAAGTGCTTCCGTGTGGCTCAGCATGGGAGAGAGGTACTGTCCCCCGGGAGTTGTACTGTCTGTTCTCACCTTCTTCCTTGGCAACAGAACCCCTGGTTTTTTAACTGAGCACCTGGCTGCCCAAAGTAAAGCCAATCATTTCCCAGCTTCTGTTGGTGCGGCCATGTGATTAAGTTCTAGTCAACAGGGTGCAAATAGAAATGATGAATGTCAGACCCCACTTACTCCTACTTGCTGGAATGTAGACACAATGGCTGGAGCTCCAGCTGCCATCTTAAACCATGAGGTAACATTAAGAGTGAAAGCCATGTGCAGTAGAACAACAAGATAGACAAAGCCTGGAACCCTAAAACTGTGGCCCACCACTCCAACCCTGGACTGACTATCTCTAGACTCTAAATGTAAGAGAGAAAGAAATCGTTTTCTTGAAATTCAATGTCATTTTAGAGTTTTCTGCTACCCACAGCCAAACCTAGTCCTAACATATATTTGAGTTGAGTTACTCAAGAGCAGAGTTGAGGCATGAACTAAGTCCAGTGCCCCTTGCCCTGTCTAGCACCAGGGGCATGCCGGGATAACTTCAGGCTCTAAAAGAACACCTGCTCAGTTGCCATTTCTAACTCACCATCGCGCACAGCCAGCATTTACTACCCAGCATCTCGTTTGTCACAACACATGAATCATTTGAAGGATCTTCGCTCCTACCTGTATGCCAGGCACGTCTCAGTAATGTGCAAGGGCTCTTTCAAGCACTCCAGGGCTTTTTCCAATCTGATCTTATATAGGAGTAGATCATCGGTTACATTCACAAGCTGCTCAAGTTTGTCATCTAACTCCTTCTTCCAGAACCGGACTTCCTCAAGTCTCTGTTCTGAAGCACACAGGGAAGTTACACCAGGGTTAATCTATCCCAAGGTAGCTAACATTTGAATTAGCAACTTGAGGACTGTTGTAAAACTACCTGTGATATGCTCTTTTCCTCTTAGCACTGTGCTACTTGGGGCATCTTTTCATCTTTCTAAATGTTTATTTGCAGGAAGGAAAGGAAGATATATTTTCTTACAGTCCACATCAAATGTGTCATTTTACGCTCACTAGTTCTTTGGTGCCTACTGTTTTTAATAACTTTTAATTTTATCAAAGATATAAATGTATGTTATTTGAAAAGTCAAATAGTATCACAAAGAGTTGAAACTCTCAGACCTGTCCCCACCCATGCCCACCTTCTGGGGGAAGCCACTTTAAACATGCTTATCACTTCTTCTGACATTTGCTTATACTGCTATTCACTCATTATCAGTTTTGATATTATATGTTGATTTCCTAGGATGAAAGATAATGATTTGCTCTTAACCAACTCACATGACATACTTCCATCTCCCAATATAGTTGTATCACCATTTTGTTAAACAATACATAAGTAAACTTATTGTTTATTTACATTTTATAAATATATAAATGTTATTCACACCTGAGCCCTATCATACACTGTGATACATTTCTTATAAAATTTTCTGTGTTGGGGAGGGGTTAAAATGGCATTTTTGCTTCACTTTCCTTTTTAAATGATAATTAAAGGCAGATTTATTAGGCACTATAAGTAAAAAATTACTATACTAGGAAAACTATATGTTATATATATTTAACTGATAATGAGTAGTTCGGCATTTGAATCTTAAAAGTCATAATGTACTGCTTGTATTGTAGTGTCAGTTTCCACTTCCATAAACTGACCCTGTTTTTAAAAAAAATGTTATTGTATATATTTGAGGTTTACAACATGACGTTATGAGATAGCAAAATGGGTAGCATAGTGATTGCTTCACTTTCTTTATATTATTAACTTTTTCTCAATATGCCTTTAATATATTCCAACCCATCAAGTAAGCTATCAGTTTTCTTTCTTCCTTGGAGATGTCTCTCCTAGAGCATCTTCTCCTGCCGCAATCTTCTGCTGGATTGGTTGCTCTCTAGTTTGCTGTGTAGCTATCATCCTATGACTTTGCTTCCGGGAATCCCCTTCATTCTTCTTGTGTTGCTGTCCCATTTCCTGGATTATTTTCTTCCTCTTCCTTGATTTACTCTCTCAGTATGCTAACGCATATCCTTCAGTAACTTCCTAAGAAATGGATGCATGTGAGGTAAAGTTTTTGAAAACCTGCAAGTCTGCAAATGTCTTTATTCTACCCTCACCATTTCATTCTATTTGGCTGTTACCTGAGTTACAGTTCGTAACTCTTTTTTAATTAGAATTGTGACTGTGTCCCTCTACTTCCCTCTAATTTCCGGAGTTTCTGTTGAGAAGTCTGATGCCATTGTGATTCCTGATTCTTTGTATGTGACCTGTTTTTTCCACTCTGAAAAATTTTAGTCATCTTTCCATTTTCCTAGTGTCCTGAAATTTCACACTGGTGTCAAACTTATTTAGTTGTTGTGCCACATGCCAGACATACCCTTTGATATGGTTTGGCTCTGTGTCTGCACCCAAATCTCATCTCGAGCTGTAATCCCCACCTGTTGAGGGAGGGACCTGGTGGGAGGTAAATGAATCATTGGGGCAGTTTCCCCCATGCTGTTCTCCTGATAGTGAGTGAGCTCTCCTGAGATCTAATAGTTTTATAAGGGTCTCTTCCCCTTTCACTTTCTCTTCTCTCTCCTGCCACCATGTGAAGAAGGTCCTTGTTTTCTCTTCGCCTTCCACCATGATTGTAAGTTTCCTGCGGTCTCCTTAGCCATGTGGACCTGTGGGTCAATTAAACTTCTTTCCTTTATAAATTACCCAGTCTCAGGTATTTCTTTATAGCACTGTGAAAATGGAGTGATACAGAGAATTGGTACTGGAAGTGAGGCACTGCTATAAAGATAACCTGGAAATGTGGTAGTGACTTTGGAGCTGGGTAACAGGCAGAGGTTGGAACAGTGTGGAGAGCTCAGAAGAAGACAGAAAGTTGTGGGAAAGTTTGGAACTTCCTAGAGACTTGTTGAATAGTTTTGATCAAAATGTTGACAGTGATATGGACAATGAAGTCCAGCTCAGGTAGTCTCAGATGGAGATGAGGAACTTATTGGGAACTGGAGCAAAGTTCACTCTTCTTATGCTTTAGCAAAGAGACCGGCAGCATTTTGCCCCTGCCCTAGAGATCTGTGGAACTTTGAATTTGAGAGAGATGATCTGAAATTGGAACTTACGTTTAAAAGGAAAGCAGAGCATAAAGGTTTAAATAATTTGCAGCCTGATCATGTGGTAGAAAAGAAAAACCCATTTTGAGGGGAGGAATTGAAGCCAGCTGCAGAAATTTGCATAAGTAACAAGAAGCTGAATGCCAATTGCCAAGACAATGGGCAAAATGTCTCCAGGGCATGTCAGAGATCTTCACAGCAGCCCTTCTCATCACAGACCCAGAGGCCTAGGAGGAAAAAATGGTTTCCTGGGTCAGGCCTAGGATGCTGCTTCCTCATCTTCTTTTTAGATACAGGATCTCACTCCATCACCCAGGCTGGAGTGCAGTGGTGCAATCATAGCTCACTGTAACTTTGAATTCCTGGGTTCAAGAGATCCTCCCACCTCAGCCTCCTGGGTAGCTGAGACTACAGGTACACACTACCACACCCACCTAGTTTTCTTATTTTTGTGGAGGCAAGGGTCTCTCTATGTTGCCAAGGCTGGTCTGAAACTCCTGGTCTCAATTGATCTTCCCATCTTGGCTTCCCAAAGTGCTGGGATTCCACCATATCTTCTCCATTTTCTCTATATACTCTTTCTGAAACTCCTATTAGTTATTGAGCCTCCCAGATTGATCCTCTAATTTTCTTGTCTTTTCCTTGTTGTTATTTTTTTGTTGTCCTTTTTTCCCACTTTCTGGAGATTCTCAACACTTCTTTTGATTTCTAAGATTTTCCTGCTCTTATATTCTTAATTTCTAAGAACGCTTGTTCTCCAAATGTTATCTTTTTTAAAGACTCCTCTGCACATCCCAAGGATGCAATCTCTTCTCTAAATTCTTGATGGATTTGATAGTATATTTCTTCTTTTTCTCTATGCACTGTCTGTCTGCTGAGTTTCTGTGTCTTTGATTATTTGTTTTGGTGTCTGCTATGTTAGTGGCTTTCCTCGATTATTTGGTGATCATCTGATTTAGACCGAGACGCTAAAGTGCTACCTGGAAATGCTGTCTACAGGGACAGTGCTTGTCAACAAGAATGGTTTACTGTACAGAGTGATCAGGTGAGACCCTGGCATCTTGCTGGAGAATCCTCAAATGTTAATATCTATAGATCTTTCCTTTTGGGCCGGTTACTTTCTACTTTCTCTGCAGAGAAGTCCTCCAGTCTCCTTCCTGAGGGTAGAAACCTGGCTACCAGTGTCTTAGGAACCAGCTGGAAGAATTACTATGTAGACACAGGAATGAATGAATCACTAAGTAGACATTCATTGAACCCTTTAACCTTTAACCTTCTACTGGAGTGAGGGAGAGCCAGAGTGAAGAGGAAGTTCTTTTTAAAGACTTTCAACCAATCTTGTTTCTGGTTCTATCCTGACCCTTCAGCTTCAGAAGTAACTGGACGCATCCAGTTTTGAGCACTGCAAGATTTCTGTAGCACGAATCAACTGGCTTCTTATTGTTCTCTACCCACCCTGACTTTCTGCAGTCCCTAGGTCTGTTACCAGTTGACCTTTGCTTTCTAAAATCTTGATTTCATCATTTGTTTACTGTTGCTTCCTCTTTAACTCTGTGTGTGTGTGTGCGTGTGTGTGTGTGTCTCAGTCTCTCTCATGCTTGGGGCATAGCTTTATTATTATTTGTTAGCTTTACTGTTATTAATTCTTTACTGCTATTTTGTTGCAATTCTAAAAGGAAGAGAAGACAAATGCACGTGCTCAATCCACCACATAGATTGGCGTCTTCCCATTGACACCTTGTAACTGATTTTCACCTCCACTGTGTACCCTCCACTACTCTACTGGACATCTCTTATCTCAAAGGTCACCAATCTTCAAGTCACCAGTCCAAATTTATTTTGGCTCAGCTCTCAGCCTCTTTGACATTTAGACAACCACTGATACAATAGAAGACTTCCTTGCCTGTGAAACCTCATCTTTTGGCTTTCATAACCTTGGTCTCATCTTTTTGTTCTTCCACTTGAACTTCTGTTCCTCAGCTCTTCTCTTGGTCCTCTTCAACTCATGTGCCTTTTTCTGCTCTTTCAATACATTCTTTGGGTAATTTAATCTACACTTATGGCTCCCCTTACCCATCTTTATGTGATTACTTCCAGATTTCTAGCATTACCTCTTAAATTCTAACAGGCTACCCACTGACCTGAACCTTCCAAATTCAAGGTCTTCCTCAGGCTTGGCCCTGCCTCATCTCCCTTTCATCTTCATCATGCTGCTCTTCCTCACGTACTCTATACATCAACTTGGACCTCTCTACTCATTCCCCACAAATGTCACACTCATCCTGCCTTTATTATTTTGTCCAAGCTATCTCCTTGACTTCTGTTGTTAAAATTCATTCATAAATCCAACATACATATTATCGAGCACCTTTTCTCTCCATCTTTACTGTCATTGCCTTCATCTAGGCCAGCAACTTACAATAATTTTAGTTACTTGTCTTTTTACTTGTGTTTTGTCTCTCTTGCATAGTAGAATGTATCAGTCTTTTTCAATTTTATACTCCTAAGCATCTAGCACAGGGTCAGACCTATTTGAAGGATGAATGAGCTCTGGTCCCATTAACCAGGATAGGGAACTACAGAAGCAGAAGCAAGTTTTGAAGGACAGTCATGAGTTCATCTTGGGATATACTTATTTTGAAGTGCCTGAAGGAATCTAGGTGGCAATATATAGCAAGTAGTTCTTTATTTCCCCAAAAAGTTCTCATGAGAAATTAGAGTTGAAGATTTCTATTTGCAAACCAATAACACAAAGAAAATAGTGATAAAATTTCTAATGAGGTCATCAAGAGAGATTGCATAGAGGGAAGAGAAGAAAAAGCTAAGAAGACCAAGAACAAAATACTAAAGAACACCAATAGGAAATGAATGGGGAAAGAAGCATCAACAATAGAGAAGAGGAAGAAATGGCCAGAGAGAAAGGAAATGAATCAGGAAAAGTTGTGCCATAGAATTCTAAAAGTAACTGGACGTATCCAGTTTTGAGCATCCGGTATTGTAGAGAGGTCAAGCTGGATGAACACTAAGTGAGCGTTAGATTGGGAAATTGAGTAGTCATTGGATGTGACCAGTTAGAAGTGATTTGCCCTCTCCTCCAATCTGACGGTGTTTTATTGGTGCCACTTATGGGATGAATCACATCGTATCCTGGGTATCCTGTACTGGTCTCATCTCTACTTTCAGACTGCAAGCTCCCCAAGGGCAAGCACCAGTCTGGTGTATCTGTATCATCAACACCAGCACAGGTACTTGCAAGTTATTTTTAATTTTTTATCGAAATATCAAAAACCTACAGAGGAGTACACATATCACAAAATCATAAAATTCAACATATTTTCATAGTGAACACACACATATAACACAGACCCAACTCAAGAAACAGAATATAACTGGCATCCTAGGAGGTCTCTCATGACCCCTTCCAGTTCCTATCATGCCACACACCAAGGTAGACTTCTAACAGTATAGATTAATTTTTCCCTTTTATTTGGTTTGTTTTACTTTACATAAATAGAATAATATGGCATGTACTCATCTGTGTGTCATTTGTTTCACTCAACATCTTACTAAGTTTGTTAGAATCATCTGCAGTGTTGTATATAGCTGTAGGCCACTCATTCTCTTTGCTGTAAAGTATAGCATATTTATCCATCCTACTGTTGATGAGCATGTGGGTAGTTTTAGTTTGGGGCCATTACAAATGGCACTCCTTTGGCCATTGCAGCATATGTATTTGGTAAACATATATTCCTGTATGATAAAACTCTAAAGGTAGAATAACCAGGTGAAAAGTAGGCATATCTTCAACTATAGTCAATACTGCCAAAGCTTTCCAAAGTGATTATAGCAATTTATATTTCCACCAGCAGAGTATGACAGTACCAGTTGCTCCACATCCTCTTCCCTCTCCTTTCTTCTCGTTCTCTTCCTTCTTTTTAATTGTAGCCATTCCATGGCTGTATAATGGCATCTCAACTTGATTTTAATTTGTATGTCCCTGATGACTCATAAAACTAGAGCACTTCTTCACATGTTCATCGGCTGTTTGAATGTCCTCACTTGTAAGGCGTCTGTCAAGGTTTTGTCCATTTGTTTATTGAGTTATCTTTTTCTTTTGTATTCTTAAAAGTTCTTTATATATTCTGGATATGGATTTGTCAGATACATATATTGCAAATATCTTCTCGTACTCTTTAGATTGCTGTTTAGCCTTTTGATGAGGTGTTTTTGTTAAACAAAAGTTCTTCATTTTAATATAGTTCAATTTATTATTTTTCTTTTCTATGAATGACTCTTTTCAGTCCTGCTTAAGAATAAGAAATCTTTGCCTTCTCCAAGTCATAAATATCATAAAGATATTCTCCCCAAGTGATGATTGTTTCACCTTTCCCGTTTAGATATGCACTCCACTTAGATTTGCAGATAGATAGATAGATGATTGATTGATTGATTGATAGATAGATAGATAGATAGATAGATAGATAGATAGATAGATAGATAGAAAATACGAGGTAGGGGTTGGAATATCTTTTTTTTTTTTTTTTGAGATGGAGTCTCGCTCTGTCGCCCAGGCTGGAGTGCAGTGGCACAATCTCGGTTCACTGCAACCTCCGCCTCCCAGGTTCACACCATTCTCCTGCCTCAGCCTCCAGAGTAGCTGGGACTACAGGCGCCTGCCACCATGCCCGGCTAATTTTTTGTATTTTTAGTAGAGACGGGGTTTCACCGTGTTAGCCAGGATGGTCTCGATCTCCTGACCTCGTGATCCTCCTGCCTTGGCCTCCCAAAGCGCTGGGATTACAGGCATGAGCCACTGCGCCCAGCCAGAATGTCATTGTTTTATATGAATATCTAATTGGCCAATTAGAAAAGGCTCTCCTTTTCCCATTACACTGTAGTGTTGCTTTGTCATACTCAGATGAATGTGTGTGGGTTTATTTGTGGACTCTGTCATGTTTCATTGGTCAACAGGTCTATCCCCACTTATACTTTGCTGTCTCAGTTGCCATAGCTTTGTCACAGCTCTCAGTACCTATGGTAGAAGTCTTCCAACTGTGTTCTTCTTTAAGATAGTTGTGCCTATTTTTTTCTTTTCTTTCTTTTGAAATGGCTTCTCGCTCTTGTCACCCAGGCTGGAGTGCAGTGGCACGATCTCGGCTCAGCAGCTGCTACCACACCCAGCCAGTATACTTTAAATTGTGTCCGGCTTACTTATAATACCTAATACAATGCAAACACTATGTAAATAGTTGTTGAACTGTATTGTTTCTATATGTATTTTTTAATTGTTTTATTGTTATCTTTTATTGGTTTTTTTCCTAAGTATTTTGGACCTACAATTGACTGAACCCATGGATACGAAGGGCTGACTGTATTCTGATGATTAATTTTTTTGTCTTTATCCTCTTCAAGCTAAAAGCCCCTACAAAGCAGAGATTCTGATCATTCCCTGTGATATGCCTCATGTGTAGTATATGGATACGCCCACAGATGCTCAATAACTGTGCATCAAATCAACAAATAAATGAATGATAGGTGGCTGAAAATCAGACTGGGTTACCTTGTGTCTATCTTAGGGCAGTGAACTTAAACATAGAATCTGGAGAATACACTCGATTTTCTCTAATACTCAAGAATAATATGTTGCCACACCTGAACATGACACTATAGCTAAGCTTATCAGCCTCATCCTAGCATGTTCGCGAATATGCCAGGCATGTTTTCTTACCTAGTTTCTTGTTCACGTCACTTTGAGATTTTCTTGTAGTCTTTCCAATTTCATCCACAAGCCTCTGGCTTTCTGCGACCAGGCGTTCCGATCGGGACCTTTGGGCATCTGCTCTGTGGTACTGGTTCTTGTTAGCAATGTGCCACTCTGAGGGCAGGAACTTGGGCGGAGGTTGTAATAGTTTAGCCATTTGAGGTTTCCAAAGTCCTGATCAGAAGTAGACTCTTTTAGATTAAATGAAAGCAATTTGTCCTTTTTATGTCAATTTTTATTAAAGCATGACATACATATGGAAAGTTAAATAAATCATAATCTGTACACAAAATGAAACCACCTGTGTAGCTGGCACCCAAACCAAGAAACAAGCATTACCGGCATCTCTAACCTCTTCCCAGTTACTCCACCTCAAGCCCCTCAGGGTAACCAGTATCCTGACTTTTAACACTACAAATTCGTTTTGCTGTTTTTGCATTTAACATAAATGGAATCATACAGTGTGTATTATTTTGTATCTGACTGCTTTAGCTCAACATTAGAATTGCGAGGTCGTGGAGTAATGTTCTGCCAAACAGATGAACCCAGACATGTTTTCTAGGAGAAGAAGAGGGAGAAGAAGAAAAGAAGAAGAAGAAGAGGAAGAGGAAGAGGAAGAGGAAGGAGGAGGAGGAGGAGGAGGAGGAGAAGGAGGAGGAGGAGGAAGAGGAGGAGGAGAAAGAGGAGGAGGAGAAAGAGGAGGAGGAGGAGAAGGCGGAGGAGGAGAAAGAGAAGGAGGAGGAGGAGAAGGAGAAGGAGGAGGAGGAGGAAGAGGAGGAGGAGGAAAAAGGAGAAGAAGAAGAGGAAGAGGAAGAAGAAGAAATGTGACGTGTAAACTGACAACTGGGTATCAAACCTGTTCAACACGTAAAAGAATCTAAAAACTTCCAGGACAAAGGAAAGGAGAGGACAAGAAGGGGAACAACACAGGGGAAGCCAGCTGGCAGAAGCTATCGGCAATGGAAACACTAAAATTACCCACTTCATCTCCATACAACTCTGATGGACCGTGAGAACTGCCTTCCTCAGACAGGGCTGAAATCTGCCCCCAATTCCAACTCTACCTCAAAGTCTGAGCCGCTGCTCTTAGGGGCCTCTGGATCTCTGAAGCCTTCACATATGTAAGGATGAAACTAGAGTCAGATCTTGACCAGGCTGACAACCTTGGCCCACCCAGCCCCTTCAGACAACATGGAGTTTCTCCATTTCTTCCTAGTCCAGTCCCTTTTATGACTTCTACCAAATTTATCTGAGTGTGGAGCCCAGCATTTAACCCAAGACTCCTGGATAAGTCTGAGTAGTCCCCAGAGAGGTGGGGACCTAAATTAGGGCTCATCCCCACGGCATGAGGATTTGGTTAGGCGGGGAGGGTTGCGGGTGGGGGTCGGTGGGGTATGGTCAAGGTTTAGTTACCTCAGCGCCACACAGAACCACTTCGCAAGCTCGGGATGGGAGCCTCCTTACCCTAAATGGAGCTTCCAGCTCTTGCAGAACAAAGAGGTAAACATCGCGGTCTCCATGACAACAAGTGACGCGTTGCCAGGGCAAAGAGGGCGGGTTCCGCCCCGAGCAGCCTTGCCTCAGTGGCTTGGCGCAGGCGCAAATTCTGCGGACTCCAGAGCCAGAGACCCGGGAGTGTGGCGTGTGAGAAGGGTAAGGCCAGATGCTCCGGCCACATTAACCTACCGCGAAGACGCGGGTCACCAAGCAGAATACAGCAGCCAAAGCCCCAAGCTGGGAGTCAGGAGACCTGCGTCCAGTCCGGGCCCTCTCGCAGGCCGAATCATCTCGGGTCGCGCTGTACCCCGGGTCCCGGACTCCCCGGGTATACAGTGGGGTTGGGCTGGGTGATGCCTCCAGGCCCTCGCAGTCGCAGGTGAAATTGAGGTTTAAAAATCAGGAAAGCAAGTTGATGGATTATGTAAGCTCCAATGAGTTTCCTCCAGCGTTTGTATAGGTCTGTTACCACCACTGGCTTATTTCTGCGTGGGATGCCCGATAGGGCACTCCGTGAGGGCAGGTGTGAGTAGGACGCCTTCAGACAAACACTCTACATCCACTAGGAGATGGAAAATATGGGAGAAAAATTAAATCAGAGGGGATAGGTCCAGAAGATTTAATATTTGTCAAGTAGGACTTCCAGAAGGAAAGAAAAAAAGAGAATAGCAAAACAATTATGAAGGTGAGAGACATAACCTGAGCTGAAGACTCAAGTCTTTAGATTAATGACCCAAGGCCGGGCGCGGTGTCTCACGCCTGTAATCCCAGCACTTTGGGAGGCCCAGGAGGGTGGATCACGAGGTCAGGGGATAGAGACCATCCTGGAAAACATGATGAAACCCTGTCTCTAATTTTAAAAATACAAAAAATTAGCCAGGCATGGTGGTGGGCACCTGTAGTCCCAGCTACTCGGGAGGCTGAGGCAGGAGAATAGCGTGAACCCGGAAGGCGGAGCTTGCAGTGAGCTGAGATCGCGCCATTGCACCTCCAGCCTGGGCGGCAGAGCCAGAAAAAAAAAAAAAAAAGATTAACGACCCACCTGAAGTTAACACACACACGCCCACTCCTTACTTATAGTCCTCCCTGTGGATTATACATATAATCCATATAGTGATTAGCTCCAGGATCCCTCTCAGATACCACAATCTGCAGATTCTCAAGTCTCTTATATAAAGTGCTGTAGTATTTGTATATAACCTATCCTAGATAGGCATACTTTACGTCATCTCTAGATTGCTGCAATACCAAATACAATGTCTAATACAATACTTAGTACACTGCCTAATGCAATACATAATACAATACCTAATACAATGCCTAATACCTAATACAATACCTAATAAAATACCTAATAGAATGCCTAATACCTAATACAGTACCTAATACAATATCTAATACAATGTCTAATACAATACTCAATGCAATATCTAATACATTATACAACATCTAATACCTAATACAATGCCTAATACAATGTCTAATACAACACTTAATACAATATCTAATACATTATACAACATCTAATACCTAATATAATACCTAATACAATGCCTAATACAATGTCTAATACAATACTTAATACAATGCCTAACAATGCCTACTCATCACTTCATTCGCATGGATTCAACACAGCACTCAGAGCGCAACAAATTCAAGTTTTGCTTTTTGGAACTTTGTGGAATTTTTTTCCTGAATATTTTTGATTTGCATGTGATTGCATCCAAGTATGTAGAATCCACAGATATGAAGGGCCAACTTTATATTTATACCTATTCTGGTGGAATTTCTTAATTCAAAGAATAAGGAGAAAAAGAAAGAATAGGTATCAAGCGTTTCATCTCTAACACAGGTTGCTAGAAATGATGGTTGCTAGAAATGATGCTAGACTAATGCCTTCAAAATTCTATAGAAAATTATTTCAAATCTGGGATTCTACAACCAGTCAAAACATTTCATGTATGAGAGCAAAATGAGGACTTCTTTGGACATGCCAGTACTCAAAACGGTGAGCGTACGTTCTTTATGGGGGAAAAAAAAAAGAGAGCAAAGTGAAAAATCCAGAAAGAAGAAGACATTGGATATTTGGATATAAGACATAGTGGAATCGACCCAGCTGTGTGCTGAAAACAAAGCTCAGTGTAATAGCTGTAGAACTAAAAAGCAATCAGTCCAAATTATAACTAAAAGTCCAAAGAAGTTTTGAAAAACATCTTTAAGAGGAGTTTCACACACTATGATTCATAACCCAGAAGTATAACCACATGGGGAGTTGAAATTATGTCTCTTCTGATCAATAAAAAGTAGATAAACGATGTCAGGCTCCATGCTGCGTGCCTGAAGTGCCGTCACTTGGGATGCCTGGGAGGGATGGCTTGAGCTCAGGAGTTCGAGACTGCAGTGAGCTCTGATCACACCATTGCACTCCAACCTGGGTGACACAGACCCCTGTGTATTAAAATATTTTTTAATTTTTATAAGTTAAAAAATACACAAATACAAATTCTGAGAAAAGTTAAAAGCTGCACAAGGGCCGGGCATGGTGGCTCACACCTGTCATCTTGGCAGTTTCGGAGGCCAAGGCGGGAGGATTGCTTGAGCTCAGAAGTTCAAGACCAGATTGGGCAACATGGTAAGACCCTGTCTCTAAAAACCTAAAAATAAATAAAAAATAAAAACCTGCAGAAGAAAGTTATAAGTATGAAGAACATTAAATTTCGATGTCATTTTCAGAATAGTATATGAAATACAAGAGATGGTGCTAAAAGTCACCATGCCCTTCATGATCATCCCAGCTGAACTCATTCATTCTCTGAACTCATTCATTCTCTGAACTCATTCATTGATTTGTTCCACAAAGATTTGTTGACCACTCTCTGAACTCGTTCTCTGAATTCACTCATTCATTAATTTGTCCACATACCTATTGAACATCTATGAAGTATCAAGACCTGTGCTAGACACTAAGGATAGATGAAGATAAAACATAGTCTCTGCCTTCTGTGGAGATTACAGACGCACCGTTGTTGACACAGCTGTTCAATTCCACATCTAGGGATTTATCCTACAGATACATCTGCACATGTGCAAAATGATGTAACTGTGTGGAAAAAGTTATTCATTGCAAAGTTGTTCTTAGTAGGAAAAAATTTAAATATCCCAAATGTCCACCAAGAGGAGACTGGTTAAATACATTATGAAACAGTCATAGAGTATTTTTTACTGTAAAATATACAATTAGAAATCTTTTTTACATCTCTTTGATATGGTATGACCAACAAGATATATTAAATGAAAAAAGCAAGGTTCCGAGGAATCATACATGTAATATTTTACCATTGTGATGATAGAAAATGGTAGAATGTAATTGTTTGTATACCCATAGAATTTCTCCAGACAGATACATAAGAAACTGGTAACACTGGTTGCTGGAAAGAGATCTGGATGGCCGGGATGTGGAGGGGAAAGGAGACTTTACTGAATAATCTTCTGCCTTTTGAGAGTTGTACAATACATTATCTCTTTTAAAAGAATATAAAAATGCAGAAACTCTATAATAAATGATTTAAGTAAACGAATGACACAAATAGGGCAGCTGCTAAAAGAGCAGGAGGTGTGAGAGCACTGAGACAGAGCTAACTGGTCATTTTGAAACCAGAAGAATTCGGAGGGAAATGAACAGAGGCAGTACGTCTAGGAGACGACACACTTAGCCAGGGGCGTGAAGACTGGCTTCCAGCCCGGATCTCACCACGGATGAGCCTCAGGTTTCCCATCCATGATAAATCTGTCATGCTCTCCTGAGCATTTTATGGATGCAAAAGTGCTAGCCAAACATCAGATCTTATTCACTTCCCAAACATCAGATCTTACTCACTTCTTGTTTAACTTTCATACAGTGGCCACTATGACCCTTGACCTCTGTTTTGGTAGCACTGCCAGTGGTATTGGAATCCGTGTCAACTTCCTCACTGAACTGCACCTGGATAAGGGGGAAAAACTTCCCTCATATGAGGGTATTGGTAAGATGTGAATTGTTTTCCATCTTCAGTTTCACTGTGGAACAGTGAGTTCATTGATAACAGTGAGTTCATTGATAACAGTGAGTTCATTGATAAGAACCAGCCTTTTATTCTCGCTATTCCTTATAATAAGTATCAATATCTCAGGCCATTGTGTGAGGCTGGGCATTCAAGACCCCAGTGTCCTGGGTCTGTAGCAGGGACTTAGTCCCCTGTTGTATGATGCTATCCCCAGATTAGCAGTTAATGAACACGATAACTTAAAAGCTTTTCATTGGAATTTTAACCTACCAAATAACTGTGGTGTGCTTTTAAGAGGCCCTTAGGAGAATAAGAGGATATAAAGCATGAGCTTCCCCTTTAAAATAACAGATTTTCACTGTCAGTAAGGACGAAGAGATGTTCTCCACCATCTTTCTTTCAGATGGTCACAGCAAATCAACAAGGAAGAAAAAAATGGGAAAGATTCAAAGGACACTGATCAATTACAGGACTGTATAGCACACACCAGGATGTCCCAGCACAGTTCACAAATGAGGCCCCATTCAGGGTCCCCATCTCTCGTTTCTAGAATGTGGCTTTTCTCTGTAATTGACACCACAGTACAAAATAAATCAAAATCCTGAGGCTAGAAACATGATAGTCAAGAATATGTGCAACAGGTATTTATTTCTACGAGTCTTCACGAAATTTTCAAGTAGCATGCTTGTGGTATAGAATTAAGTTGTGAAATGCTTCCTGTTTCTCGAAGGATCACCATCGCCACCATTTATCAAGCACATATTATGTGCCAGGCACTGTGCTAAATACTTTGGCGATCTTATCCCATTTAATCTACACACAGCCCTTTAGGGAAGCTATGATTAATGACCCAATTTTTTAGAAGAGAGGAGACACAAAGAAGTTACTTACAGCTACTAAATGGGAGAACAGGGATTTTAATTACCTGACCCCAGAGTCTGTAATGTTAACCACTATTCCCATTGTCTGAGCACCACATTGACTCATATGCTCCTAAGAGACAGGTTAGTCCTTTTCAAGATAGTGCATAATGATCTTTTCAATGTGTAACATTGGAGGCGGGACTAGACCTTTCTGAAGTCTGGTTCCTATTTGCCTTCTGGAGTTTGAGCAAAGTGGCTATTTCCTGCCCTTCATCATATGCTGTATGGCTCTCCTTAAAGAAAAACCAGCTATGTACGTGATCCTTTGAGCGCCCCATCTGCGTCCACAGACTCTCCTGTAAGCTTCTGCTCACCCAGTCCTGAGCCAGAAGTCTTGTTACCAGGCTGTCTCCTACGTCTGGAAGTCTGGGTTCTTGATCACAGCAGGATCTTGACTGTGCTTTGGCAGTTTGAATTTGAGGACGGTGAGCAGTCCCTCATCTCCAAAATTACTGGAGTAACTTTTATGAAACTCTTTTCTTTTAAGGGTTTAAGGTTTTTGCTTTGGAGACACTCAGGGAATATGTATCTACTCGATCAGGCTTAGAAGGCTTGCTCTTGGCTGCTTTCTAGGCAACCAAACCAAACGTTGAACATATTCAGGGTTTTAGCAAGTATTCCAAAGACCAAATATAATCAAAAGTAAGCAAGAAAGAAATGATGAGACAGCTTTAGAATGACACCTGCATGCACAATGTTATTTATTTCAGCATCACTGATAATAGTAGAAGACTAGAAGCAACTTACATGCCCATCAGTAGGTGTCTTGCTAAACAAATTATGGTATATCCTTACCATTAGAAACTATGAAGCTATAAAAGAATGAGGAAGAACCCTTTTGTAACCAAATGAAATGACTCCAAAGGATAATTTTCAGTGAAAAACAATAAAGAATCAGTGTGATCCTCCTGCCTCGGCCTCCTGAGTAGCTGAAGCAGAAAAGTTGATATTACCTATTTTGTCCTCAAAAATATTTCTAAAAATAAGAGGGGAGGAAGAAAACACATATACATATTTGCTTGTGAATACATAAATATCTCTGGAAGGATACACAAGAAACTGGTGACCTTGGCTGACTCTGGAGCAAACTAGGTAGCCAGGGACAATGGTAGAAGGAGACTTTTCACTGAATACCCTTTTGTGTCTTTTACACTTTGAACCATATACATGTATTTACTACTTTTGCAAAAATAGTAATTGAATTTTATTTATATTACTATTATTAAAATTAGTTCTAGACCAGTATTGATAAGTAGGAGCAAGATAGCACAACAAATAAGACAAAGGGCTAGAATATTTCAGTTACAATGATGGGCTATGAACCAGTAAGGACTAGCCAGTTAAAAGAGTAGCTACATTTGGTCATTTGCTTTAGAGAAAGCCGAAATCAAATCTCTGCTTTGGTTAAAGCCATTACATAATCTGTGTTTGGATTAATTCCAGTTCCTAACCATTGTTTCTTCTTGTAGTGAGGCCCCAGAAGTCGTTCAGGCACAATAATGAATAGAAATGTTGTAGTTTTCCTTCATAATGGTAGTTGAGTGCCTGTATATCAGAAAGTGTTTGCATTATTTATCCATCATTTAACAAGTCCCTTTTTAAGCTCCATTCCCTACATCGCACAGTGCTAGGTGCTTCAGGGTGGGTAGCACGGGGTCAGCCTCTGGTGTCAGACCCAAGTTCAAGTCCAGTTCAGGCTTATACTACTTGTAGGATTTGTTTCCCTTGTTTTTTGCTTGTTTGTCTGTTCATTTGGGGGTCGTTTAGCTTAGTTTCTTTTTCTTTTCTTTTCTTTTTTTTTTGCCAGGATCTTGCTCTGTTGTTGCCCAGGCTGAATGCAGTGGCAGCAATTGTGGCTCACCGCAGCCTCCAACTCCTGAGCTCAAGTGATCTTCCCACCTCTGCCTCTTGAGTAGCTGGAACCACAGGCACATGCCACCACATCTCGCTAATTTTTTAATTTTTTATAGTGACAGTGTTCCACTATGTTGCCCAGCCTGGTCTTGAACTCCTGGGTTCAAGCGATCCTCCTGCCTTGGCCTCCCAAAGTGCTGGGATTACATGCGTGAGCCACCTCACCTAGCTTGCGTATTTTTAATTGGGAATTTTTGGCTCTCTCTCCAGTGCCTCATTATGTAAGGCATATAACTTGCAGGGCATGACCTCAGGCAACTTTCTAGTTGCCTGAACTTTCTAATAGCAACAACTAGGACACAAGAACACTTTTGCCACCTGTCCTACTGTTGCTAGAATAATGTTGGCCCTTGAGTTCATATACAAAGAGAAAGCAATTTTCTCCTGGCCACTCATTGGAGCAGAAAAAGCATCCCCGCCCCTCTGCATTAGGAGAAAACACATTTTCTATGCATGAAAGAAAAGGAAGCAGAACTTCTGCTAAAATGATGCCCAGGAAAATCATTTCTTTTGAAATTATTCTATCTTGTATTAGTCAATAAGGAAGTGTATAATATATAATCAATATATATTATATTCACTGAAAATTGCTTTAAAGATGGTGCTAGGCCAATACTGAGAAGAGTGTCTTTAACAAAATAGGCACTCAGTAATCTTTTTTAAAATTCATAAGCAAAAAATAAAAAATAAAAATACGTGGTTAAACTGGATTGTATTTCCCATACAAATACCAGAAGCTTCCAAAAAAAGTATATTTTGAGAACTTTTTTTCTTGAAGGGCATTTTTTTTCATATAAAGTTTGTATTGAACAAACTTTTACAAAGAACAATTCTGTGCTATGGCAGAGTATGTCTACACATCGCAGTTGTCTTTGTTCTTTATGATGAAATTATCAAACACATGAATGAGATCTGAAGGTCTAGTTTCCAAGAAAGGAGGATAGTCATGGATACTGGTGTTAGCCTTCTAGAAAATGTTCAGGCCTTTAGAAAAATTTGAACAACTGCCAGATCCCTTGAGTTGTGAAAGGTATTTTAAAATTAGTATTGCATAGTAAAAATTATGTGTTAATTATTGTTAATAGTCTTCAGTGTTAATTGTGGACTTACTAATTGCATAAATCATGACTATTCCTTAATGTTTTCTTTAAAAGTAGAGTTTAGGATGCTAAACATATGCTTATTGTTTGCAAATGCCTATGTGCTGGGATTTATGTAAGCCAAGCAGTCTGATTGGGCCAAACCCTGGGAAATGTAAATATATTTATTTTTGTTTTACTATTTGGCACAGCCTGTGTCTCCCGATAATTGTAATAATGTCTACTATTGAATCTTGGCAGACACCATCCAGTGTTTCTCAGAATACAGGCAGACCTCCTACACTCTGCATCAGAACCCCGCCCGCAGGGGATGCTTGTTAACAGATAGATTCGCAGGACCTGCTGCAAACCTGCTGAATCAGAACTTAAGTTTAAAAGACGCTGCACCTTCACGGGTGCTTGCTCTGTCCTACCAGTGGGCTCCCCTTTGGTTTCACGTTTCCACAGGAAACAGGACATAGATCTAAAATTGTCTTTGCATTGGGACTGGTTTCCTTTGCTGATCTAATACAGAATAGCTGTTTGTACTGTGAAACTGCGAGTGCATTGAGCAGATCCTTTGTATTGCAGGAAAAGAAATTTAGTGCCTCGTTGCTCACCATCACCACTGGCCCTGGCAGCTCAATGGATAAACCAGCTTGGATTTCACCTCGAGGATTAACATTGCAACATTGCATAAGCACAAAAAGCCACCTGAAAGTCAAGATGAGGCAGGGAAAACCCTGCCTGGAACCCTGGGATCTTTGTGTGGTTGGTGTCTTGTCTTTTGCCATTTGTCAGGCACAGCAACTGTGGTTGCTGAAGTTGGGAGTAACTTTTCAAGAGTTGAACCAACTGCAAGAACCTCTCCTAGAGAAGGGCCTGAAGGCTGCTGACCCACGTCCTGCTCCTCTGCCGAAAAACTCCACACCTGGCATTAGAGAGGAGGAAACCTTTACCCCATACTGTCTTATGATTCAGTCCTGGGGACATTCAAATTAAGCTGATAAAACAGATTAACAAGAGAAAAACAATACAATTTTAACTGATGTTAATATTTTTATGTGCACAGGAGCTTCACAAAAAGAAGTGAAAACTCAAATAAGTGGTTAGATGTGAGAAAGTATATACTGTTTTCACAAAGGGCGATAAATTATGGATAAGTGACTGGATAAAGGAAAGAATGTTTGGGCTTCTGGGGTAATAAATTGTGAGAAATTGCTTAGGAATATATCGGAGAAAATAATGGAAGATAAAAATTCTCTCTGTAAGGTTGGTTTATGCAGATTCTTCTCGATGCAACTCCCATCACCGGTGATAAGAGCCACTGTCCTTCTTCCGGGTACAGAGGGGCATCTTCCTCAAAGCAAAATTTAGGTCCTGCATTTAGGCAGATAAGGGCGGGCGGAGAACTTTTACTACATCTGTTGTTTCTTCATTGCCTACAGCTCGAAATGTCTTTCTTCCCAGGTAGCGTATTTTGGGGGTGGCATGTTCTGATCCTCGTTAGGATCATCAGCGCCTCCAGCTGGGGTGAGGCTAGACGGGGACTGGTACAAAGGAGGCTTTCAGACAGTTTCCTTGAGTTCTAACCACAACCCCCGCAGAACAATTGGCCTGTGGCCTGTGGCCTGCTCTCCCCACTGTGCCTCAATTGCTGTGGACTAATTTATGAGTCGCCTTTGAACCCAGAGGAAGCTCGAGGAGCAGGATTGACATACCCGCTGGGTAGAATCGCTGTAGGAAGATAGAATCGGTGAACATCAAGCCTCCAAGTTCAAACAACTGAAAATGAAAGAATAATTCATTTTTAAAAGAGTTTTGTGAAATATGTGGATAAAGCATACTTTCCAATGAACCTAATACTATGAAAGATAAGTTATAAATGGGAGTCCTATTTCAAATCTAAGCAAGGATTTTAACTCAAGGAAATCAATGTGTTCCACAAGAGGGCAGTATAATAACTCGTTTATAAAACTAGGCTTGGAAGAGCCAAGGAAGTTTTGTGATCAGTTTTTAAATTTGTGGTAAGAACTGCTTTGAACAAAAACAAAAATCAAATACCATTTTTGCCATAAAGGGCTTTTCTATATGACATGAAAACTACTCAAGAAGATTGGGATTTTTTTAAGTCTGAATGACATACTTTTGAAAACGTAAGCTCCTGGACTTGGAATTATACAGAATTGCTTTCATTAGCTGCCGTGTTGCTTGGCTGCTATGTGATCTAGTAGAAGCTACATACAAAATCAAGGAAATCACATTTCCTCTGAGTCCTCACCTCAAGTTGTGCCTGGAGCTACAAAGTTTGTGGGAGAGTTTAAATTGGGAAAGGTAGTAATCTTTATAGCTAGCTTTATCTGAACTCCGAGTACCAGGCTGGGAGCGTTACATGGATTATTTCTTTCAGCCCCATGGTAGCTCTATGAGTTAGGAACTATTATTATCTTCATTTGACAGATGAGGAAACCAGGCCCATAGAGGACTGAGGGCTTGCCCGTGGGACACGGCTCATGCAGAGTTGGGATTCAAATCGGGCAGATCAAATCTAGATCCCAAGTTTGAGCTATTTCTAGGCAATTAGTGGCAAAAACAGAACTAGAACCCATATATCTTTGTTACAAATTAAAGAGTGACTTTACTGTTGAAAAAGATGTGTATGGGCAGGACTGAGTGGAAGAAACCTTTGGAAGAGGGCTGATGGGCCAGACACAAAGAGACTGTGTTTGCAAAAAGACAGGTTCATGCCAAGAAACAAGAATATTCCTGTCTGAGCTGGGATGCCCCAGTTATGCCAATTATGCAGTGTCAGAGTGGCCAAGACCAGAGGGATTTCCCCACTGCCTTCGTAAACTCCAGAGAGCTCTGAGATCCACAGGCCGGTGGGGTTCCCAGGAGAAGCCTGCAGAAGGTTCTTCCTCCTTCAGGGCACAGAAGAGGATGGACAGAAGTTCCCCTAAATCCCCAGAGCCCTTAGTCAAGTTCATCCCAAAACTATCAGAATAATCATCACTGCTATCCCTTGAGAATTCAAATGCCAGGCCGTATGCTAAGCATTTTACTCGGGTTAGCTCATTTAATCCTCATAGCAACTCAATGAGGTGGGCCCTATGTTCACCATCTGGGAATTTCACGGGCTGGCCCCTATCGCAGGAGTTTCATCATGTAAGGCATGCATACATATATGCATGAGAAAGTATGTCTTGTACACAAATTGGTTTTCCTAAACCCTCCCTCATCTTTGAGCAATGCAGCCGATTTTGTTTTTAAAATGCAGCCCCACTTCTAAGTAAGCATGGCAGATTGCTCACTTCTCCCTTCCAAAACTCCACTGAAATGGCAATCAAGGAATCAAGAATATATCAACTCATAAGGGGATAAAATGAGGGAAGAGACGAACATGGATGAGAGAGTCCCGCAAATATCTGGAAGAGGGAGAGGAGCAGGAGCTGACTTGGCAGAGCTGGAGATCACTACCTGGCTCCCTGCAGACCAGGAAACTAACAAGCAGAAAGGGGGTAGTCTTCTAGAACTCTAGGTGCTGAGGACGGGGAGATCCAAATCTACAGAAGGTGGGCATGAGGCATGGGACTAAAAACAGGGTGGGATAAGTGGCCTGTATAGGGGGAGGATAGACTCCCTTCCTCCTTCTACAGCAGGCGCACCCCAGCTCTCTCCACCCACCCACTGCACACCTCCCCACCCTCACTGCCAGCAGGAGGTTTGACACGTTCTCTCTGGATAACCGAATGGCTCCAGAGAAAAGACCTCTAAATTCTGACATCTTGGAGTTCTGCCCCAATGTAAAAGCCAGTTTGCTGCCCAACGACCTTGTTGTAAGTCCTTCTGTAGACAAGCCTCACCTACTCCCTCAGAGTTCCCATTCATCTTTTTAGTGAGTCACACTTAGACAGGAACAGGCAGCCCAGGATCACCAAACGTTTAAAGATGGCCTCCAACTTGGAAGAAAGAGATCCAAACAAATAGGAAAAAGGAACTTGGAGAAAGCAGAAATGATGGAAGATGTAGAAAAAAAGTGAAAATAAAAATTTGATAAGCAATTTCTTCAGAAAAATAAAATAAGGGTGATATCCATTAATCAAGAGTTAGATTTTTTTAATAAACTTTAAGTTCTGGGGTACATGTGCAAAATGTGCAGGTTTGTTACATAGGTATACACATGCCATGGTTGTTTGCTGCACCCATCAACCCATCATCTACATTACGTATTTCTCTTAATGCTTTCCCTCCCCTTGCTCCCCACCCCCTGACAGCCCTTGGTCTGTGATGTTCCCCTCCCTGTGTCCATGTGTTCTTATTGTTCAACTCCCACTTATGAATAAGAACATGCAATGTTTGGTTTTCTGTTCCTGTGTTAGTTTCCTAAGAATGATGGTTTCCAGCCTCATCCATGTCTCTGCAAAGGACATGAACTCAACCTTTTTTATGGCTGCATAGTATTCTATGGTGTATATGTGCCACATTTTCTTTATCCAGTCTATCATTGATGGGCATTTAGGTGGTTCCATGTCTTTGCTATTGTAAATAGTGCTGCAATAAACATATGTGTGCATGTGTCTTTATAGTATTTGTAATCCTTTGGGTATATACCCAGTAATGGGATTGGTGGGTCAAATGGTATTTTTGGATCTAGATCCTTAAGGAATCACCACACTGTCTTCCACAATGGTTTAACTAATTTACACTCCCACCAACAGTGTAAAAGTATTCCTATTTCTCCACATCCTCTCCAGCATCTGTTGTTTACCAGCTTTTTTTTTTTTTTTTTTTTTTTTTGAGACGGAGTCTCGCTCTGTCACCCGGGCTGGAGTGCAGTGGCCGGATCTCAGCTCACTGCAAGCTCCGCCTCCCGGGTTTACGCCATTCTCCTGCCTCAGCCTCCCGAGTGGCTGGGACTACAGGCGCCCGCCACTTCGCCTGGCTAGTTTTTTGTATTTTTAGTAGAGACGGGGTTTCACGGTATTAGCCAGGATGGTCTCGATCTCCTGACCTCGTGATCCGCCCGTCTCGGCCTCCCAAAGTGCTGGGATTAGTTTACCAGCTTTTTAATGATCGCCATTCTAACTGGCATGAGATGGTTTCTCATTGTGGTTTTGACTTGCATTTCTCTAACGACCAGTGATGATGAGCTTTTTTTCATATGTCTCTTGGCTGCATAAATGTCTTCTTTTGAGAAGTGTCTGTTCATATGCTTCTCCCACTTTTTGATGGGGTTGTTTATTTCTTATAAATTTGTTTAAGTTCCTTGTAGATTCTGGATATTAGCACTTTGTCAGATGGATAGATTGCAAAAATTTTCTCCCATTCTATAGGTTGCCTGTTCACTCTGATGATAGTTTCTTTTGCTGTGCAGAAGCTCTTTAGTTTAATTAGATCCCATTTGTCAATTTTGGCTTTTGTTGACATTGTTTTTGGTGTTTTAGTCATGAAGTCTTTGCCCATGCCTATGTCCTGAATGGTATTGCCTAGGTTTTCTTCTAGGGTTTCTATGGTTTTAGGTCTTACATTAAAGTCTTTAATCCATCTTGAGTTAATTTTTGTAAAACGTGTAAGGAAGCTGTCCAGTTTCAGTTTTCCACATATACCTAGCCAGTTTTCCCAACACTATTTATTAAATAGGGAATCCTTTCCCCATTGCTTGTTTTTGTCAGGCTTGTCAAAGATCAGATGGTTGTAGATGTGTGGTGTTATTTCTGAGGCCTCTGTTCTGTTCCATTGGTCTATATCTCTGTTTTGGTACCAGTACCATGGTGTTTTGGTTACTGTAACCTTGTAGTATGGTTCAAAGTCAGGTAGCATGATGCCTCCAGCTTTGTTCTTTTTGCTTAGGATTGTCTTGACTATGCGGACTCCTTTTTGGTTCCATATGAAATTAAAAATTTTTTCTAATTCTGTGAAGAAAGTCAGTGGTAGCTTGATGGGGATAGCATTGAATCTATAAGTTACTTTGGGCAGTATGGCCATTTTCACGATATTGATTCTTCCTATCCATGGGCATGGAATGTTCTTCCATTTGTTTGTGTCCTCTCGTATTTCATTGAGCAGTGGTTTGTAGTTCTCCTTGAAGATGTCCTTCACATCCCTTGTAAGTTGGATTCCCAGGTATCTTATTCCCTTTGTAGCAATTGTGAATGGGAGCACTCATGATTTGGCTCTCTGTTTTTCTATTATTGGTGAATAGGAATGCTTGAGATTTTTGCACATTGATTTTGTATCCTGAGACTTTGCTGAAGTTGCTTATCAGCTTAAGGAGATTTTGGGCTGAGACGGTGGGGTTTTCTAAATACACAATCATGTCATCTGCAAACAGGGACAATTTGACTTCCTCTTTTCCTATTTGAATACCCTTTATTTCTTTCTCTTGCCTGATTGCCCTGGCCAGAACTTCCAATACTATGTTGAATAGGAGTGGTGAGAGAGGGCATCCTTGTCTTGTACCAGTTTTTGTTCATTCGGTATGATATTAGCTGTGAGTTTGTCATAAATAGGTCCTATTATTTTGAGATACATTCCATCAATACCTAGTTTATTGAGAGTTTTTAGCATGAAGGGTGTTGAATTTTGTCGAAGGCCTTTTCTGCATCTATTGAGATAATCATGTGGTTTTTGTCATTGGTTCTCTTTATGTGATGGATTACATTTATTGATTTGCATATGTTGAACCAGCCTTGCATTCCAAGGATGAATCTGACTTGATTGTGGTGGATTCCCTTTTTGATGTGCTGCTGGATTCGGTTTGCCAGTATTTTATTGAGGATTTTCACATCGATGTTCATCAGAGATATTGGTCTGAAATTCTCTTTTTTTTGTTGTGTCTCTACCAGGCTTTGGTATCAGGATGATGCTGTCCTCATAAAATGGGTTAGGGAGGATTCCCTACTTTTCTATTGATTGGAATAATTTCAGAAGGAATGGTACCAGCTCCTCTTTGTACCTCTGGTAGAATTCGGCTGTGAATCCGTCTGGTCCTGGACTTTTGGTTGGTAGGCTATTAATTACTGCCTCAATTTCAGAACTTGTTATTGGTCTATTCAGGGACTCGATTTCTTCCTGGTTTAGACTTGGGTGAGTGTATGTGTCCAGGAATTTATCCATTTCTTCTGGATCTTCTAGTTTATTTGCATAGAGGTGTTTATAATGTTCTCTGATGGTAGTTTGTATTTCTGTGGGATCATTGGTGATATCCCCTTTATCATTTTTTATTGCATCTATTTGATTCTTCTCTCTTTTCTTCTTTATTAGTCTGGCTAGCAGTCTATGTGTTTTGTTGATCTTTTCAAAAAACCAGGTCCTGGATTCATTAATCTTTTGAAGGGCTTTTTGTGTCTCTATCTCCTTCAGTTCTGCTCTGATCTTAGTTATTTCTTGTCTTCTGCTAGCTTTTGAATTTGTTTGCCTTGCTTCTCTAGTTCTTTTCATTGTGATGTTAGGATGTCAATTTTAGATCTTTCCTGCTTTCTCTTGTGGGCATTTAGTGCTATAAATTTCCCTCTAAACACTGCTTTAGCTGTGTCCCAGAGATTCTGGTAAGTTGTGTCTTTGTTCTCATTGGTTTCAAAGAACTTATTTATTTCTGCCTTAATTTCATATTTACCCAGTAGTCATTCAGGGGCAGGTTGTTCAGTTTCCATGTAGTTGTGTGGTTTTGAGTGAGTTTCTTAATCCTAAATTCTAATTTGATTGCACTGTGGTCTAAGAGACTGTTTGTTATGATGTCCATTCTTTTGCATTTGCTGAAGAATGTTTTACTTCCAATTATGTGGTCAATTTTAGAATAAGTGCAATGTGATGCTGAGAAGAATGTATATTCTGTTGATTTGGGGTGAAGAATTCTGTAGATATCTATTAGGTCTGCTTGGTCCAGAGGTGAGTTCAAGTCGTGAACATCCTTGTTAATTTTCTGTCTTGTTGATCTGTCTAATATTAACAGCGGGGTGTTAAAGTCTCCCAGTACTATTGTGTGGGAGTCTAAGTCTCTTTGTACATCTCTAAGAACTTGCTTTATGAGTCTGGGTGCTCCTGTATTGGGTTCATATATATTGAGGATAGTTAGCTCTTCTTGTTGCATTGATCCCCTTATCATTATGTAATGGCCTTCTTTGTCTCTTTTGATCTTTGTTGGTTTAAAGTCTGTTTTATTGGAGACTAGGATTGCAACCCCTGCTTTTTTTTTTTTTTTTTTTTTTCTTTCCATTTGCTTGGTAGATCTTCCTCCATCCCTTTATTTTGAGCCTATGTGTGTCTTTGCATGTGAGATGGGTCTCCTGAATACAGCACACTGATGTGTCTTGACTCTTTATCCAATTTGCCAGTCTATGTCTTTTAATTGGGGCATTTAGCCCATTTACATTTAAGATTAATATTGTTATCTGCAAGTTTGATCCTGCCATTGTGATGCTAGCTGGTTATTTTGCCCATTAGTTGATGCAATTTCTTCATAGTGTTGATGGTCTTTACAATTTGGTATGTTTTTGCAGTGGATGGTACTGGGCTGTTCCTTTCCATGTTTAGTGCTTCCTTCGGGAGCTCTTGTAAGGAAGGCCTGGTGGTGACATAATCTCTCAGCATTTGCTTGTCTGTAAAGGATTTTATTTCTCCTTCAATTATGAAGCTTAGTTTGGCTGGATATGAAATTCTGGGTTGAAAATTCTTCTCTTTAAGAATGTTGAATATTGGTCCCCACTCTCTTCTGACTTGTAGGGATTCTCCAGACAGATCCGCTGTTAGTCTGATGGGCTCCCCTTTGTGGGTAACCCGACCTTTCTCTCTGGCTGCCCTTAACATTATTTCCTTCATTTCAAACTTGGTGAATCTGACAATTATGTGTCTTGGGGTTGCTCTTCTTGAGAAGTATCTTTGTGATGTTCTCTGTATTTCCTGAATTTGAATGTTGGCCTGTCTTACTAGGTTGGGGAAGTTCTCCTGGAGTGTTTTCCAACTTGATTCTATTCTCCCTGTCACTTTCAGGTACACTAATCAAACGTAAGTTTGGTCTTTTCACAAGTCCCATAATTCTTGGAGACTTTGTTCATTACTTTTCACTCTTTTTTCTCTAATCTTGTCTTCACACTTTATTTCATTAAGTTGATCTTCAATCTCTGATATCCTTTCTTCTGCTTGATTGATTTGGCTATTGATACTTGTGTATGCTTCACGAAGTTCTCATGCTGTGTTTTTCAGCTCCATCAGGTCGTTTATGTTCTTCTCTAAACTGGTTATTCTAGTTAGCAATTCGTCTAATGTTTTTTCAAGGTTCTTAGCTTCCTTGCATTGGGTTAGAACATGCTCCTTTAGCTTGGAGGAGTTTGTTATTACCCACCTTCTGAAGCCTACTTCTGTCAATTCATCAAACTCATTCTCCATCCAGTTTTGTTCCCTTGCTGGCAAGCAGTTGTGATCCTTTGGAGGAGAAGAGGCATTCTGGTTTTTGCGATTTTCACCCTTTTTGCACTGATTTCTCCCCATCTTCATGGATTGATCTACCTTTGGTCTTTGATGTTGGTGACCTTCAGATGGGGTTTTGGTGTGGACATTCTTTTTGTTGATGTTGATACTATTCCTTTCTGTTTGTTTTCCTTCTACCAGTCAGGCCCCTCTTCTACAGGTGTGCTGGAGTTTGCTGGAGGTCCACTCCAGACCCTGTTTGCCTGGGTATCATCAGCAGAGGCTTCAGAACAGCAAAGATTGTTGCCTGCTCCTTCCTCTGGAAGCTTAGTCCCAGAGGGGCACATGCCAGATGCCAGCCAGAGCTCTCCTATATGAGGTGTCTGTCAACCCCTCCTGGGAGATGTCTCCCAGTCAGGAGGCATGGGGGTCAGGGACCCACTTGAGGAGGCAGTCTGTCCCTTAGCAGAGCTCTAGTGCTCTGCTGGGAGATCCACTGGTCTCTTCAGAGCTGGCAGGCAGGAACATTTAAGTCTGCTAAAGCTGTGCCCACAGCTGCCCCTTCCCCCAGGTGCTCTGTCCCAGGGAGATGGGAGTTTTGTCTATAAGCCCCTGACTGGGGCTGCTGCCTTTCTTTCAGAGATGCCCTGCCCAGAGAGGAGGAAACCAGACAGGCAGTCTGGCTACAGCAGCTTTGTTGCACTGTGGTGAGCTCCACCCAGTCCGAACTTCCAGGTGACTTTGTTCACACTGTGAGGGGAAAACCGTCTACTCAAGCCTCAGTAATGGCAGATGCCCCTCCCGCCACCCAGCTCGAGCATCTCAGGTCAACTTCAGACTGCTGTGCTGGCAGCAAGAGTTTCAAGCCAGTGGATCTTAGCTTTCTGGTCTCCATGGGGGTGGGACCCACTGAGCAAGACCACCTTGGCTCTCTTGCTTCAGTCCCCTTTCCAGGGGAGTGAACAGTTCTGTCTCACTGGGGTTCCAGGTGCCACTGGGGTACCAAAAAAAAACTCCTGTAGCTAACTCTGTGTCTGCCCAAATGGCCACACAGTTTTATGCCTGAAACCCAGGGCCCTTGTGGTGTAGGCACCTGAGGGAATCTCCTGGTCTGCTGGTTGCAAAAACCATGGGAAAAGCATAGTATCTGGGCTGAATAGTACCGTCCCTCATGGCACAGTCCCTCATGGCTTCCCTTGGCTATGGGAGGGAGTTCCTGACTCCTTGCATTTCCCAGGTGAGGCAATGCCCCACCCTGCTTCTGCTCGCCCTCTGTGGGCTGCACCCACTGTCTAACCAGTCCCAATGACATGAACTGGGTACCTCAGTTGGAAATGCAAAAATCACCCATCTTCCTCATTGGTCTCGCTGGGAGCTACAGGCCAGAGCTGTTCCTGTTTGGTTATCTTGCCGAGTTCCCCCTGCATTTTCTTGAATTATACCTTTTAGTATTTTTTCTGATCCTTTGCTTTGGTTTTTGTTCATCTTTCCATTGTGCTTTTATTTTGTGTAATGATATTATTTTGCCCTTTATTGTCTCTCTTCTTCTCTTTTTCTTTTTTTTCTTTTTTTTCTTTTTTTTTTTTTTTTTTTTTTGAGACAGAGTCTTGCTCTGTCCCCCAGGCTGGAGTGCAGTGGTGCGATCTCGGCTCACCACAAGCTCCACCTGCCGGGTTCACGCCATTCTCCTGCCTCAGCCTCCCAAGCAGCTGGGACTACAGGCGCCCGCCACCATGCCCAGCTAATTTTTTGTATCATTAGTAGAGACGGGGTTTCATTGTATTAGCCAAGATGGTCTTGATCTCCTGACCTCATGATCTGCCCGCCTCAGCCTCCCAAAGTGCTGGGATTACAGACATGAGCCACCACGCCTGGCCATCTCTTTTCTTATAGTAACTTTGTATGGGATTTGACTTCACTACTTTTCTATTGCCATTTTTATGTGCATTTTGTTTTCCATGTTAATAAAAAGAAGCTTGTTCAGATAACACATCTAACTTCTTGGATTCCCATCCATTTTTGTTCTTGTAATGTTCAAAAACATGATGGCCTGCTTTCTGAGATTTCCTGGCTTTGTTTCCCCGCCCTGTGCTTTTCTGGATCTTTTCTTTCATTTATTTCAGTTGAGTTTTTCCAAGAGTGTCTCTGAAGTGTTCTGCTGCATCCTGGAAGAGAATCCTGGCTGCCCAGTTTCAAGAGTTCCCTTAGGTCCTTAGGTCTTATCACGGGGCCTGGCACTACTTGCTATTAGAGTGGTGATAGGCTTTGGATCTGTGTCCCCTCTAAACCTCATGTCAAACTGTAATCCCCACTGGTGGGAGGTGACTGGATCGTTGGGGAGATTTCTCATGAATGGTTTAGCACCATCTCCTTGGTGCTGTTCTTGCGCTAGTGGGTGACTTCCCCTGACATCTGGTCATTTAAAAGTATGTGATGCTGTTCTAGTCTGTTCTTGCATTGCTATAAAGAAATACCTGAGATTGGGTAATTTATAAAGAAAAAAGGTTTAATTGGCTCATGGTTCCACAGGCTGAACAGGAAGTATGATGCTGGCATCTACTTGGCTTCTGGGAGGCCTCAGGAAACAAAATCATAATGGAAGGTGGAGGAAGAGCCAGCACTTCACATGGCTGGAGCCAGAGGAAGAGAGAGAGAGGGGAGAGGTGCCACACACTTTAAAGCAACCAGATCTCATGAGAACTCTATCATAAGAACAGTACCAAAGGATAGTGCTAAACCATTCATGAAGGATCCACCCCCATGATCCAATCACCTCCAACCAGGTCCCATTTCTGACACTTGGAAATTACAATTTGACACAAGATTTAGGTGGGGACACAGATTCAATCCATATCAGGCACCTTCTCCCGCTCTCCCTTGCTCCTGCCTTCAGGATGTGATGTGCCCGCTCCCCCTTTGCCTTTTTCCATGATTGGAAGCTTCCTGAGGCCTTCCCAGAGGCAGAAGTCACTATGTTTCCTGTACAGCCTGTAGAACCATGAGCCAATTAAACCTCTTTTCTTGTAAATGAGCCGGTCTCAGGTATTTCTTTACAGCAGTGCAAGAATGGCCTAAAACAAGTGGGCATGATCCCTCCTAGTTCCAGCTGTTGTTCCCAAATTGGCCTACTACAATTTTACCATTTTCAGGTTTGTCATATGTCCTGTTGTTTTCTTCCATGTTCTCTTGCACAGGTGAGATGTGGATAACACATAGGTCTTATGGCTATTGGTGGTTTGTCCCGTTTTGGAGTTTGCAGGGATTACTTGTCTGGCTTTTTGTAAATGTGATTCATGGGTATTTGATTTTGCTATCTAGTTGTTCTGTCTGTGTTTATGTGGATATCCAGGAAGATCCAAATTCTGTGCTGCCTCCACTGAAACTATCTTCCCAGAAATTACTTTTTATCATTAAAAAGGAGGTATAGGAAGATTAATCTATGCACTGAATTTGGAAAGGTGTTGTTTGTTTGTTTGTTTTTAGGTTGCAGTGATGGCAGGGAGCCAATGTTGATTTCGGATCTAGGAGGATAATGATCAGAGCAGGTCATCTAAAAGATTAACTGGGCGGAAGTTTGAAGATTTAAGAAAGGTAGTGGAGTGAGAAGGCTAATTCTGACACTACATCAGCAGTCCAAATAGGAGATGATAATGAGGGAAAGGTGAGTGAGAAGGGCAAGGAAAAGACAGCTGTGGGGAATTCAATAAACGCTGAATCAGTGGCTTGGTGGTGAGGGAAGGGTGAAGAAGAGTTAGAAGAATCAGAATTGACTGAAAATTTGTAGGATGAATGTCTAGGGGAATAACATTCCCCAAAACACCAGTGTAGATGAGGACAATGATATGGTGACAGTAATAATGAGGGGTTAGAGGGAGAGCAGTGACTAATTTTTTTTTTTTTTTTTGAAAACTCGCATTTGACTACCTGGAGGTACCTCAAGATAAAGATGTTGTGTATGCATGTGCAGGGCTCAGGGAAATGTCCATGCTAGACACACAGATTTGAGAGTCATCTGCAGGGTATACTCCAGGAAAGATAGAACAAATGGCACTAAATATCCACAGAAAACTTAGAAACACTATTCCCGAAATGCAGATTGCCTTTGCTCATTGAAAATGTTCACGGTGTTTCAAGTTAACAATTAGTAAAGGACCAAGAGCAAGAACTATCCTCAGGAAAATACTGGCTATAAAAAGAAAGAACTGAAGCTCTACGTGTACAGGTGGTGCTTGTGAACTTTTCTGAGTAGTCTGCTGGTGATTATTGGGGCATCCCCAGATGTTGATATTTGGACATATTTTCCCTAGGGCCATTCAGAATTTTTTTTTTTTTTAATAGATGATTCTTCCAGTTGCCTGAATTCAGAACAACACCTGGCTCCTGATGTTCTAGGGGCAGGGAGTGGGAAAAAGGATGGAGCTTCACTGTTCATTTTGCAGACTTTGACGTTATGCCCATTTTACCTTATCCCCTAATCCAACGGATCTCTGTACCTAACGCTCTAAGTTCAGATCCTCTTCATTTCATTTCTCCAGAGAATAAAACTAGGGTCTTGACAAAGGTGAATCTTCTGTGCAAGGTGGGGTATGTGGGTTGGGCATTGTTCCATATACAGACTTTTAGCCCGTCCTGGCATTTCTCACTTTCATGTATTCTAGGAAACGGGTAACTACAAGGCTTGGATCTTTGAGGGGTTCTCTGAGAGCTCTTTGGCTTGGTACTTACTGGTATTCCCCCTCAATGCATTTTAGGGTATAGCTTCTACTATGTAAAGCTGGAATCCATTTCTCCATCTGTGCTAGTCTGTTTTGCATTACTATTAATATAAAGGAACACCTGAGGCTGGGTAATTTATAAAGAAAAGAGGGGCCGGGCACAGCGGTTCACACCTGTAATTCCAGCACTTTGGGAGGCCAAGGCAGGCAGATCACGAGGTCAAGAGATCAAGACCATCCTGGCCAACATGGTGAAACACATCTCTACTAAAAATACAAAAATTAGCTGGGCGTAGTGGCACGCACCTGTAGCCCCAGCTACTCGGTAGGCTGAGGCAGGAGAATCACCTGAACCCGGGAGGCAGAGATTGCAGTAAGCCAAGATTACACCACTGCACTCCAGCCTGGCTACCGAGCAAGACTCCGTCTCAAAAAAAAAAGAAAAAAAGAAGAGAGGTTTGAGGTTTGTTTGGCTCATGATTCTGCAGACTGTACAAGAAGCATGTCACTAGCATCTATGTCTGGTAGGGGACCCAGGGAGGTTCCACTCATGTTGAAGGGTGAAGGGGGAGCAGGCGTGTCACACGGTGAGAAAGTGAGCAAGAGAGATGCCAGGCCCTTTTAAACAACCAGCCCAGCTCTCACGTGAAGTAATAGGACAAGAACTCACTACTTACCAACGGGAAGGCACCAAACCATGGATGAGGGATTTGTCCTCATTACCCAAACACTTCCCACCAGGCCTCACCTTGAACATTGGGGATCAAATTTTAACACGGTATTTGGTGGGGACAAACCATATCACCGGCTGCTTTTAATACTTAAAAAAAAATTTTGAGAGAAAGGTAGTGGAGTGAGAAGTTAAAGGCCCCTGTCTTTAGTCTTCACAAAATTTTTCATCATGAGAAAAATACTGACTCAACTCTGGCTAGTCAAATGCAAGTTTACAAAAAAAAAAAATATATATATATATATATATATATATATATATATATATTTCAGACCCTCTGAAAGAAGCAGACTGCTCCTGCAGGACCCGGGAGACACCCCAATACTGTGAGTGCCCCAACTGCGGAAGTGAGAAAGGGAGACCCTCCTTTCCGGAACACACCCTCCCCACGGGAGAAGCTGAAAATCTGTTTCCGGGAGATTTTCCCGACTTCACCTGGAGCTGAATCAAGTTAGAGAGCTGGGCCAAGCGAAATACAGGGGCGGAGGAGGCAGCAGGGAGGCCCTGGGAGCTGGCTGAATCCCCAAGTAGCCTGTTCCTGCCTGGAACCACTGGGATCCATCAGGAGGGAGGCCAGAGGAGCAAGGGGTAAAACCCTACCCAGGAGAAGGACTTCCCTAGCTGAACTTTGTAACAATTTGAGTGGGGCGAGAAGCCTCCTGACCAGAACCTGGGGAAGGACGCCCATCTGGCTTGCAGACTTCACAGGTGGGGGAAGAACTAAAGCCCTTTTGTTTCACAGGTGGGAGGCAGAAAGCCTCGGACAAGTTTTCAAACTCGCCCTTTGCCTGGAAACAGACTCGGAGGTGTTGCGGGGACACGGTGGGAGTGAGACCAGCCCTTCGGTTTGTGTGGGATCTGGGTGAGGCCTGTGACTGCTGGCTTTCGCCTGCTTCTCTGACAACCTGCATGACTCAGCAGAGGCAGCCATAGTCCTCCTAGAGGGCCCTGGTTTAAGATCTCCAGGTGAAGTAGATTTTTATTATAAGTAACTCCTGTACTTTTTAAGTTGTGAGACATGCATCCAAGGTCGAATTCTGAAATAATGTCTGAATTAACTTCACTGGAGTCTTCTGTTGCCCATGTAGAGTAGGGAATTCTCCTAGTTCTGCTAGTGATTATTTTTTGCTGGTGTAGTCTAGCAAGGAAAGGCTAGAGAGCAATTAAGACCAAGGGAAAGACCTTGGGCCACGGAAGGTCGAGTTCTCTGAAGGTTTTTAAAATATAAATATGTATTTTTACTGTAGAGATGCGGTCTCACTGTGTTGCCCAGGCTGCTCTCCAGTGATCCTCCTGCCTTAGCCTCCCAAAGTTCTGGGATTACAGGAATGAGCCACCACACCTGGCCTCGCCTCTGAACGTTTTGAAAATTTTAGTTTCAATTGTCTATTTGCTTGTTCAGTCATTCTGCATGACTGGATATGGTGAAGATCATGTAATTTGGGGGACAGAGGAAGAACTCTTGGATTTTTTTGGATGACTTTACTGGTGCGAAGAGTTCCCTGGTCACTTGACAGGGCAAGTAGAATTCTTCAGGAAGGGAAAATTTGTTCTAACAGAACCAACAGTAGTAGCTGTGGGCTTCTTACATGGGAAAGCTTCTAGTCAATAAGTGAACATAAAAACAATGGCCAGGGCATATTAATAACACGGACTTAGGAAGCTGAATAAAATATCATTGCCAATGGAGAAAGAGTCTTGCTGGAGGTGGCTCTTCTCCTTGGTCTACCTTTATAACTTGTCCAGGATTCTATTTTTGGCAGATATCCCAAGTAAAGAGTGAAGTTTTCCCCACAAATGATGATGAAGGAGTTGAGTCAATATTTTTCTCATGATGAAAAATTTTGTAAAGACTGAACGTCAGGTCAGGGACCAAGGAAAGATCAAGTAGCCTTCTTAGTGTCTTCAAAGCCTATCTTTGGACTTTTTGGTGGGTAAAACATCCACCTTGTTTTCAATTAGCCTTTTCATCTTCAGGGGCCTTTAACTGAGATATTTTAATGTCCTCAAATAGAGGATAAATTGGCAAACTGAGTAGGTTTAATATCTGGTCTGATTACAGTGGGACTGGAAAGGTTTATAAACTGCTACTTAGCATATTTATCAGCTGAGCTTCCGCTTGTCTTAGGGGTCTTATTGCCCATATAAGCTTCTGGGTTTTTTTTGTTTTTTTTTGTTTGAGACAGAGTCTCGCTCTGTCACCCAGGCTGGAGTGCAGTGGCGTGATCTCGCTCACTGCAAGCTCCGCCTCCCAGGTTCATACCATTCTCCTGCCTCAGCCTCCCGAGCAGCTGGGACTACAGGCGCCCGCCACCTCGCCCGGCTAGTTTTTTGTATTTTTTTAGTAGAGACGGAGTTTCATCGTGTTAGCCAGGATGGTCTCGATCTCCTGACCTCATGATCCGCCCGTCTCAGCCTCCCAAAGTGCTGGGATTACAGGATTGAGCCACCGCACCCGACCATAAGCTTCTGTCTTGAGTATGGCCAGCTCTGGTAATAATAAGGTCTCTAGAAGGTTATCCACATTTCCCATTTTTAACTAGTGTTCCAGCTGTAGTCACAAATTCCCTGACTTTCCACAACATGTCAAAGTCATGTGATACCCTAAAAACATATCTATTATCTGTGTTGATGTTAACTCTTTGATTCTCAGCTAGAGTGTAGGTTCTTGTGAGCGCCACAAATTATTCTGATCTAATTCGCACTGGGTAAAGCCTCATATGTTATGGGACTGTGGATATATGCAATGGCATATCCAGCCTGGAAACCTCTTTCTGAGGTCGGAGGCATGAACTATCAACAAAGAAAATGAGATCTGGATCTATAAGAGGTACTTCAGCAAGATCAGGACAGGGAAAGGTTAGAGCTTAGGTGGCTAAAATACAGTCATGGTGGTTGTACTTCAGTTGGGAGAGAAATGGTAACAAGGTTAAGATTTTGGTAATGGTGAATAGTAATGTGAGAAGGAACAAACAAAAGGATCTCATAAGAGGTAAGGTTAGAGGTTGAAAAATGTTGGGGGTTTGCAGTCAGGACAAAGATGTGAACCACTTGGGCACAGAAGTGTGCGAAGTATGACCTAGCACAAAATCAACTGTGGCTTGAATCAAATTTGCTGTTGCCATGACAACTCAGAAGCAAGGAAGGCAGGCTTGAGCCATAGGGACTAGCATGAAGGTAAGATATCCAGTGGGCCTCGGGCTCCTTTTATATTTCTGAGACAGGACATCCAAAGTATGTTCTTCTCTCTCATGAATGAATAGGGAGAAGGGCAAGGAGTAGTTTGGAAGTCCCAAGCTGGTGGAAGAGGAAAGGGGGTTTTTAAAAGGATCCAGTACTGTGATAGTGGCTAATTCTCCTTGTAGGGGTTCAGACAAGGAATCCACATTCTACAACAGCCAACCAGTCTCAGAAAGTCCAGGAGTTGTCTCATTGTTTTAGATAAAGTATAATTAGGGATGCTCTTGATACATCTGGAGACAAAGATTTTCCCTTACAGGCGATGTCATGTTTTAGGAAGTGAAACTAAAAATAGCAAAACTAAGGATAGTGAAATTATATTTTGTCTTTTGAAAATGATGTCCCTTTTAAGTCAGATCTTCCAAAAGGTACTGAGTATCTGCCAATAAATTATTAAATGTACTGGAGCAAAGAAGGAGGACATCTACATATTGCATGATGATGCAATTACAAGGGAAAACCAAATCCTTTAAATTTGCATTTTTAAAAATCTTAAACATTTATTTTAGGTTCGGGTCACATATGCAGGTTTGTTACATAGGTAAATTTTGTGTCATAGAGGTTCGGTGTACGGATTATTTTGTCACTCAGGTGATAAGCATGTTTCTTCATAGGTGGTTTGTTTTGATCCCCACTCTCCCCCCACCCTCCACCCTCAAGTAGGCCCCGGTGTCTATTGTTCCCTTCTTTGTGTCCAGTTATAAGTGTGAACATGTGGTCTTTAGTTTTCTGTTCCTGCATTAATTCGCTTAAGATAATGGCCTCCAGTCCCATCCGTGTTGCTGCAAAGGACATCATCTTTTTTTAATGGCTATGTAGTATTCCATGATGTATATGGACCACATTTTCTTTATCCAGTCTACCATGGATGGGCATTTAGGTTGATTCCATGTCTTTGCTATTGCGAATAGTTCTATGATGAACTTAAGTGTCCACATGTCTTTAGGGCAGAACAATTTATGTTCCTTTGGGTATATACCCAATAATGGGATTGCTGGACCAAATGGTAGTTCTGTTTTAAGTACTTTGAGAAAATGCCAAACTGTTTTCCATAGTGGCTGAACTAATTTACACTTGCACCAGCAGTATATAAGCATTTCCTTTTCTGTACGACTTCTCCAGTGTCTATTATTTTTGACGTTTTATTAATAGCCATTCTAACTGGTATGAGATGGTATCTCAGTGTGGTTTTGATTTGCATTTGTCTGATGATTAGTGATGTTGCACATTTTTTTCATATGCTTTTTGGCCCTATGTATGTCTTCTTTTGAAAAGTGTCTGCTCATGTCCTTTGTCCAGTTTTTAATGGGGTTGTTTTTTGCTTGTTAATTTGTTTAAGTTCCTTATAGATTCTGGATATTAGACTTTTGCCAGATGCATAGTTTGCAAATATTTTCTCACATTGTGTCGGCTGTATGTTTACTCTGTTAATAGGTTTTCTTGTTTTGGTTTTTTTGTTTTGTTTTGTTTTGTTTTTTGCCTTATAGAAGCTCTTTGTTTTAATTAGGTCACTTTCTCAATTTTTGTTTTTGTTGCAGCTGCTTTTGTTTTCTTCATCATGGAATCTCTCCCAGGTCGTATGCCCAGAATGATATTTTTTAGGTTATTTTCCAGGATTTTTATGGTTTTAGGTTTTACATTGAAGTCTTTAATCCATCTTGAGTTGATTTTTGTATATGATGAAATGAAGGAGCCCAGTTTCAATCTTTGGCATATGGCTAGCCAGTTATATCAGCATCATTTATTGAATACGGGCTCCTTTCCTCATTGCTTGTTTTTGTTGACTTTCTCAAAGATCAGATAGTGCCAGTGTGTGACTTTATTTCTGGGCTCTCCATTCTGTTCCATTGGTCTGCGTATCTGTTTTTTTGCCAGTATCATGTTGTTTTGATTATTGTAGACCCATTGTATAGTTTGAAATTAAGTAGTATGATGTCTTCAGCTTTGTATTTTTTAAATTATACTTTAAGTTCTAGGGTACATGTGCACAACATGCAGGTTTGTTACATATGTATACATGTTCCATGTTGGTGTGCTGCACCCGTTAACTCATCATTTACATTAGGTATATCTCCTAATGCTATCCCTCCCCCCTCCCCCTACCCCATAACAGGCCCCAGTGTGCGATGTTCCCACCCTGTGTCCAAGTGTTCTCATTGTTCAATTCCCACCTATGAGTGAGAACATGTGGTGTTTGGTTTTCTGTCCTTGCGATAGTTTCCTCAGAATGATGGTTTCTAGCTTCATCCATGTTCCTACAAAGGACATGAACTTTTTTATGGCTGCATAGTATTCCATAGTGTATATGTGCCACATTTTCTTAATCCAGTATATCACTGATGGACATTTGGGTTGGTTCCAAGTCTTTGCTATTGTGAATAGTGCCACAGTAAACATACATGTGCATGTGTCTTTATAGCAGTATGATTTATAATCCTTTGGGTATATGCCCAGAATTGGGATTGCTGGGTCAGATGGTATTTCTAGTTCTAGATCCTTGAGGAATTGCCACACTGTCTTCCACAATGGTTGAACTAGTTTACAGTCCCACCAACAGTGTAAAAACATTCCTATTTCTCCACATCCTCTCCATCACCTGTTGTTTCTCAGCTTTTTAATGATCGCCATTCTAACTGATGTGAGATGGTATTTCATTGTGGTTTTGAATTGCATTTCTCTGATGACCAGTGATGATGAGCATTTTTTCATGTGTCTGCATAAATGTCTTCTTTTGAGAAGTGTCTGTTCATATCCTTTGCCCACTTTTTGATGGGGTTGTTTGATTTTTTTCTTGTAAATTTCTGTAAGTTCTTTGTAGATTCTGGATATTAGCCCTTTGGCAGATGGGTAGATTATAAAAATTTTCTCCCATTCTGTAGGTTGCCTGTTCACTCTGATGGTAGTTTCTTTTGCTGGGCAGAAGCTCTTTAGTTTAATTAGATCCCATTTGTCAATTTTGGCTTTTGTTGCCATTGCTTTTGGTATTTTAGTCATGAAGTCCTTGCCCATGCCTATGGCCTGAATGGTATTGCCTAGGTTTTCTTCTAGGGTTTTTATGGTTTTAGGTCTAACGGTTAAGTCTTTAATCCATCTTGAATTAATTTTTGTATAGGTGTAAGGAAGGGATCCAGTTTCAGCTTTCTACGTATGACTAGCCAGTTTTCCTAGCACCATTTATTAAATAGGGAATCCTTTCCCCATTTCTTGTTTCTGTCAGATTTGTCAAAGATCGGATGGTTGTAAATGCGTGCTGTTATTTCCGAGGGCTCTATTCTGTTCCATTGGTCTATATCTCTGTTTTGGTACCAGTACTATGCTGTTTTGGTTACTGTAGCCTTGTAGTATAGTTTGAAGTCAGGTAGCATGATGCCTCCAGCTTTGTTCTTTTGACTTAGGATTGTCTTGGCAATGCAGGCTCTTTTTGGTTCCATATGAACCTTAAAGTAGTTTTTTCCAATTATGTGAAAAAAGTCATTGGTGGCTTGATGGGGATGGCATTGAATCTATAAATTACCTTGGGCAGTATGGCCATTTTCACAATATTTATTCTTCTTATCCATGAGCATAGAACGTTCTTCCATTTGTTTGTGTCCTCTTTTATTTCGTTGAGCGTGATTTGTAGTTCTCCTTGAAGAGGTCCTTTACATCCCTTGTAAGTTGGATTCCTAGGTATTTTATTCTCTTTGAAGCAATTGTGAATGGGAATTCACTTATGATTTGGCTCTCTGTCTGTTATTGGTGTATAGGAATGCTTGTGATTTTTGCACATTGATTTTGTATCCTGAGATTTTGCTGAAGTTGCTTATCAGCTTAAGCAGATTTTGGACTGAGACGATGGGGTTTTCTAAAGACACAATCATGTCATCTGCAAACAGGGACAATTTGACTTCCTCTTTTCCTAATTGAATACCCTTTATTTCTTTCTCTTGCCTGATTACCCTGGCCAGAACTTCCAACACTATGTTAAATAGGAGTGGTGAGAGAGAGCATCCCTGTCTTGTGCCAGTTTTCAAAGGGTGTGCTTCCAGTTTTTGCCCATTCAGTATGATATTGGCTGTGGGTTTGTCATAAATAGTTCTTATTGAGATGCATCCCATCAATACCTAGTTTATTGGGAGTTTTTTTTAGCATGAAAGGCTGTTGAATTTTGTTGAAGGCCTTTTCTGCATCTATTGAGATAATCATGTGGTTTTTGTCTTTGGTTCTGTTTATATGATGGATTACATTTATTGATTTGCATATGTTGAACCAGCCTTGCATCCCAGGGACGAAGTCAACTTGATTGTGGTGGATAAGCTTTTTGATGTGCTGCTGAATTTGGTTTGCCAGTATTTTACTGAGGATTTTTTGCATCAATGTTCATCAGGGATGTTGGTCTAAAATTCTCTTTTTTTGTTGTGTCTCTGCCAGGCTTTGGTATCAGGATGATGTTGGCCTCATAAAATGAATTAGGGAGGATTCCCTCTTTTTCTATTGATTGGAATAGTTTCAGAAGGAATGGTACCAGCTCCTCTTTGCACCTCTGGTAGAATTTGGCTGTGAATCTGTCTTGTCCTGGACATTTTTTGGTTGGTAGGCTATTAATTATTGCCTCAATTTCAGAACGTGTTATTGGTCTATTCAGGGATTCAACTTCTTCCTGGTTTAGTCTTGGGAGGGTATATGTGTCCAGGAATTTATCCATTTCTTCTAGATTTTCTAGTTTATTTGCATAGAGGTGTTTAAAGTATTCGCTGATGGTAGTTTGTATTTCTGTGGGATCGGCAGTGATATCCCCTTTATCATTTTTTATTGCATCTATTTGATTCTTCTCTCTTTTATTCTTTATTACTATGGCTAGCGGTCTATCAATTTTGTTGATGTTTTCATCAACAAAACATCAGCTCCTGGATTCACTGATGTTTTTGAAGGGCTTTTTGTGTCTCTATCTCCTTCAGTTCTGCTCTGATCTTAGTTATTTCTTTCCTTCTGCTAGCTTTTGAATGTGTTTGCTCTTGCTTCTCTAGTTCTTTTACTTGTGATGTTAGGGTGTCAATTTTAGATATTTCCTGCTTTCTCCTGTGGCCATTTAGTGCTATAAATTTCCCTCTACACACTGCTTTAAATGTGTCCCAGAGATTCTGGTATGTTGTGTCTTTGTTCTCATTGGTTTCAAAGAACATCTTTATTTCTGCCTTCATTTTGTTATGTACCCAGCAATCATTCAGGAGCAAGTTGTTCAGTTTCCATGTAGTTGAGTGGTTTTGAGTGAGTGTCTTAATCCTGAGTTCTAGTTTGATTGCACTGTGGTCTGAGAGACAGTTTGTTATAATTTCTGTTCTTTTACATTTGCTGAGGAGTGCTTTACTTCCAACTATGTGGTCAGTTTTGGAATAAGGGCGATGTGGTCTTGAGAAGAATGTATATTCTGTTGATTTGGGGTGGAGAGTTCTGTAGATGTCTATTAGGTCTGCTTGGTGCAGAGCTGAGTTCAATTCCTGGATATCCTTGTTAACTTCTGTCTCATTGATCTGTCTAATGTTGACAGTGGGATGTTGTTAAAGTCTCCCAGTATTCTTGTGTGGGAGTCTAAGTCTCTTTGTAGGTCTCTAAGGACTTGCTTTATGAATCTAGGTGCTCTGTATTGGGTGCATATATATTTAGGATAGTTAGCTCTTCTTGTTGAATTGATCCCTTTACCATTATGTAATGGCCTTCTTTGTCTCTTTGGATCCTAGTTGGTTTAAAGTCTGTTTTATAAGAGACTAGGATTGCAACTCCTGCTTTTTTTTTTTGTTTTCCATTAGCTTGGTAGATCTTCCTCCATCCCTTTATTTTGAGTCTATGTGTATCTCTGCTCGTGAAATGGGTCTCCTGAATACAGCACACTGTTGGGTCTTGACTCTTTATCCCAGTCTGTGTCTGTTAATTGGAGCATTTAGCCCATTTACATTTAAGGTTAATATTGTTATATGTGACTTTGATCCTGTCATTATGATGTTAGCTGGTTATTTTGCTCGTTAGTTGATGCAGTTTCTTCCTAGCATTGATGATCTTTACAATTTGGCATGTTTTTTGCAGTGGCTGGTATTAGTTGTTCCTTTCCATGTTTAGTATGTTTAGTACTTCCTTCAGGAGCTCTTGTAAGGCAGGCCTGGTGGTGACAAAATTCCTCAGCATTTGTTTGTCTGTAAAGGATTTTATTTCTCCTTCACTTAGGAAGCTTAGTTTGGCTGGACATGAAATTCTGGGTTGAAAATTCTTTTCTTTAAGAATGTTGAATATTGGCCTCCACTCTCTTCTGGCTTGTAGAGTTTCTGCTGAGAGATCCGCTGTTAGTCTGATGGGCTTCCCTTTTTGGGTAACCCGACCTTTCTCTCTGGCTGCCCTTAACACTTTTTCCTTCATTTCACCTTTGGTGAATCTGACAATTATATGCCTTGGAGTTGCTCTTCTTGAAGAGTATCTTTGCGGTGTTCTCTGTATTTCCTGAATTTGAATGTTGGCCTGCCTTGCTAGGTTGGGGAAGTTCTCCTGGATAATATCCTGAAGAGTGTTTTCCAACTTGGTTCCATTCTCCCCATCACTTTCAGGTATACCAATCAGACGTAGATTTGGTCTTTTCACATAGTCCCATATTTCTTGGAGGCTTTGTTCATTTCTTTTTACTCTTTTTTCTCTAAACTTCTTGCTTCATTTCATTCATTTGATCTTCAATCACTGATACCCTTTCTTCCACTTGATCAAATCGGCTACTAAAGCTTGTGCATGCATCACGTAGTTCTTGTACCATGGTTTTCAGCTCCATCAGGTCATTTAAGGACTTCTCTACGCTGTTTATTCTCGTTAGCCATTCATCTATTCTCAAGGTTTTTAGCTTCTTTGGAATGGGTTTGAACATCCTCCTTTAGCTCAGAGAAGTTTGTTATTACCGATCATCTGAAACCTTCTTCTCTCAACTCGTCAAAGTCATTCTCCATCCAGCTTTGTTCCATTGCTGGTGAGAAGCTGCGTTCCTTTGCAGGAAAAGAGGCACTCTGATTTTTAGAATTTTCAGCTTTTCTGCTCTGGTTTCTCCCCATCTTTTTGACTTTATCTACCTTTGGTCTTTGATGATGGTGACATACAGATGGGGTTTTGGTGTGGATGTCCTTTCTGTTTGTTAGTTTTCCTTCTAACAGTCAGGACCCTCAGCTGCTGGTCTGCTGGCATTTGCTGGAGGTCCACTCCAAACCCTGATTGCCTGGGTATCACCAGTGGAGGCTGCAGAACAGCAAATATTGCAGAATGGCAGATGCTGCTGACTGATCCTTCCTCTGGAAGCTTCATCTCAGAGGGGCACCCGGCTGTATCAGGTGTCAGTCAGCCCCTACTGGGAGGTGTCTCCCAGTTAGGCTACTCAGGGATCAGGCACCCACTTGAGGAGGCAGTCTGTCTGTTCTCAGATCTCCAACTCCATACTGGGAGAACCACTACTCTCTTCAAAGCTGTCAGACAGGGATGTTATAAGTCTGCAGAAGTTTCTGCTGCCTTTTGTTCAGCTATGCCCTGCCCCCAGAGGTGGAGTCTACAGAGGCAGGCAGGCCTCCTTGAGCTGTGGTGGGCTCCACCCAGTTTGAGCTTCCCAGCCGCTTTACCTACTCAAGCGTCAGCAATGGCAGACGCCCCTCCCCTAGCCTCACTGCCACCTTGCAGTTCGATCTCAGACTGCTGTGCTAGCAGTGAGCGAGACTTCATGGGCGTGGGACCCTCTGAGCCAGGCGCAGGATATAATCTCCTGGTGTGCCATTTGCTAAGGCCATTGGAAAAACGTAGTATTAGGGTGGGAGTGTCCCAATTTTCCAGGTACCATCTGTCACAGCTTCCCTTTGCTAGGAAAGGGAATTCTCTGACCCCTTGCGCTTTCCAGGTGAGGCGATGCCCCCACCCTGCTCCATGGGCTGCTCCCACTGTCTTACAAGCCCCAGCGAGATGAACCCAGTACCTCAGTTGGAAATGCAGAAATCACCCATCTTCTATGTTGTTCATGCTGGGAGCTGCAGACTGGAGCTGTTCCTATTTGGCCATCTTGGAGCCTCCTCCACTTTGTACTTTTTGATTAGGATTACTCTGGCTATTCAGGCTATTTTTTTGTTTCCTATGAATTTTAGAATAGTTTTTTGTAATTCTATGAAAAATGTCATTGGTTGTTTGATAGGAATAGCATTAAATCTGTAAATTGCTTTGGGGAATATGGTCATTTTAGCAATATTGATTTTTCCTATCCATGAGCATGGAATGTTTTTCCATTTGTTTGTGTCATGTTGGATTTCTTTCAGTAGTGTTTGTAATTCTCATTGTAGAGATCTTTCACTGCCCTGGTTAAGTATATTCCTATGAATTTATTTTTGTGTGAGGCTATTGTGAATGGGATTGCATTCTTGATTTGACTCTCAGCTTGGATGTTGTTGATGTATAAAAATGCTTCTGATTTTCATACATTGATTTTTGTATTCTGAAACTTTGCTAAAGTTGTTTATCCGATCTAGGAGCCCTGGGCAGAGACTATGGGGTTTTCTAAGTATAAAATCATATTATCTGCAAACAGGGATAGTTTGATTTCCTGCCTTCTTATTTGAATGTGTTTTATTTTTTTCTATGGCCTGATTGCCCTGACTAGGACTTCCGGAAGCATGTTGAATAGGAGTGATGACAGAGGGCATCCTTGTCTTTTTCTGATTCTCAAAAGGCATGCTTCCAACTTTTGCCCATTCAGTATGATGTTGGCTGTAGGTTTGCATAGGTGGCTCTTATTATTTTGTGTTATGTTCCTTCAGTGCCTAGTTGGTTGAGGTTTTTAACATGAAGTGATGTTGAATTTTATTGAAAGCCTTAGATAATCATGTGGTTTTTGTCTTTAGTTCTGTTTATGTGACGAATCACATTTATTGATTTGCATATATTGAATCAACCTTGCATCTCATGAATAAAGCCTACTTGATTGTGGTGGGTTAGCTTTTTGATGTGATGATGAATTCGGATTGCCAGTAATCTGTTGAAAATTTTTGGATCTATATTCATCAAGGATGTTGGTCTGAAGTTTTCTTTCTTTGTGTGTCTCTGCCAGGTTTTTGTTTTTGTTTTTGTTTTTCAAAACAGAATCTCGCTCTGTCACTCAGGCTGGACTACAGTGGCGCGATCTCAGCTCTCTGCAAACTCCGCCTCCCAGGTTCACACCATTCTCCTGCCTCAGCCTCCCGAGTAGCTGGGACTACAGGCACCTGCCACCATGCCCAGCTAATTTTTTGTATTTTTTTTTTTTTTAGTACAGACAGGGTTTCACTGTGTTCTTGATCTCCTGACCTCATGATCCACCTGCCTCGGCCTCCCAGAGTGCTGGGATTACAGGCATGAGCCACCATGCCCTGCTGTCTCTGCCAGGTTTTGGTATCAGAATTAGTCTGCCTTCAAACAATAAGTGAGGGAGGAGTCCCTCCCTCTCAGCTTTTTGGAATTGTTCCAGTAGGTACTAGATCTTTACTTTAGACATCTGGTAGAATTTAGTTGTGAATCCATCTGGTCCTGGGCTTTTCCTGGTAGGTAGGGAATTTTTTTTTTTTTTTTTTTTTTTTACTGATTCAATTTTGGGACCAGGATTTCAATTTCTTACTGGTTCAATCTTGGGAGGTTGTATGTTTCTAGGAACTTTATCCATTTCTTGTAGGTTTCTTAGTTTGTGTGCACTGGTGCTCATAATCATTTCTGAGGGGGTTTTTTCCCCCTTTTTATTTCTTTGGAGTCAGTGGTAAAGTGATTTCTGGCATTTCTGATTGTGTGTACTTAGATCTCTCTTCTTTATTAGTCTAGCTAGTGGTCTACCAATCTTATTTATTTTTTCAAGGAAACAATTTATGATTTTGTTGATCTTTTGTATGGTTTCCCAAGTCTCAATTCAGTCCATCTCTGATTTTGGTTATTTCTTATCTTCTGCTAGCTTTGGGGTTGGTTTCCTCTTGCTTTTCTAATTCCTCTAGGTGTGATATTAGGTTGTCAATTTGAGATCTTTCTAACTTTTTGATGTGAGGATTCGACTTTCTGCTTAATACTGCTTTGGGTATGTTTCAGAGATTCTGATATGTTCTTTGTTTTTATTAGTTTCAAAGAATTTCTTGATACCTGCCTTAATTTCCTTGTTTACCCAGAAGTCATTCAGGAGCAGGTTGTTTAATTTCCATATAATTGTATGGTTTTGTGCAATCTTCTAGTATTGATTCTATTTTTATTGCCCTGTGGTCTGGGAGTGTGATTGGTCTATTCAGTTTTTCTGAATTTGCTGAAAATCATTTTTATGGCCGATTATGTAGCCAATTTTAGAGTGTGTGCCATGTACAGATAAGAAGCATGAATATTCTGTTGTTTCGGGGTGGAGAGTTCTGGAGATGTTGTTAGGTCCATTTGGTTAAGTGTTGAGTTCAGGTCCCGAATATCATTCTTAGTTTTCCGCCTCAATAATCTGTCTAACACTATCAGCAGAGGGATCAAAGTCTTCCCCTATTATTGTATGGTTTTATAAGTCTCTTTGTAGCTCTCTAAGACTTGTTTTATGAATCTAGGTATTCCTATGTTGGGTGCATACATATTTAGGATAGTTAATTCTTCTCATTAAATTAAATCTTTTACCTTCTTTGTCATTTTTGACTGTTGTTGGTTTAAAGTCTATTTTGTCTGAAATTAGAATAGCAACCTCTGCCTTTTTTGTTTTACATTTGCTTGGTAGATTTTTCTCCATCCCTTGACTTTGAACCTATGGGTGTCATTGCATGTGAGATGGGTCTCTTGGAGACAGCATACAGTTGGGTTTGGTTTTTTAACTCGCTACTCTGTGTCTTTTAAGTGGGGCATTTTGCACTTTTATATTCAAGGTTAATATTGATATGTGCAGGTTTGATACTGTTATTGTGATATTAGCCGGTTATCATGCAGACTTGATTGTGTAGTTGCTTTATGGTGTCAGTGGTCTATGTATTTAATGTGTTTTTTTATGGTGGCTGGCAACAGTTTTTGCTTCCTTAGTTAGCACTCCCTTAAGGACCTCTTGCAAGGCAGGTCTGGCAGTAATGAATTCCCTTGGCATTTGCTTGTCTGAAAAGGATCTTATTTCTCCTTTGCTTACAAAGCTTAGTTTGGCTGGATATGAAATTTATTGGTTGGAATGTCTTTTCCTTAAGCATGCTGTGAATATAGGCCCCCAGTGCCTTCTGGCTTGTAGGGTTTCTGCTGGAAGGACTGCTGTTAAGCTGATGTGGTTCCCTTTGTAGGTGACTTGCTCCTTCTCTCTAGCTGCCTTTAATATTTTTTATTTCATGTTGACCTTGAAAAATTTGATGACTATGTGTCTTGGGGATGGTTGTCCTATACAGTTTCTCACAGGGGTTCTCTGTATTTCCTGAATTTGAATGTCAGTCTCTCTACCATGGTTGGGGAAACTTTCATGGACAATACCCTCAAATATGTTTACCAAGTCTCTCTCTTTCAGGGACACCAATAAGTCATATATTTTGTCTCTTTACATAACCCTATATTGCTCAGAGGTTTTAAAATTTTTTTTATTTAATAAAATAGAGATGGGGGGGTTCTCGCTATGTTGCCTAGGCTGGCCTTGAACTCCTGGGCTCAGGTGATCCTCCTGCCTTGGACTCCCAATGTGCTGGGATTACAGGCATGCGCCACCATGCCCAGCCTTCTTGGAGATTGTGTTTATCTTTTTTATTTTATTTTTTTATTTTTGTCTGACTGAGTTAATTCAGACAACTTGTCTTCAAGCTCTGAGATTCTTTTCTCCACTTGGTTTATTCTGCTGTAAATACTTGAAATTGCATCATGCAATTCTTATACAGAGTTTTCAGCTTTCTCAGCTCATTTTGATTCTTTTTTTTAATGGTTATTTCATCTTTCATCTCTTGTATCATTTTATTGGATTCCTTAAATTCAATTGATTGTGTTTTTTGTTTGGTGGTGGTAGTAGTGGTAGTGGTGGTTGTTTTTGGAGATAGAGTCTTGCTGTGTCACCCAAGCTGGAGTGCAGTGGTACAATCTCGGCTCACTGCAAACTCCACCTCCCAAGTTCAGGTAATTCTCTGCCTCAGCCTCCCAAGTAGCTAGGATTACAGGCACCTGCCACCATGCCTGGCGCACGCGCGCGCGTGTGTGTGTGTGTGTGTGTTTTAGTAGAGACAGGGTTTCACTATCTTGGCCAGGCTGGTCTTGTGACCTTGTGATCCACCCACCTCGGCCTCCCAAAGTGCTGGGATTACAGGCGTGAGCCACCGTGCCAGGCTTGATTGGGTTTTGACTTTCTCATGAATCTCAATGATCTTCATTCCTATCCAGATTCTGAATTCTGTGTCTTTGATTTCAGTCATTTCAGCCAAGTTAAGAACCACTGCCAAAGAACTAGTGTGGTCATTTGAAGGTGAGAAGACATTGTGGCTTTTTGAGTTGCCAAAGTTCTTGAGCTAGTTCTTTCTCATTTATGTGGGCTGATGTTCCTTTGATCTTTGAAGTTGCTTTCCTTTGCATGGGGTTTTTTGATTTTTTATTCTTTGATGCCTTGAGGGTTTGACTGTGGTACACCATGGGTTCAGTCAACTGTCTTGTTTAAAATATTTCAGGAGGCCAAGGCTCAGTTCATCACTCCTGGTCTGCATGTTCTAACTCTGGGGGGCTAGTACTGGGTCCTAGCTTTGTTCTGTGGCCCTTCGAGGTTAGAAACTTGCTGCAATAAGGGGGGCTGAGGTGTTCCTGGCTCAGTAGCCACAACACTCTGCTGGTAGGGTGCTGGCCAAAGTGCTTTGTTGTGGCAGTGGCAGTGGGATCCATGCTCGCATGTGTTTGCCAGCAGCCACAGCAGCACAGTAGGGTGCCTGCACATCAGCAGTGGTGGGGCACCAGTGGGGATGGGATGGCAGCATCTGTGCATGCACTAGCGCTGGTGGTGATGACATGGTGGGATATGCATGCATCAGTAGGAACTGGGCACTAGTTGGGGTGGGGTGGTGGTGTCTGTACGCATGCTTGTGCTGATGGTGATGGAGTAGCAGTGTGTCCACACGTGTGCTAGCAGGGGAGGGGAGGGGAGATCTGCCTGCACTCATACTGACAAAGCTGTAAGCGTGGGCTGTGGGTGAGTGTGTGCTGGCAAAGTGGTGGGAGGAGGCTGCAGTGGGGAGAGGCTGTAAGGTGGTTGATTGCACAACAGTGGAGACTGGCCTGCTGGAGCCAGAGTTAGGCATAGTGAGCTGATGAAGGAGTTATTATGATGGCTCTTGGAAGCACCCTGGTTTGGCATCTGAGGCTGTGCTGCAAGCAGATGCGGCAAGGCTGGAGCTCCAGGAGAGGCTGGTAAACAGGCACACACTCAGATCAAACTGGTCCCGTTCCATGGGCAAGACCTCTCTTCTCTGTCCAGGTCTGGCAGCCACCAAAGGCCAAAGCCACCTAGAGGAGCTTTTTTCCAGCTTCAGTTCAGGGTCTGCATCTTCCCTCTGTCTACTCTCAATGCCTTCCCTCTGAAGGTCTTCTTGGAGTAGGGCAGTCTTCCCTGTGGTCTGGTGTCTCAGTGGGAGGTGCTCTTCCTGGCTGCATCTAGTCAGCCATCATGGCTTCTCTCTAAATTTGCATTTAATGTCTGGGAAAAAATAGGCTGCTAATCCATGAGGCATAATAGTCCAAGTGTACTGCTAATTTCACCAGGTGTGAAAATAAATTTAAAAGCTGTTGGACCCCCAAAGAATACTTTTAAGCCTTGATAGAGATGTGACTGTGATCTGAGTTATGCATGGTCACAACTTCTGTTCTCATATTATAATAATAGGTTAACTCATTTTCTTATCTTTCTTGATCTGTTCAATGACTAGAGAGAATTAGATGATGGGACAAAAGTTTCCTGCCTTCTTAATTAATGACGGTTGTTGTAGATTAATTCCCCCTTTATTGTCCTGATTTGCTTAGACAAGATGACAGAAAACCTATGATTATTGCAGCCTTTGCAAAAAAAGTGTTAAATGTATCCTTACTCATAAGAAACACTGCATGTAAATAATCAAATTGCTGTAACTACGTGCCAACCCTATATGAATAATGCAATCCTGCTAAAAACTCCTCTGTCTCTGCCTATGTAAACGAAATCTTAACTTCCGTACTTCGGATGGCTGACTCTATTCCTTTGGAGTTGGGGTTTCTGGGTGAACCATCCTCACATTCTGTGTGTGAATGAACTCTCTTTAAACTAGACTCTGACTCTTTTAATTATTTTAGGTTGGCATTTGATAACCTGCAGATGGGACCTGAAGCAAGCCTTCTGCAATCTTCACTGCTTTGCTGACATTTGGCGCTTTGGTATAGCACAAGTGGCTTTCGCTTCTTTGACTTCATTGGAGCTGGAGAGGGTCTCTGGCCTGGCTTCTCTCAGATTTTGAATCTCTCTGGGTTTGGCTGAGATGCAGACTCTGTTGAAGCGTCCTGATTCCACACTCAACAAAAGTGAAACTGAAGCGCTACTTTTAAAAGTAGGAGTTTCATTTATTATTTCTCTAGAGATTCTGTGGCTTTCAGATTTGTACTTTCACATTCCTTTGAGGATAAGATTTTGTTTTATTTGCAAAAATTTTCAGCCTTTTATCTTGTTCAAATTTGGTGAAGGAGAAAGTGTTTCTCTTTGAAAAGAGGAAGCAAATCTTTGTGGCTTAAAATAAATTTGTGGTTTTATATTTTCTAGGTTCTGAAGCATGGTTCAGTTAACATAGCTAAACTCTTCTTGAGTGACCACAATTTCCATTTCCACGGTCTTTGGTCACTTAACAAGAGAACTCAAATTATGGACAATCGTCCCTCCAAAATCAAGTCTTTCTCCTTAAGGAGAGATCCGCCTTTAGAAACTCCAGCTGAGTTCATGTATAAAACTTAGGGTACCACTTCTTGTCATTATTTAGAAAATGGTTGCACATAACTCATGAAAAACTAAAATTGCAGTGGCCAAAGTGGGATGCTTCAGCTAATTTACTTGTGTGCTCAGTTAGAAAAAGCTGGTTCTAGGATAAAACAGAATATTTAGGAGAGTTATTTTCAATGGTATTTAAAGCATTCAAAAGAGATTTTAATGGAGTTATTTCTTTACAAAAGGAGAATAAAAAGTTATCTAGAACAATTTCCAAATTTAAAAAGACAGCTGAAATTTCTCCTCCTCCTCCCTCAGCTCCTCCTTCTCTTTCTCCTTTATTACCTGGTCTACTTTACCTAGAACTACCTCCTCTTTCTCCTCCCACTGCTTCTACTGCTCTAGCTCCATCTCTGGAACAGCCAGTGTCTGGTAGGGATTAACCTGCCCTAGTTTATCAGTCATGGTCAAAGGCAGAACTTAAAGGTATAATTAAGGAATTTCCTGATCCTCACTAGGACCCTTGGAGTCCTAGTTTTCTGGTTTTGCTAGAAAATCGCAATTAAATATTTGAGCTTATGACCCTGGCCCTATTTTAAGATGAATAAAAGTTATTTTAAATGGAGAACACAAGATCTTATTAACAGACTGGAATCACCTTATCTGTAAATCCCACCTTACTACAAGGTCCCATTCCTTGAAGTAAACAAACAATTCAATCTGTAGGTGAAACAAATACTCCAAGAGACTTAGAATTATTTAATACCTACATTTCTTTCTCCTCACAAGAGGAAAATGTATTTAGAATTAGATGATAAAACTGAGTTACTAGACATACTTTTGTCAAAATCTAATCCAATTGCAATCCGTATTGACATAGAAGACACTAAATTATTGAGTAGTAAAAAATTATACAATCTGCTAAAGGTAGTGCCTAATCAATCATGGTTAAAGTCTTCCAGTGATTTTGGAAAATTTATCTCGCCTACCCCAATCAAAGTTCAATAGATTCATCAAACCCCCTTCCAAAACTTACACAATAGCCTCTAAGAACTGAAGCCCCGAAGGGTATAAAGCCTATAGTTTCAGATTATTTATTTATTTATTTATTTTATGTTTTTGAAGCAGAGTCTCACTCTGTTGCCCAGGCTGGAGTGCAGTAGCACAATCTCAGCTCACTGCAAGCTCCGCCTCCTGGGTTCACGCCATTCTCCTGCCTCAGCCTCCCGAGTAGCTGGGACTACAGGCTCCTGCCACCACGCCTGGCTAATTTTTTGTACGTTTAGTAGAGACGGCTTTTCACCGTGTTAGCCAGGATGATCTCTATTGATCTCCATCTCCTGACCTCGTGATCCGCCCGCCTGGGCCTCCCAAAGTACTGGGATTACAGGCGTGAGCCACCATGCCTGGCCTCAGGTTATTTAAAAATAGGACTTGATTATTCCCTGTAACAGCCAATGTAACACTCCAATCCTTCCTGAAGGAAAGCAAATGGTAGAGGATGGAGGTTTGTACAGAATCTGAGAGCAATTAAAAACATAGTCACTCTTGGACACCCAGTAGGGCCAAACTTCCATCTGTTGTTGACTGACATCCCAACTGAAGCAGAGTTCTTTTCTTTTTACTTTGAGACAGGGTCTTACTCTGTTGCCCAGGCTGGAGTGCAGTGTGATTACAGCTCACTGCAGCCTCCATCTCCTGGGATCAAGTGATTCTCCCGCCTCAGCCTGCTGTATAGCTGGAACTACAGGTGCGCACAACAACACTTGGCTACCTTTTGTATATTTTGTAGAGATGGGGTTTTCCCCCTTGTTACCCAGGCTGGTCTGGAACTCCTGGGCTCAAGTCATCCACCTGCCTCGGCTTCCCAAATTGCTGGGACTATAGGCATGAGCCACTGCACCCGGCTGAAGCTGAGTTCTTTACCGTAATAGACTTATGTAGTACATTCTTTAGGATTCCCACAGATAAAAAAGAATCCATTTCTCTTCACCTTCACTTGGGAAGGCAGACAATACACCTGAACAGTCATGCCTCAGGGATGAACTGAGAGCCCCGCTTACTTTTCACAAATATTAAAAGCAGATCTCCCAGATACTGACTTCTTGAAAATTCCTTTTAATAAAATACACAGGCAATTTACTCCTCTGCTCAGAGGATAAGCAAGTATTTCTTAAAAATGGGATTCACTTGTTACAACAATTAGCCTTAAAGGGACACAAAGCTTCTAAAGAAAAACATCAATCCTGTCAAAAACAAGTGAAGTGCTTAGGCCACCTAATATTTAAGGAAGGACTTTCTATTAGTCCATACAGACTGAAAGGAATTTTAGCTCTTCTGCCACGAAGAACCAAGAAACAGCTGCAAGAGTTTTGGGGGCTGGCGAGACATTTAAAAACTTGGATCCCAAACTTTTCTTTAAAAGCCTGCCCCTTGGCCAGGTGCAGTGGCTCAGGCATGAGGCCTGTAATCCCAGCCCTTTGGGAGGCCAAGGCAGGCGGATCACCTGAGGTCAGGAGTTCAAAACCAGCCTGGCCAACATGGTGAAACCCCGTTTCTACTAAAAATACAAAAAAATCAGCTGGGTGTGGTGGCAGGCGCCTGTAATCCCAGCTACTTGGGAGGCTGGAGCAGGAGAATCGCTTGAACCCGGGAGGCGGAGGTTGCCATGAGCCAAGGCCGTGCCAGTGCGCTCAAGCCTGGACAAAAAGAGTAAGATTCCATCTAAATAAATAAATAGAGAAAAGCCTGGCCTTTACATGCTTCTTTTAAACAGGACATTCTAGACCCTCTTGAATGGACAGAAGAAAATCAAGTAATGTCAAATTAATGATCAAAAATGACTTTGCTAATGCCCAAGCTTTGGTACATCCAGATTATAATCTTCTGTTTTCAGTATTTGTACATGAAAGTGATAGAAACGTTTTAAGGATCCTAACTAAAAAACATGGAGCCTAAAAGAGACCTGTGGGGTATTATAGCCAACAGTTAGACTCTGTAACAAGAGGATTTCCATCTTGCATGAGAGTCCCTGCTTTGTTAGTTGAAGCAACTGACGAAATTCTCATGGTGACAGCCCTTAGTGGTTTTGTTCCTCATTCTGTGAAAGCATTTGCTAAATTCGCGTCATACTCAACATTATTCAGTTAGTAGACTAGTTTCATATGAAGTTTTACTTCTTTCAGCTTCTCATATCAACATCTCTAGATGTAATAACCTAAATCCTACAACTCTTCTGTCTCCATTTCCAGAGAAAACACTGCACTATTGCATAACCCTAAGTGATGACTGATCAACTTCTTTCTCCCACGACGGACCTCTAAGAGACCCCCCTTACTACTGCTGATGGTATTTGGTTTACAGATAGATCTTGCCTAAAGGATAAATCTGGGACTTACTGATCAGGTTATACAATAGTATCGTTAACTGGGAAAGAAAGAAAGAAAGAAAGAAAGAAAGAAAGGAAAGAAAGGAAAGAAAGGAAAGAAAGGAAAGAAAGGAAAGAAAGGAAAGAAAGGAAAGAAAGGAAAGAAAGGAAAGAAAGGAAAGAAAGGAAAGAAAAGAAAGAAAAGAGAAAGAAAAGAAAGAAAAGAAAGGGAAGGGAAGAAGGGAAGAAACAAAAGGAAGGAAGGGAGGGAGGGGGAAGGGGGAGGGGAGGGGGGAGGGGAGGGGAAGGGGAGGGGAGGGGGAGGGAGGAGAAGGGGAGGGGGACAGACGAGAGGGAGGGAGGAGAAGGGGAAGGGGAGGGAGGAGGAGAGGGGGAGGAGGGGAGGGGGAGGGAGGAGAGGAAGAGGGGGAAGAGGAGGAGGAGGAGGAGGAGGAGGGGAGGGAGTTTTAACCTTCTAGGCACCACCTGAGCTCAACAAGCAGAATTAATTACATTAGTCAGGACTTGTCAATTGGCAAGAGGAATAACTGCTAATATTCATATGGAGAGTAGATATGCTTTTAGAGTAGCTCATGATTTTGAAACACTATGGAAACACAGGATTTTTAACTTCTTCTGGTCAGTCCTTAAAAAGTGGACACCTCATTTCATAATTGTTGAAAGCTATATTATTACCATAGTCACTGGCTATGATTAAAATTCCAGGCCATTTCAAATCAGATATCCCAGAAAGCAAAGAAAATTAGCTAGCTGATAAGGTAGCAAAAAGTGTGGCGCTAAACAAAAGCATTCTATATTAACTCTTAAAGAAACACCTGA